>NC_086449.1:340399848-340738598 GCF_028390025.1 Pseudophryne corroboree
TCTCTTTGTTCACTCTGTGGTGAGTGATGATGTGGCCACTTGCGCTGTATCCGTCCCCGGTGGTGTTCCTCAGCAGACAGGGCTGGAAGCCTTCCTGGCTCTGCTGTTAGGCTGCCGGGTCCCGCCGGAAGCCGCACTGAACAACCGGAAGTTGCGTTGCCGCAACGCTCAGCTTCTTCCTATGTCCTGTGCGGTCTCAACGGCCGCTCCACTCGCCGGCCGGCGAGGAGTCTTGTGGATGTAGTTTGCGGTGATGTGCTGGCAAACTTGAGGTGTCTGCATGGATTTGTTTCCAACCGGTTTCGGCCGCAACTGGCCTTCTTCAAGGATTCAGAGTGCTGTCCCATGGGGTTCTTTTCTCTGACGTCCTAAGTGGATGCTGGGGACTCCGTCAGGACCATGGGGAATAGCGGCTCCGCAGGAGACAGGGCACAAAAGTAAAAGCTTTAGGATCAGGTGGTGTGCACTGGCTCCTCCCCCTATGACCCTCCTCCAAGCCTCAGTTAGGTTTTTGTGCCCGGCCGAGAAGGGTGCAATCTAGGTGGCTCTCCTAAAGAGCTGCTTAGAGTAAAAGTTTTATTAGGTTTTTTATTTTCAGTGAGTCCTGCTGGCAACAGGCTCACTGCAACGAGGGACTTAGGGGAGAAGAAGTGAACTCACCTGCGTGCAGGATGGATTGGCTTCTTAGGCTACTGGACACTAGCTCCAGAGGGACGATCACAGGTACAGCCTGGATGGGTCACCGGAGCCGCGCCGCCGACCCCCTTGCAGATGCTGAAGAGAGAAGAGGTCCAGAAATCGGCGGCTGAAGACTTCTCAGTCTTCATGAGGTAGCGCACAGCACTGCAGCTGTGCGCCATTGCTCTCAGCACACTTCACACCAACGGTCACTGAGGGTGCAGGGCGCTGGGGGGGGCGCCCTGGGCAGCAATGAAAGTACCTATACTGGCTAAAAATACATCACATATAGCATCTGGGGCTATATGGATGTATTTAACCCCTGCCAGTTTGTCAGAAAAACGGGAGAAGAAGCCCGCCGAAAAGGGGGCGGGGCCTATTCTCCTCAGCACACAGCGCCATTTTCCCTCACAGAACTGCTGGTGGGAAGGCTCCCAGGCTCTCCCCTGCACTGCACTACAGAAACAGGGTTAAAACAGAGAGGGGGGGCACTTATTTGGCGATATGATTATATATTAAGATGCTATAAGGGAAAACACTTATATAAAGGTTGTCCCTGTATAATTATAGCGTTTTGGTGTGTGCTGGCAAACTCTCCCTCTGTCTCCCCAAAGGGCTAGTGGGGTCCTGTCCTCTATCAGAGCATTCCCTGTGTGTGTGCTGTGTGTCGGTACGTGTGTGTCGACATGTATGAGGACGATGTTGGTGAGGAGACGGAGCAATTGCCTGTAATGGTGATGTCACTCTCTAGGGAGTCGACACCGGAATGGATGGCTTATTTAGGGAATTACGTGATAATGTCAACACGCTGCAAGGTCGGTTGACGACATGAGACGGCCGGCAAACAAATTAGTACCTGTCCAGGCGTCTCAAACACCGTCAGAGGCTTTAAAATGCCCATTTACCTCAGTCGGACGACACAGACACAGACACGGACACTGACTCCAGTGTCGACGGTGAAGAAACAAACGTATTTTCCTTTAGGGCCACACGTTACATGTTAAGGGCAATGAAGGAGGTGTTACATATTTCTGATACTACAAGTACCACAAAAAAGGGTATTATGTGGGGTGTGAAAAAACTACCTGTAGTTTTTCCTGAATCAGATAAATTAAATGAAGTGTGTGATGATGCGTGGGTTTCCCCCGATAGAAAATTATTGGCGGTATACCTTTTCCCGCCAGAAGTTAGGGCGCGTTGGGAAACACCCCTTAGGGTGGATAAGGCGCTCACACGCTTATCACAAGTGGCGTTACCGTCTCCAGATACGGCCGCCCTCAAGGAGCCAGCTGGTAGGAGGCTGGAAAATATCCTAAAAAGTATATACACACATACTGGTGTTATACTGCGACCAGCGATCGCCTCAACCTGGATGTGCAGCGCTGGGGTGGCTTGGTCGGATTCCCTGACTGAAAATATTGATACCCTTGACAGGGACAGTATTTTATTGACTATAGAGCATTTAAAGGATGCATTTCTATATATGCGAGATGCACAGAGGGATATTTGCACTCTGGCATCAAGAGTAAGTGCGATGTCCATATCTGCCAGAAGATGTTTATGGACACGACAGTGGTCAGGTGATGCAGATTCCAAACGGCACATGGAAGTATTGCCGTATAAAGGGGAGGAGTTATTTGGGGTCGGTCCATCGGACCTGGTGGCCACGGCAACAGCTGGAAAATCCACCTTTTTTACCCCAAGTCACATCTCAGCAGAAAAAGACACCGTCTTTTCAGCCTCAGTCCTTTCGTCCCCATAAGGGCAAGCGGGCAAAAGGCCAGTCATATCTGCCCAGGGATAGAGGAAAGGGAAGAAGACTGCAGCAGGCAGCCCATTCCCAGGAACAGAAGCCCTCCACCGCTTCTACCAAGTCCTCAGCATGACGCTGGGGCCGTACAAGCGGACTCAGGTGCGGTGGGGGGTCGTCTCAAGAGTTTCAGCACGCAGTGGGCTCACTCGCAAGTGGACCCCTGGAGCCTACAAGTAGTATCCCAGGGGTACAGATTGGAAATTCGAGACGTCTTCCCCTCGCAGGTTCCTGAAGTCTGCTTTACCAACGTCTCCCTCCGACAGGGAGGCAGTATTGGAAACAATTCACAAGCTGTATTCCCAGCAGGTGATAATCAAAGTACCCCTCCTACAACAAGGAAAGGGGTATTATTCCACACTATATTGTGGTACTGAAGCCAGACGGCTCGGTGAGACCTATTCTAAATCTGAAATATTTGAACACTTACATACAAAGGTTCAAATCAAGATGGAGTCACTCAGAGCAGTGATAGCGAACCAGGAAGAAGGGGACTATAGGGTGTCCCTGGACATCAGGGATGCTTACCTCCATGTCCCAATTTGCCCTTCTCACCAAGGGTACCTCAGGTTCGTGGTACAGAACTGTCACTATCAGTTTCAGACGCTGCCGTTTGGATTGTCCACGGCACCCCGGGTCTTTACTAAGGTAATGGCCGAAATGATGATTCTTCTTCAAAGAAAATGGACGATCTCCTGATAAGGGCAAGGTCCAGAGAACAGTTGGAGGTCGGAGTAGCACTATCTCAAGTAGTTCTACGACAGCACGGGTGGATTCTAAATATTCCAAAATCACAGCTGTTTCCGACGACACGTCTGCTGTTCCTAGGGATGATTCTGGACACAGTCCAGAAAAGGGTGTTTCTCCCGGAGAAGAAAGCCAGGGAGTTATCCGAGCTAGTCAGGAACCTCCTAAAACCAGGAAAAGTGTCAGTGCATCATTGCACAAGGGTCCTGGGAAAAATGGTGGCTTCTTACGAAGCGATTCCATTCGGCAGATTTCACGCAAGAACTTTTCAGTGGGATCTGCTGGAAAATGGTCCGGATCGCATCTTCAGATGCATCAGCGGATAACCCTGTCTCCAAGGACAAGGGTGTTTCTTCTGCGGTGGCTGTAGAGTGCTCATCTATTAAAGGGCCGCAGATTCGGCTTTCAGGACTGGGTCCTGGTGACCACGGATGCCAGCCTGAGAGGCTGGGGAGCAGTCACACAGGGAAAAAATTTCCAGGGAGTGTGATATAGTCTGGAGACTTCTCTCCACATAAATATACTGGAGCTAAGGGCAATTTACAATGCTCTAAGCTTAGCAAGACCTCTGCTTCAAGGTCAGCCGGTATTGATCCAGTGGGACAACATCACGGCAGTCGCCCACGTAAACAGATAGGGCGGCACAAGAAGCAGGAGGGCAATGGCAGAAACTGAAAGGATTCTTCGCTGGGCGGAAAATCATGTGATAACACTGTCAGCAGTGTTCATTCCGGGAGTGGACAACTGGGAAGCAGACTTCCTCAGCAGGCACGACCTCCACCCGGGAGAGTGGGGACTTCATCGGGAAGTCTTCCACATGATTGTGAACCATTGGGAAAGACCAAAGGTGGACATGATGGCGTCCCGCCTGAACAAAAAACTGGACAGGTATTGCGCCAGGTCAAGAGACCCTCAGGCAATAGCTGTGGACGTTCTGGTAACACCGTGGGTGTACCAGTCGGTGTATGTGTTCCCTCCTCTGCTTCTCATACCCAAGGTACTGAGAATTATAAGACGTAGAGGAGTAAGAACTATACTCGTGGCTCCGGATTGGCCAAGAAGGACTTGGTACCCGGAACTTCAAGAAATGCTCACAGAGGACTCATGGCCTCTGCCGCTAAGAAGGGACTTGCTTCAGCAAGTACCATGTCTGTTCCAAGACTTACCGCGGCTGCGTTTGACGGCATGGCGGTGGAACGCCGGATCCTAAGGGAAAAAGGCATTCCGGAAGAGGTCATTCCTACCCTGGTCAAAGCCAGGAAGGAGGTGACCGCACAACATTATCACCACATGTGGCGAAAATATGTTGCATGGTGTGAGGCCAGGAAGGCCCCACGAAGAAATTTCAACTCGGTCGATTCCTGCATTTCCTGCAAACAGGAGTGTTTATGGGCCTCAAATTGGGGTCCATTAAGGTTCAAATTTCGGCCCTGTCAATTTTCTTCCAGAAAAAATTGGCTTCAGTTCCTGAAGTCCAGAAGTTTGTCAAGGGAGTACTGCATATACAACCCCCTTTTGTGCCTCCAGTGGCACTGTGGGATCTCAACGTAGTTCTGGGATTCCTCAAATCACATTGGTTTAAACCGCTCATATCTGTGGATTTGAAATATCTCACATGGAAAGTGACCATGCTGTTGGCCCTGGCCTCGGCCAGGCGAGTGTCAGAATTGGCGGCTTTGTCTCACAAAGCTTATATCTGATTGTCCATTCGGACAGGGCAGAGCTGCGGACTCGTCCCCAGTTTCTCCCTAAGGTGGTGTCAGCGTTTCACCTGCACCAGCTTATTGTGGTACCTGCGGCTACTAGGGACTTGGAGGACTCCAAGTTGCTAGATGTTGTCAGGGCCCTGAAAATAGGTTTCCAGGACGGTTGGAGTCAGGAAAACTGACTTGCTGTTATCCTGTAGGCACCCAAAAAACTGGGTGCTCTTGCTTCTAAGCAGACGATTGCTAGTTGGATGTGTAGTACAATTCAGCTTGCACATTCTGTGGCAGGCCTGCCACAGCCAAAATATGTAAATGCCCATTCCACAAGGAAGGTGGGCTCATCTTGGGCGGCTGCCCGAGGGGTCTCGGCTTTACAACTTTGCCGAGCTGCTACTTGGTCACGGGCACACCCTGGCTGAGGAGGACCTGGAGTTCTCTCATTCGGTGCTGCAGAGTCATCCGCACTCTCCCGCCCGTTTGGGAGCTTTGGTATAATCCCCATGGTCCTGACGGAGTCCCCAGCATCCACTTAGGACGTCAGAGAAAATAAGAATTTACTTACCGATAATTCTATTTCTCGTAGTCCGTAGTGGATGCTGGGCGCCCATCCCAAGTGCGGATTGTCTCCAATACTTGTACATAGTTATTGTTACAAAAATCGGGTTATTATTGTTGTGAGCCATCTTTTCAGAGGCTCCGCTGTTATCATGCTGTTAACTGGGTTCAGATCACAGGTTGTACAGTGTGATTGGTGTGGCTGGTATGAGTCTTACCCGGGATTCAAAATCCTTCCTTATTGTGTACGCTCGTCCGGGCACAGTATCCTAACTGAGGCTTGGAGGAGGGTCATAGGGGGAGGAGCCAGTGCACACCACCTGATCCTAAAGCTTTTACTTTTGTGCCCTGTCTCCTGCGGAGCCGCTATTCCCCATGGTCCTGACGGAGTCCCCAGCATCCACTACGGACTACGAGAAATAGAATTATCGGTAAGTAAATTCTTATTTTATTGGTCTTTCTGACCAATCGGATGCGGTGGGTGTGGTTCCAAATGGGTGATTGATGTTGTGGTGGGTGTGGTTCCAAATGGGTGATTGATGTTTCCATGGAAATGCTTCACTTAGTGCATCTGTTCATTTCAAACAGTAGTGTGCCAGACTTTTTTACTTTTATGGTATGGTGTTTGACGACAACGTGTATGTCCCATATATAGATAGTGGTTTCTTGGTCACATGTATCAACATACATGAATAGTAGTTCAACGGTTAAGTAGAGATATAATTTTCTACAAACATATCACATTTGCATATGTATTCATGTCTATGTATAAGTGGATATGGGTGTCTGGTTTTCCAGTGTCCGATAGTGTGCTCCAACCTGTAATGATTATTTGACTAGAATGCTGTGGTTAAAGTCAATGTTGAGACCTTTCGGTGCCATGGTTTTGAGATTAAAGATCCATTTTAATTCGTTCCTATCCAATATTTTATTGAAATCCCCACCTCTCCAATTTCTGAGTGGTTTCTCTATTGCTATGAAGAACAAAGTGGTGGGATTTGCCCCATGTACTTCTTGTAATGTTTTGATACGCTGTGGTTCTCATATCCAATTTTGATGTTTCTTATATGTTCATATATCCTATTTTTTAATGGTCTGATGGTTCTGCCTATATATTCTAGCCCACACGGGCATCTCAGTAGGTATATCACCCCCTTACTTTCACATGAGACTTCATGTCTGATTTTGAATGACTCATTTATCGTGGAGGAGTGGAATTCCTCTATTCTCTTTGTGGTGGTCTTGTGTGTGATCTTGCAGCCTGAGCATTTCCCACAATAGTGAAAGCCCGTATGGTGTTCTGTGTATGGTAACGTAGTTTGTACCTTTGCTGATGGTTTGAAATGGTTCCTTACCAATTTCTGCTTAATGTCAGGGGCTTTCCTGTAGACTATGTGTGGTCTGTCATCCAAGATTTTATTAAGGTCCTCATCTTTCCTTAGTATACTCCAATGTGTTTGCAGTGTCTTCTCTATTTGTTTGGCTGCTCTGTTATATTGGGTTATGAAGTAGGTCCTCTCTCCTGGGGAATTCCGTGGTTTAGTTTTGTCCTGTAGTAGTGTTTGTCTGTCTAAGTGTAATGTTTCTGCAAATGCTTTGTCTACCAGTTCGGGGGCGTATTTCTTTTCCAAGAATTGGTCCCCCAGCTGTTTCCCTTGTGTCTTGAAATCACCCACATCTGAGCAATTTCTCCTAATTCTCATGAATTGCCCCTTAGGTATGTTTTGAAGCCATGTGTTGTGGTGTCCACTGGTTGCTAGGATGTAACTGTTGACATCCACATCCTTCCTGAATGTTTTTGTCTGTAATGAATTGTCTTTAATGAAGATCTCCAAATCCAGAAATTCAACCTTCTCCTTGCTAGTGTGAGTTGTTCCTGTCATTGTTATTCATGTGTTGGATGAATGAATTCAGGGAGTCCTGTGTCCCTTTCCAGATGAAAATTATGTCATCAATGTAGCGCCGCCATAGGACGAGGTTGGCGCCAAAGTCATGCCCTCTCCATATGTTCTCTTCCTCACATTTGCCCATGAAGAGGTTGGCATAACTTGGCGCCACCCTCGATCCCATAGCGGTCCCGGTCATCTGCAGGTAGTAGGTGTCGTTGAACCACACATAGTTATGGTTCAGTATGAATTCGGTGGCTGTGACAATAAAATCAGTTTGTTCTGGATCCAGAGTACCGTCTGTCTGTAGAAAATGTTTTATGCTTTCAAGCCATTGGTTGTGTGCAATTATTGTGTATAGTGATGTCACGTCGCTGGTCGCCAGCCAGTAATCTGGTTGCCACTCTACCGTCTGTAATGTTCTAATTATGTCCGTGGTGTCCCGTATGTATGATGGCAGGTTTTTTACTTTCTCTTTTAAGAACGTGTCTATATATTGTGAGCGGTTTGAGGTGAGTGAGTTGATTCCTGAGATAATTGGGCGTCCGGGAGGGTTTGTCTGATGTTTGTGGATCTTAGGGAGGTAGTAAAACACGGGAATGACTGGGTGGTTGTTGGATAGAAATAGAAATTCTTGTTTGTTCAATATACCTAATTCCTGTCCTTGTTTGAGGATTTGATCCAGTTCTTCTTTGTATGTCTGTGTTGGGTCAGTTGGTAGTATCCGGTATGTGTCTGTGTCTCCCAGGATTCTCAATGATTCCTGAATGTAGTCTGTTTTGTTCAGGACAACTATACCCCCCCCCCCCCCCTTTGTCTGCTGGCTTAATTATTATGTCCTTGTTTTTCTCCAGATCTCTCAGTGCCTTGGTTTCATTATTGGTGAGGTTATTGCTTCTATGTGTTCGTGCCCTTATGTTCTCCTGATCCAATTTGTCTAAGTCCTCCGTCACGAGGGCTTCAAAAGTTTTAATGTATTGGTTCTTGAGGTGGCTGGGGTAAAATGTGGACTGGGGCCTATGTGGTGTGTGGGTGTATTTATCCATGTCCCTGTCATTGGCATTTCTGATAACTGGATTACTGGCAAAATATTTCTTCAGTGTCAGTTTTCTTATGAATGTCTGGAGATCACAGTATACATCGAATTTGTTAGGTTGTTTGGTAGGTGCGAACTTAAGACCTTTGTTCAGTACTGTTTTGTGATGTTCTGTAAGTTCCATTTGACTGAGATTAAAGATGTTGGTACTGTTTATTTTTGGTTCAATGTTTGGTTGTCCCTTTGTTTTGCCTTTTTTGGCGTTCTGCCCTCCCCTACATCCTCGTCTGACTCTGTGTCCCTCCTTTTCTTTTTTATGTTCACCCCTGCTAATGTTTTGGTTCCGCAGACCTGTTCGTCTGCACCCCATTCTAAAAAAGGAGCAGTGTGTTCCCTCAAATTGTTTGTGTGTGCTGCTTCTGGAATGTTTCTTTCTTTGGTTGTCGTGTCAGTGGTCTTGGTCTGTGGTATGACTGTCAATGATGTACCCCCAATGTCCGACTCCCTTGTGGTATGGTATGTTCTCTGTGTGGTTACCCAACCATGGTCGAAGGAGAGTCTTGCTAATTGTTCGTAGTCTAGGTCCTCTTCAATGTCGTAGACAGAGAAGGATGTGTCCTCAGAATCACTTGTCGACCTTGTGCTTGTTGTTGACTCTGGTGTGTTTGCTCTCTGTGGTATTTCTTTCGATGTATTGTGGATTTTGTTCATGTATTGTTGATAAGTCAGTCCAGTGTTCTTGTAGAGATGTCCCTTCGTACTGGTAGGTTTTCTCTTATGTTTGTAATGGTCCTTATTTAGTTTGTGATTCCCAGGCTTGGGTAGTATGGCTGTTCTGTGTTTGGTGTGTATCTTTGGTGATTTGTACGTGGCTTTGTGTTTCTTAGTTTTGTTGTTACTTTGTTGTCTATCTCTTAGTATTTTCTTTAGTTTGGATTGTATGAGGTTGTTTTCTTTATTGACCAATCTCTTCTGTGTTGTATTTTCTATGTCTGTAAAACCTGGTTCTTGTCTCATTGGTTCCAGGGATTTGTATGCGTCTTGTATTTGCACCTCTAGGGTGGCTAGATCCTCTATGTGTTTCTTGTTAATCAGTTCTATCAGATCTCTTGAACAATTGTGTAGAATGATATTCCACTCCTCTACGAATTTCTTGTCATCTAAATGGTGTGTTGGTCTTTTTTTAAATCTTAGACCCTTCGGAATTAGGTTGTAAGTGGTATACCAATCGAGTGCTTGTTTGTCCCACCATATTCTGGTTTCCTTTTGTATAAGTTTCTCTAGGTGATTGTAATCCTCATAAAAAGTGGATGGTGGGATTGTGGGTATTTTCCTATCTAATGTGAGATATTCGGTCCTAGCCCTATCTAGTCTAGTGTTTCTTATATCTAGGATGCCCATTCGCTAGCGATGTTGAAGATACTGTTTACGTGCAGCTCGATGCTTTGGACTTTTTCGATTATGGAATCAAGGGGTTTGCGTGGAGCGCACAGTATGTGTATCTTGTTCAAGGGGGCTGCTGGTATCTGGAGAGTTGTCCAGACTCTAGGGCTAGTGTTATCGTACAGGTTTTGGATACCTGCGCTCACCCTCTATTTGGTGTTTGTATGTGAGAAATGTTGTATCTCTATGATCTGTAAATACCTTTATAAGTCACAATGCTTAGTATAACAGATGGTACAATAATTCATATATAATTGATGATATTGTGATTACACATAAATGCCCTTATAGTAACATGCATATTGTGTGAACATCCGATGTATAGGGAAATTAAACACAAGATGAAATAAAATATGGTATTGCCGCCTGATGAATATCCTAAAAAAAAAAAAAAAAAGAAAGTCTTGTGAGAAAAGGAGTGTCTTTGTTCCAGATATATAGGAGTCAGTCTTTATCTGAAGGGATTTCCTTTCCCCTCAGTGTGAGTCTAAACAGTACCCAGAGGCGGTTCTTTTGTCAATAATTGATCGTAGGTGGAGGTCGTGTTCTGGGAGGCCGGCGTCCCGGCCTGCCAGGTGCAACTTACCCTCACGATGTGATGTTTAGTTCTCTTTGTTCACTCTGTGGTGAGTGATGATGTGGCCACTTGCGCTGTATCCGTCCCCGGTGGTGTTCCTCAGCAGACAGGGCTGGAAGCCTTCCTGGCTCTGCTGTTAGGCTGCCGGGTCCCGCCGGAAGCCGCACTGAACAACCGGAAGTTGCGTTGCCGCAACGCTCAGCTTCTTCCTATGTCCTGTGCGGTCTCAACGGCCGCTCCACTCGCCGGCCGGCGAGGAGTCTTGTGGATGTAGTTTGCGGTGATGTGCTGGCAAACTTGAGGTGTCTGCATGGATTTGTTTCCAACCGGTTTCGGCCGCAACTGGCCTTCTTCAAGGATTCAGAGTGCTGTCCCATGGGGTTCTTTTATTGGTCTTTCTGACCAATCGGATGCGGTGGGTGTGGTTCCAAATGGGTGATTGATGTTGTGGTGGGTGTGGTTCCAAATGGGTGATTGATGTTTCCATGGAAATGCTTCACTTAGTGCATCTGTTCATTTCAAACAGTAGTGTGCCAGACTTTTTTACTTTTATGGTATGGTGTTTGACGACAACGTGTATGTCCCATATATAGATAGTGGTTTCTTGGTCACATGTATCAACATACATGAATAGTAGTTCTACGGTTAAGTAGAGATATAATTTTCTACAAACATATCACATTTGCATATGTATTCATGTCTATGTATAAGTGGATATGGGTGTCTGGTTTTCCAGTGTCCGATAGTGTGCTCCAACCTGTAATGATTATTTGACTAGAATGCTGTGGTTAAAGTCAATGTTGAGACCTTTCGGTGCCATGGTTTTGAGATTAAAGATCCATTTTAATTCGTTCCTATCCAATATTTTATTGAAATCCCCACCTCTCCAATTTCTGAGTGGTTTCTCTATTGCTATGAAGAACAAAGTGGTGGGATTTGCCCCATGTACTTCTTGTAATGTTTTGATACGCTGTGGTTCTCATATCCAATTTTGATGTTTCTTATATGTTCATATATCCTATTTTTTAATGGTCTGATGGTTCTGCCTATATATTCTAGCCCACACGGGCATCTCAGTAGGTATATCACCCCCTTACTTTTACATGAGACTTCATGTCTGATTTTGAATGACTCATTTATCGCGGAGGAGTGGAATTCCTCTATTCTCTTTGTGGTGGTCTTGTGTGTGATCTTGCAGCCTGAGCATTTCCCACAATAGTGAAAGCCCGTATGGTGTTCTGTGTATGGTAACGTAGTTTGTACCTTTGCTGATGGTTTGAAATGGTTCCTTACCAATTTCTGCTTAATGTCAGGGGCTTTCCTGTAGACTATGTGTGGTCTGTCATCCAAGATTTTATTAAGGTCCTCATCTTTCCTTAGTATACTCCAATGTGTTTGCAGTGTCTTCTCTATTTGTTTGGCTGCTCTGTTATATTGGGTTATGAAGTAGGTCCTCTCTCCTGGGGAATTCCGTGGTTTAGTTTTGTCCTGTAGTAGTGTTTGTCTGTCTAAGTGTAATGTTTCTGCAAATGCTTTGTCTACCAGTTCGGGGGCGTATTTCTTTTCCAAGAATTGGTCCCCCAGCTGTTTCCCTTGTGTCTTGAAATCACCCACATCTGAGCAATTTCTCCTAATTCTCATGAATTGCCCCTTAGGTATGTTTTGAAGCCATGTGTTGTGGTGTCCACTGGTTGCTAGGATGTAACTGTTGACATCCACATCCTTCCTGAATGTTTTTGTCTGTAATGAATTGTCTTTAATGAAGATCTCCAAATCCAGAAATTCAACCTTCTCCTTGCTAGTGTGAGTTGTTCCTGTCATTGTTATTCATGTGTTGGATGAATGAATTCAGGGAGTCCTGTGTCCCTTTCCAGATGAAAATTATGTCATCAATGTAGCGCCGCCATAGGACGAGGTTGGCGCCAAAGTCATGCCCTCTCCATATGTTCTCTTCCTCACATTTGCCCATGAAGAGGTTGGCATAACTTGGCGCCACCCTCGATCCCATAGCGGTCCCGGTCATCTGCAGGTAGTAGGTGTCGTTGAACCACACATAGTTATGGTTCAGTATGAATTCGGTGGCTGTGACAATAAAATCAGTTTGTTCTGGATCCAGAGTACCGTCTGTCTGTAGAAAATGTTTTATGCTTTCAAGCCCTTGGTTGTGTGCAATTATTGTGTATAGTGATGTCACGTCGCTGGTCGCCAGCCAGTAATCTGGTTGCCACTCTACCGTCTGTAATGTTCTAATTATGTCCGTGGTGTCCCGTATGTATGATGGCAGGTTTTTTACTTTCTCTTTTAAGAACGTGTCTATATATTGTGAGCGGTTTGAGGTGAGTGAGTTGATTCCTGAGATAATTGGGCGTCCGGGAGGGTTTGTCTGATGTTTGTGGATCTTAGGGAGGTAGTAAAACACGGGAATGACTGGGTGGTTGTTGGATAGAAATAGAAATTCTTGTTTGTTCAATATACCTAATTCCTGTCCTTGTTTGAGGAATTGATCCAGTTCTTTTTTGTATGTCTGTGTTGGGTCAGTTGGTAGTATCCGGTATGTGTCTGTGTCTCCCAGGATTCTCAATGATTCCTGAATGTAGTCTGTTTTGTTCAGGACAACTATACCCCCCCCCCCCCCCCCCCCCTTTGTCTGCTGGCTTAATTATTATGTCCTTGTTTTTCTCCAGATCTCTCAGTGCCTTGGTTTCATTATTGGTGAGGTTATTGCTTCTATGTGTTCGTGCCCTTATGTTCTCCTGATCCAATTTGTCTAAGTCCTCCGTCACGAGGGCTTCAAGAGTTTTAATGTATTGGTTTTTGAGGTGGCTGGGGTAAAATGTGGACTGGGGCCTATGTGGTGTGTGGGTGTATTTATCCATGTCCCTGTCATTGGCATTTCTGATAACTGGATTACTGGCAAAATATTTCTTCAGTGTCAGTTTTCTTATGAATGTCTGGAGATCACAGTATACATCGAATTTGTTAGGTTGTTTGGTAGGTGCGAACTTAAGACCTTTGTTCAGTACTGTTTTGTGATGTTCTGTAAGTTCCATTTGACTGAGATTAAAGATGTTGGTACTGTTTATTTTTGGTTCAATGTTTGGTTGTCCCTTTGTTTTGCCTTTTTTGGCGTTCTGCCCTCCCCTACATCCTCGTCTGACTCTGTGTCCCTCCTTTTCTTTTTTATGTTCACCCCTGCTAATGTTTTGGTTCCGCAGACCTGTTCGTCTGCACCCCATTCTAAAAAAGGAGCAGTGTGTTCCCTCAAATTGTTTGTGTGTGCTGCTTCTGGAATGTTTCTTTCTTTGGTTGTCGTGTCAGTGGTCTTGGTCTGTGGTATGACTGTCAATGATGTACCCCCAATGTCCGACTCCCTTGTGGTATGGTATGTTCTCTGTGTGGTTACCCAACCATGGTCAAAGGAGAGTCTTGCTAATTGTTCGTAGTCTAGGTCCTCTTCAATGTCGTAGACAGAGAAGGATGTGTCCTCAGAATCACTTGTCGACCTTGTGCTTGTTGTTGACTCTGGTGTGTTTGCTCTCTGTGGTATTTCTTTCGATGTATTGTGGATTTTGTTCATGTATTGTTGATAAGTCAGTCCAGTGTTCTTGTAGAGATGTCCCTTCGTACTGGTAGGTTTTCTCTTATGTTTGTAATGGTCCTTATTTAGTTTGTGATTCCCACAAAGGAAGGTTACGTGGAGGCGGAGCAAGGGCAGATAAGTTTGGTATCGCCCCCGTCGGGGCCGACACCTGATTGGATGGATATGTGGAAGGTCTTAAATGACAATGTAAACTCCTTACATAAAAGGTTTGATGACGCTGCAGCTTTGGGACAGCCGGGGTCTCAGCTCGCGCCTGCCCAGGCGACTCAGAAACCGTCAGGGGCTCATAAACGCCCTCTATCTCAGATGGTTGACACAGATGTCGACACGGAGTCCGACTCCAGTGTCGACGATGATGAGGCACATTTACAGTCTAAAATGACCAAGGCCATCCGATACATGATTATTGCAATGAAAGATGTATTACACATTTCTGAGAGTAACCCGGTTAATACCAAGAGGGTTTATATGTTTGGGGAGAAAATGCAGCCAGTGACTTTTCCCCCATCTGATGAATTAAATGAATTGTGTGAAGAAGCGTGGAGTTCCCCTGATAAGAAATTAGTGATTTCTAAGAGGTTACTGATGGCGTACCCTTTTCCGCCAACGGACAGGTTACGTTGGGAAACATCCCCTAGGGTGGACAAGGCGCTGACACGCTTATCTAAAAAGGTGGCCCTGCCGTCTCAGGATACGGCCGCCCTAAAGGAGCCTGCGGATAGAAAGCAGGAAGCTATCCTGAAGTCAGTGTATACACACTCTGGTACTCTACTGAGACCTGCTATTGCTTCAGCCTGGATGTGTAGTGCTGTAGCAGCGTGGACAGATACTCTGTTAGACGACATAGATTCCCTCGACAGAGATACTGTTTTGCTAACCCTGGGCCATATCAAAGACGTCGTCTTATATATGCGAGATGCTCAGAGGGACATTTGCCTGCTGGGCTCTAGAATTAATGCTATGTCCATTTCTGCCAGGAGGGTCTTATGGACTCGGCAATGGACAGGAGATGCTGATTCTAAAAAACACATGGAGGTTTTGCCTTATAAGGGTGAGGAATTGTTTGGGGACGGTCTGTCGGACCTCGTGTCTACAGCGACAGCTGGAAAGTCCACTTTCTTGCCTCAGGTTTCCTCACAGCCTAAGAAAGCACCGTATTATCAAATGCAGTCCTTTCGTTCCCAAAAAGGCAAGAGGGTCAGGGGTGCATCCTTTCTTGGCAGGGGTAGAGGTAAGAAGCAGCACCATGCAGCCAGTTCCCAGGAACAAAAGTCCTCCCCTGCTTCCACTAAGTCCACCGCATGACGTTGGGGCTCCACAGGCGGAGCCAGGTGCGGTGGGGGCGCGTCTCCGAAACTTCAGCAGCCAGTGGGTTCGCTCACAGGTGGATCTCTGGGCTATACAAATTGTATCTCAGGGATACAAGCTGGAATTCGAAGCGACTCCCCCCCCCGCCATTGCCTCAAATCCGCCTTGCCAGCTTCCCCCATGGAAAGGGAGGTAGTGCTGGCGGCAATTCACAAGCTGTACCTCCAGTAAGTGATTGTCAGGGTCCCCCTCCTTCGACAGGGAAGGGGTTACTATTCCACAATGTTTGTGGTACCGAAACCGGACGGTTCGGTGAGACCCATTCTGAATTTAAAGTCCTTGAACACTTATATAAAGAAATTCAAGTTCAAAATGGAATCGCTCAGAGCGGTTATTGCAAGCCTGGAAGAGGGGGATTTTATGGTGTCGCTGGACATCAAAGATGCTTACTTACATGTCCCCATTTACCCACCTCACCAGGAGTACCTCAGATTTGTGGTACAGGACTATCATTACCAGTTCCAAACGTTGCCGTTTGGCCTGTCCACGGCACCGAGAATATTTACCAAGGTAATGGCCGAAATGATAATACTCCATCGGCAGAAGGGAGTTATAATTATCCCGTACTTGGACGATCTCCTCATAAAGGCGAGGTCCAGGGAGCAATTGTTGATCAGCGTAGCACTCTCTCAGGAAGTGTTGCAACAGCACGGCTGGATTCTGAATGTTCCAAAGTCGCAGCTGATTCCTACGACGCGTCTGCTTTTCCTGGGCATGATTCTGGACACAGAACAGAAGAAGGTGTTTCTCCCGGTGGAGAAGGCCCAGGAATTAGCATCTCTGGTCAGAGACCTCCTGAAACAAAAACAGGTATCGGTGCATCATTGCACGCGAGTCCTGGGAAAGATGGTGGCTTCATACGAAGCCATTCCCTTCGGCAGGTTCCATGCGAGGATCTTTCAGTGGGATCTGTTGGACACGTGGTCCGGATCGCATCTTCAGATGCATCGGCTGATCACCCTGTCCCCAAGGGCCAGGGTGTCTCTTCTGTGGTGGCTACAGAGTGCTCACCTTCTCGAGGGCCGCAGGTTCGGCATACAGGACTGGGTCCTGGTTATCACAACTGAGGGCTGGAGACCGTGACTGGGAGCCTCAGTTGTAGGGGCTGACGGATATTTGAACTCAGGAGGAGCTATGTGACTCCTGGACATGCGTATTGACAGCAGCAAAGAATGCCCGAAGGCGTGACCACGACAACAAGGGAATTCCTTAAGTGCTTTTATTTAAATAAAAAGTCAAATAACGTGCAAAAGAATAATAGAAAGTCACACGTGATAATTAGGTGCACATTTGGTAAAGACCAGTAACCTGGAATATGGAGGAAAGTTCTGTAAACAATAAATGAAGCTGGGGTTCGCTGGAAGATCAGTAATGAAGCTGGAGTGCGCTGGAACTGAAGAATGAAGGATGATTACTGAAAAGCAAAAGTTCAAACACAGGAATCCAAAGTAGACTGTAGAGGGTTAACACTGGAGAGTCGGGTTACACTGCAGAGTGTAATCACCAGGGAAGTCAGGCTGAACTGCAGAATGGAATTGCAGGAGAAAGTCTGTACTGAAACTTGTAGGCTGGAATCACAGATGACAGTGGAAGCACTGACAATCTTTTGGGAGCTGGGACAGGATATTTATACCTGCTGCATAGCAGGGATTGGTCTGGCAATTATGACAAGGCTCCAGCACCGTGGATAGGAGGAATAATGTCATGTGACTGGAGTCTAACATGGCTGCGCCCATGAACACACAAAGAAGGGGAATTAAGTACTATAGGAAAGGTGTAACACTGGCGATGTAGGCCGCAGTAGCAAAATAACATGCGCCCAGCGGCGCGCGGCGGTCAGCGAGACAAGAGTGGCAGCAGAGGCCCATGGAGGACGTACATCCAGATGGGAAATGGTGTCTTAGTATCCGGATCGTGACAGTACCCCCCCCCCTTTTAGGAGTGGCCCCAGGACACTTCTTAAGTTTACCTGGCCATCTGGAATGGAACTTCTGGATGAAGACTTGTGCCAACTTGGAAGTGGGGAATCCATGACAGAATCCATCGAGGGATGAGCCCACGGACGATGAGGAACAGACAAGGAAACCAGTTGCCTAGTGGGTGACTGGCGGGATACTTTGTGCTGGGCACATTTTGGGCAGGAGGCCACAAATTCAGCAATGTCCTTTTTTAGGGTCGGCCACCAACTTGACCTGGAAACGAATTTTAAGGTCTTGCATATGCCCGCGTGTCCGGCAAAGCGAGAGGAATGTGCCCGATGCAAGAGCTTTCTCCTGAAAGCCGGCTTCACGAAATTTTTCCCTGGCGGGGGCATAGAGTCCATCCTCACTGCGGAGAACGCCACTGGATCAACAATACAATGCTTGACAGTAGACTCAGACTCATTTTCTTGCTCCCGGGAGCGGGAAAGGGCATCAGCCTTGTGATTCGGTGACCCTGGACAAAACTGTAGTTTGGAGTCTTGGCACGGAGGAGACGGGACATCAGAAGACTTGTAGGAGGATATGCGAACTGGAAGCTCTTTTTGGAGACAAGTCTCTGAGCAGGAAGGACCCCATGCCAGGATACGGGTCGACTTCCAATCAACTTGAGGATTATGCAGACGTAGCCATGGGAGGCCTAGGACCACAGGATGGGTGGCCCTGGGGATAACCTGGAAAGAAATCAACTTTGTATGCTGGTCCCCTACCTTCAGACGGATAGGTAGAGTCTTGGAGGTAATCACCGCATCAGGAATCCTACTGCCGTCCACGGCAGTTAGAGATATCGGTGATGACAGTCTCTCAGTGGGTAGAGACCACTGCTTAACGAACCTCTCTGTAATAAAGTTTCCGGCTGCTCCAGAATCCAATAAGGCAGTGAGATTCTTAGTACGCTGAGCCACCTGCAGAGAAACTGAGAGATTGCAGTTACTTGGAAATGGAGAGAAATTCGTCACTCCTAGCTGGTCTTCTCCTTGGTGGGCTAGGACTTGAGGTTGTACCGGACGCTTGGGACAGGACTTGATAACGTGAGAAGATTCGGCACAATACAAACAGAGACGCTCAGCAAGACGTCTACTACGCTCTGCCTGAGATAAATGAGAGCGACCTATCTGCATAGGTTCCTCCCTAGACGGAGATGGCTGACGAGGAATGGAAACAGTAGGAATCTTGGGAAATGTGGATCTTCCTCGTTCAACAGCCCTTTCACGGAACCGTAAATCGACCTTAGTGCAGAGGGAAATGAGCTCGTTTAATGTTAAAGGCAAGTCTCTAGCAGCGAGCTCATCTTTGATACGCTCGGATAGCCCTCCCCTGAAGGCTGCATAAAGAGCGTCATCATTCCAGGAGACTTCAGATGCCAAGGTCTGGAATTGCACCAAATACTGACCGACAGTTCGCGTCCCCTGGCGCAGTCGAAGGATCTCTGAAGAAGCTGATGTCACTCGACCTGGCTCATCGAAAATTAGTCTGAACGTTGCCACGAAGTTAGCATAGGATGACAACAGAGCATCAGACCTTTCCCATATAGGTGAAGCCCAGTCTAGAGCGGCACCAGTGAGTAGAGAAATAAGGTATGCCACCTTAATGCGGTCAGTAGGGAAAGTGCTGGGTTGCAATTCAAATTGGATCTCGCACTGGTTTAGGAAACCCCTGCAGGCTTTAGGGGATCCATCATATTTAGCAGGAGTCGGCAAGTGAAGATAGGGAGCAGGAACAGGTATGGTGGGTGGGGACACCACCGGAGGCGCTGGAGTCGACACACTGAACGCCCCTGATCCACGGAGGGCCGCTTGAATTTCATCCAGCCGGGAGGAGAGGTCCTGGAGACAGCGACCAACATGGCCTACACCAGCCTCCTGACGTTCAAGGCGGGTTGCCAGTTCTTGTATCAGCCTAAGCGCTTGGGCCTGGTCTCCGGCTGGATCCATATGGTCAGTGCTTACTGTCACAACTGAGGGCTGGAGACCGTGACTGGGAGCCTCAGTTGTAGGGGCTGACGGATATTTGAACATAGGAGGAGCTATGTGACTCCTGGACATGCGTATTGACAGCAGCAAAGAATGCCCGAAGGCGTGACCACGACAACAAGGGAATTCCTTAAGTGCTTTTATTTAAATAAAAAGTCAAATAACGTGCAAAAGAATAATAGAAAGTCACACGTGATAATTAGGTGCACATTTGGTAAAGACCAGTAACCTGGAATATGGAGGAAAGTTCTGTAAACAATAAATGAAGCTGGGGTTCGCTGGAAGATCAGTAATGAAGCTGGAGTGCGCTGGAACTGAAGAATGAAGGATGATTACTGAAAAGCAAAAGTTCAAACACAGGAATCCAAAGTAGACTGTAGAGGGTTAACACTGGAGAGTCGGGTTACACTGCAGAGTGTAATCACCAGGGAAGTCAGGCTGAACTTCTGAATGGAATTGCAGGAGAAAGTCTGTAGTGAAGCTTGTAGGCTGGAATCACAGATGACAATGGAAGCACTGACAATCTTTTGGGAGCTGGGACAGGATATTTATACCTGCTGCATAGCAGGGATTGGTCTGGCAATTATGACAAGGCTCCAGCACCGTGGATAGGAGGAATAATGTCATGTGACTGGAGTCTAACATGGCTGCGCCCATGAACACACAAAGAAGGGGAATTAAGTACTATAGGAAAGGTGTAACACTGGCGATGTAGGCCGCAGTAGCAGAATAACATGCGGCGCGCGGCGGTCAACGAGACAGGAGTGGCAGCAGAGGCCCATGGAGGACGTACATCCAGAAGGGAAATGGTGTCTCAGTATCCGGATCGTGACACTGGTGACCACGGATGCAAGCCTCCGAGGATGGGGGGCAGTCACTCAGGGAAGAAACTTCCAAGGGCTGTGGTCAAGTCTGGAGACTTCTCTACACATAAATATACTGGAATTAAGGGCCATTTACAACGCCCTGAGTCAAGCAGAGCCCCTGCTTCGAAACCGGCCAGTGCTGATTCAGTCAGACAACATCACGGCGGTCGCCCATGTAAACCGCCAGGGCGGCACAAGAAGCAGGATGGCAATGGCGGAAGCCACAAAGATTCTTCGATGGGCGGAGAATCACGTGCAAGCACTGTCAGCAGTGTTCATTCCGGGAGTGGACAACTGGGAAGCAGACTTCCTCAGCAGACACGACCTCCACCCGGGAGAGTGGGGACTTCATCAAGAAGTCTTCCAACTGATTGCAAACCGATGGGAACTGCCACAGGTGGACATGATGGCGTCCCGCCTCAACAAAAAGCTAAAAAGATATTGCGCCAGGTCAAGGGACCCTCGGGCGATAGCTGTGGACGCCCTAGTGACACCGTGGGTGTACCAGTCGGTATATGTGTTTCCTCCTCTTCCTCTCATACCAAAAGTACTGAGAATAGTAAGAAAGAGAGGAATAAGAACAATACTCATTGTTCCGGACTGGCCAAGAAGGACTTGGTACCTGGAACTGCAAGAAATGCACACAGAGGGCCCATGGCCTCTGCCTCTCAGACAGGACCTGCTGCAACAAGGGCCCTGTCTGTTCCAGGACTTACCGCGGCTGCGTTTGACGGCATGGCGGTTGAACGCCGGATCCTAGCGGAAAAAGGCATTCCGGATGAAGTTATTCCTACGCTGATAAAGGCTAGGAAAGACGTGACAGCAAAGCATTATCACCGTATATGGCGAAAATATGTTGCTTGGTGTGAGGCCAGGAAGGCCCCTACAGAGAAATTCCAACTGGGTCGTTTCCTGCACTTCCTACAGTCAGGGGTGACTATGGGCCTAAAATTGGGGTCCATAAAGGTCCAGATTTCGGCCCTATCCATTTTCTTTCAAAAAGAACTGGCTTCACTGCCTGAGGTTCAGACATTTGTTAAGGGAGTGCTGCATATTCATCCCCCTTTTGTGCCACCAGTGGCACCCTGGGATCTTAACGTTGTGTTGGATTTCCTGAAATCCCACTGGTTTGAGCCACTTAAGACCGTGGAACTGAAGTATCTCACGTGGAAAGTGGTCATGCTGTTTTCCTTAGCATCGGCTAGGCGTGTGTCGGAATTGGCGGCTTTGTCATGTAAAAGCCCATATCTGATCTTCCATATGGACAGGGCAGAATTGAGGACTCGTCCCCAATTTCTCCCAAAGGTGGTGTCCTCGTTTCATTTGAACCAACCTATTGTGGTGCCTGCGGCTACTCGGGACTTGGAGGACTCCAAGTTGCTGGACGTAGTCAGGGCTTTGAAAATATATGTTTCCAGAACGGCTGGAGTCAGGAAGACTGACTCGCTGTTTATTTTGCATGCCCCCAACAAGCTGGGTGCTCCTGCTTCAAAGCAAACTATTTTGCTCGCTGGATCTGTAGCACGATTCAGCAGGCTCATTCTGCGGCTGGATTGCCGCATCCAAAATCAGTAAAAGCCCATTCCACAAGGAAGGTGGGCTCTTCTTGGGCGGCTGCCCGAGGGGTCTCGGCCTTACAGCTTTGCCGAGCGGCTACTTGGTCGGGTTCAAACACATTTGCAAAGTTCTACAAGTTTGATACCCTGGCTGAGGAGGACCTTGTGTTTGCTCATTCGATGCTGCAGAGTCATCCGCACTCTCCCGCCCGTTTGGGAGCTTTGGTATAATCCCCATGGTCCTTACGGAGTTCCCAGCATCCACTAGGACGTCAGAGAAAATAAGAATTTACTCACCGGTAATTCTATTTCTCGTAGTCCGTAGTGGATGCTGGGCGCCCGTCCCAAGTGCGGACTTTCTGCAATACGTGTATATAGTTATTGCTTAACTAAGGGTTATTGTTATGAGCCATCCGTTGAGTGAGGCTCAGTTGTTGTTCATACTGTTAACTGGGTAAAGGTATCACAAGTTGTACGGTGTGATTGGTGTGGCTGGTATGAGTCTTACCCTGGATTCAAAATTTCCTTTCCTTGTAATGTCAGCTCTTCCGGGCACAGTTTCCCTAACTGAGGTCTGGAGGAGGGGCATAGAGGGAGGAGCCAGTGCACACCAGATAGTACCTAATCTTTTCTTTAGAGTGCCCAGTCTCCTGCGGAGCCCGTCTATTCCCCATGGTCCTTACGGAGTTCCCAGCATCCACTACGGACTACGAGAAATAGAATTACCGGTGAGTAAATTCTTATTTTTCTCCTACATTCTAGAGGATGGTGGGGACACTTAAAGAACCATGGGGTATAGACGGGATCCGCAGGAGACATGGGCACTTTAAGACTTTAAAAGAGGTGTGAACTGGCTCCTCCCTCTATGCCCCTCCTCCAGACTCCAGTTAGATTATGTGCCCAGTGAGACTGGGTGCACTCTGAGGAGCTCTCCTGAGTTTCTCTGAAAAATACTTTTGTTAGGTTTATTATTTTCAGGGAGAACTGCTGACAACAGTCTCCCTGCTTCGTGGGACTTAGGGGAGAGAAGCAGACCTACTTCTGTGAGTTTCAAAGCTCTGCTTCTTTGGCTACAGGACACCATTAGCTCCTGAGGACCTGAACGCTAAGTACGCCTAGATGCTTGTTCCCAGAGCCCGCCGTCACCACCCTTACAGAGCCAGAAGTCAGAAGACAGGTGAGTAGAAGAAGATCTGAAGACTTCAGTGACGGCTTTGAGGTTTTGAGTGCTTTGAATGCGAATGTGGCTTTGTTAAATAAGAGATTAGATAAATCTGAGTCTCAGAGCCAGGCATGGAAAAAATCCGTAGAGGATGTGTTGTCACAAGTTCAGACCCCCTTGGGGTCACAGAAGTGTTCATTTACCCAGTTAGCAGATACGGATACCGACACGGACTCTGACTCCAGTGTCGACTATAGTGATGCCAGATTAAATCCAAAACTGGCTAAAAGCATTCAGTACATGATTGTGGCGATAAAAGACGTGTTACATATCACGGAGGACCCTGCTGTTCCTGATACAAGGGTCTGTATATTTAAAGGAAAGAAACCTGAGGTAACGTTTCCTCCCTCTCATGAACTGAACGCTCTTTTTGAAAAGGTTTGGGAATATCCTGACAACAAGTTTCAGATTCTCAAGAGAATTCCGGTGGCATATCCGGTCCCCTCTGGGGATAGGGAAAAGTGGGAGTCAACCCCCACTGTGGACAAAGCCCTATCACGGCTGTCCAAAAAGGTAGCGCTTCCGTCCCCGGACACGGCAGCCCTAAAGGAACCTGCAGATCGTAAGCAGGAAAATATATTGAAATCTATTTATGTCACTACGGGTATGCTGCTCAGACCTGCCGTTGCATCGGCGTGGGCGAGTAGCGCTATTGAAAAATGGGCAGATAACTTCTCATCTGAGATAGATACCCTGGATAGGGATAGCATTCTTTTGACGCTGGGTTATATCAGGGACGCTGCAGCCTACCTAAAGGAAGCTGCGAGGGATATTGGCTTTTTGGGATCAAGGGCCAATGCCATGGCAGTCTCAGCTAGGAGAGCATTGTGGATTCATCAATGGAATGCTGATGCTGACTCTAAGAAGGCTATGGAGTCTCTGCCATATAAAGGTGGTGTCTTGTTTGGTGACGGCCTCGCTGACCTGGTATCTACGGCTACCGCGGGTTAGTCATCCTTTTTACCTTATGTTCCTGCACAACAAAAGAAAATGCACCACTATCAGATGCAGTCCTTTCGGCCCAATAAATTCAAAAAAGGGCGAGGGTATTCCTTCCTTGCTTCTAGAGGAAAGGGAAAGAGGTCACCGGCTGTGGCAAGTTCCCAAGAGCAGAAGTCCTCTCCGGCTTCTGCCAAATCCACCGCATGACGCTGGGGCTTCTCTGCGGGAGTCCGCACCGGTGGGGGCACGTCTCAAACTCTTCAGTCAGTTCTGGGCTTGTTCGGCCCTAGACCCATGGGTTTTGGAAATAGTGTCCCAGGGGTACAAGCTAGAGTTTCAAGACGTTCCCCCTCACTGATTTTTCAAATCGGCCTTACCAGCTTCTCCTCCAGACAGGGAGGTGGTATGCGAAGCAATACGGAAATTGTGTCAAAATCAAGTCATTGTCAAGGTTCCTTTGTCGCAACAGGGAGAAGGCTTCTATTCGAGCCTGTTCGTGGTCCCGAAGCCAGACTGCTCAGTCAGACCGATCCTGAACCTCAAATCCCTCAATTTCTACCTACGGAAATTCAAATTCAAGATGGAATCTCTCCGGGCAGTGATATCCAGTCTTGAGGAGGGGGATTTTATGGTGTTGGTAGACATAAAGGATGCCTATTTGCATGTTTCCTCCGCATCAGGCTTACCTGAGGTTTGCACTGCAGGATTGCAATTATCAGTTTCAGACGTTGCCGTTTGGTCTGTCCACTGTTCCGAGAATTTTCACCAAAGTAATGGCGGAAATGATTCTCCTGCGCAAGCAAGGAGTCACAATTATCCTGTACTTGGACGATCTCCTGATAAAAGCGAGGTCCAAGGAACAATTACTGCAGAACATTACGCTCTCCCTGACAATTCTGCAACAACATGGTTGGCTCCTAAACTTGGCAAAATCGCAGTTGGTTCCGACGACACGTCTGTCGTTCTTGGTTATGATTCTTGACACGGAATTACAGAGAGTTTTTCTTCCAGTGGAAAAGGCTCTAGAAATTCAGAACCTAGTCAAAGATATTCTGAAACCAGCAAGAGTGTCGATTCATCAATGCACTCGGTTGCTGGGGAAGATGGTGGCGGCCTACGAGGCCATTCAGTTTGGCAGATTCCATGCCAGAGTGTTTCAGTGGGACCTGTTGGACAAGTGGTCCGGGTCCCATCTGCACATGCACCGACAGATAATCCTGTCTTCCAAGACCAGAATCTCACTCCTGTGGTGGCTGCACAGCTCTCACCTCCTAGAGGGACGCAGGTTCGGGATCCAGGACTGGATCCTGGTGACCACGGATGCGAGTCTCCGAGGCTGGGGTGCAGTCACACAGGGGTAAAATTTTCAGGGAAAATGGTCAAGCCAGGAAGCTTGTCTACACATAAACATTCTGGAATTAAGGGCCATTTACAACGGCCTTCTACAAGCGGAACATCTTCTTCGCGATCTGCCCGTCCTGATTCAGTCGGACAACATAACAGCAGTGGCGTACATAAACCGCCAGGGCGGAACGAAGAGCAGAGCGGCAATGGCAGAGGCCACAAAAGTTTTCCGCTGGGCGGAAAGGCATGTAAGCGCTCTGTCAGCTGTCTTCATTCCAGGTGTGGACAACTGGGAAGCAGACTTCCTCAGCAGACACGATCTCCATCCAGGAGAGTGGGGTCTTCATCAAGAGGTCTTTGCAGAAGTGACAAGTCGTTGGGGAATACCTCAAATAGACATGATGGCGTCTCGCCTCAACAAGAAACTTCAGAGATATTGTTCCAGGTCGAGGGACCCTCAAGCAATAGCGGTGGACGCCCTAGTGACACCGTGAGTGTTTCAGTCGGTATATGTGTTCCCTCCGATTCCACTCATTCCAAAAGTGATAAAGATCATAAGAACAAGGGTTCATGCAATCCTCATTGTTCCAGACTGGCCAAGGAGGGCCTGGTATCCAGATCTTCAGGAATTGCTCGTAGGAGATCCCTGGCCTCTTCCTCTACGAGAGGATCTGTTACAGCAGGGGCCGTGCGTGTACCAAGACTTACCGCGGCTTTGTTTGACAGCTTGGAGGTTGAACGCCGGATCCTAGCCCGATAGGGTATTCTCAGTGAAGTCATTCCCACACTTCTTCAGGCTAGAAAAGAAGTAACGGCAAAACATTATCACTGTATTTGGAGAAAATATGTGTCTTGGTGTGAATCCAAGAAGGCTCCTACGGAAGAATTTCAGATGGGCCGTTTTCTCCATTTTCTGCAAGCAGGTGTGGATGCAGGCTTAAAATTAGGCTCAATTAAAGTACAAATTTCGGCCTTGTCAATTTTCTTTCAAAAAGAATTGGCCTCCCTTCCGGAAGTTCAGACTTTCGTGAAAGGCGTGCTGCACATCCAACCTCCCTTTGTGCCCCCAGTGGCACCATGGGATCTTAACGTGGTTTTGCAGTTCCTGCAATCTCATTGGTTTGAACCTTTACGTAAGGTAGAGTTGAAATTCGTCACTTGGAAAGTGAACATGCTGTTGGCCTTGGCCTCTGCAAGGCGGGTGTCTGAATTAGCGGCTTTGTCTCACAAAAGCCCCTATTTGATATTCCATGAAGATAGAGCAGAGTTGAGAACTCGTCAGCAATTTCTGCCGAAAGTGGTGTCATCATTTCACATGAACCAACCTATTGTGGTGCCAGTGGCTACTGACGCCTTAGCGGAATCGAAGTCTCTAGATGTGGTCAGAGCTTTGAAAATGTATGTATCCAGATAGGCTCAGATTAGGAAAACGGAGGTTCTGTTTGTCCTGTATGATCCCAACAAGATTGGGGCTCCTGCTTCCAAGCAGACTATTGCACGCTGGATCTGTAATACGATTCAGCAAGCTCATTCTACGGCTGGATTGCTGTTACCGAAAGCGGTGAAGGCCCATTCTACCAGAAAGGTGGGCTTATCCTGGGCGGCTGCCAGGGGGGTCTTGGCATTACAGCTTTGCCGAGCAGCTACTTGGTCGGATTCAAACACTTTTGCAAAGTTTTACAAGTTTGATGCCCTGGCTAAGGAGGACCTCTTGTTTGGACAATCGGTGCTGCAGAGTCATCCGCACTCTCCCGCCTGTTCTTGAGCTTTGTATAAACCCCATGGTTCTTGAAGTGTCCCCAGCATCCTCTAGAAGGTAGGAGAAAATAGGATTTTAATACCTACCGGTAAATCCTTTTCTCTTAGTCCGTAGAGGATGCTGGGCGCCTGTCCCAGTGCGTACTGTATCTGCAGTTATTGGTTATGGTTACACACGTGTTGTGTTGCGTTTATAGTCAGCCTGTTACTGTCGTTATTCATGCCGTTGCATGCGTTGGGTTAAATGCCATGTTGTACGGCATGCTTGAGATGTGAGCTGGTATGTATCTCATCTTAGTTTAAATCAAAATAAATCCTTTTTCCTCTAAATGTCCGTCTCCCTGGGCACAGTTCCTATAAATGGAGTCTGGAGGAGGGGCATAGAGGGAGGAGCCAGTTCACACCCCTTTTAAAGTCTTAAAGTGCCCATGTCTCCTGCGGATCCAGTCTATACTCCATGGTTCTTGAAGTGTCCCCAGCATCCTCTACAGACTAAGAGAAAAGGATTTATCGGTAGGTATTAAAATCCTATTATTTCAATTGGACGCTACATGATAAACCCCATTGAAATGAATGGTTTATGGAAATGATATGTGCTCTACAGCATTATTAATAGTTTGTTTCCCTTACATTAATAGTTTCAATTAGTCTTTATTGAAGTAAACAGTCTTGCTGCCTGCCGCTAAATGAATAACTTTCTCTTACGTCCTAGAGGATACTGGGATTCCATTTAGTACCATGGGGTATTGACGGGTCCACTAGGAGCCATGGGCACTTTAAGAATTTGATAGTGTGGGCTAGCTCCTCCCTCTATGCCCCTCCTACCAGACTCAGTTTAGAAAATGTGCCCGGAGGAGCCGGTCACGCTTATGGAAGCTCCTGAAGAGTTTTCTGCATTTATTTTTCTGTTTGTTATTTTCAGGCAGGTCTGGATGGCACCAGCCTGCCTGCTTCGTGGGACTTAGGGGGAGAATGGCCCAACCTCTTGAAGAGTTAATGGTCCCGTTCCCCGCTGACGGGACACTAAACTCTTGAGGGAACTATTCGCAAGCCCCACCACGGTGAGCGTACATTCCCGCAGCACATCGCCACCCCTAACAGAGCCAGAAAAGTGGTGAGTATTAAGCTAGCGTCCCTGCTAGCGGGTCGCCGGCCATTATGGCGGCACAAGGGTACGGAGACGCACGGCTTCTAACTGAGGCGGATTGCGTCTCCAGACACAGTACACAACTGCGTCTCAGTACACTGTACTCAGTACCCAAACTGGCAAACACGTTCTGCTCCATTTTAAGCACAAACATTTCCTCACCCAGTATAAAAAGCGGGAAGACCGCGCCCCATTGAAGGGGCGGTGCTTCACTATGAAAGGATGCAGCAGCTCACCAGCTCCATTTTCCCTCTGCAGTAAACACGGACGCTGCCTGACAGGGACGCGCAGCTCCTCCGGTGTGACTCCAGATTACCTCAGCGGTACCAGGGGATCATAGCAGGGGGGGAGTGATATTAGTGTACTAAGTCCCCAATCTGGGTACTTAGTCTGCGACCCAGCTAAGCTTGGCATTAGCGATAAGGGCGCTGTGGGCTGGCTCCAAAATACTCTGTGTCTCCCTGGAAGGGCTCTTTGTGGGTTAATTGTGTTTCTCTAACGTCCTAGTGGATGCTGGGGACTCCGTCAGGACCATGGGGAATAGCGGGCTCCGCAGGAGACAGGGCACATCTAAAAAGCTTTTTAGGTCACATGGTGTGTACTGGCTCCTCCCCCCATGACCCTCCTCCAAGCCTCAGTTAGGTTTTTGTGCCCGTCCGAGAAGGGTGCAAACTGGATGGCTCTCTTAAGGAGCTGTTTAGTAAAGTTTTTTTTTAGGTTTCTAATCAGTGATTCCTGCTGGCGACAGGATCACTGCAACGAGGGACTTAGGGGAGAGACTTGCAACTCACCTGCGTGCAGGAGGATTGAAGTTTTAGGCTACTGGACACTGAGCTCCAGAGGGAGTCGGAACACAGGTCAGCCTGGGGTTCGTCCCGGAGCCGCGCCGCCGATCCCCCTTACAGACGCTGAAGAAAGACGGCGGAACGGAGGTCCGGAAACAGGCGGCAGAAGACTTCACAGTCTTCAGAGAGGTAGCGCACAGCACTGCAGCTGTGCGCCATTGTTGCTACACGGCTCACTGACACGGTCACGGAGGGTGCAGGGCGCTGCTGGGGGCGCCCTGGGCAGCAATATAAATACCTATTTGGCAAATAAATACATCACATATAGCCATTAAGGCTATATGTATGTATTTAACCCAGGCCAGTTTTCCTAATAACCGGGAGAAAAGCCCGC
Source organism: Pseudophryne corroboree (assembly GCF_028390025.1). Lineage (NCBI taxonomy): Eukaryota > Metazoa > Chordata > Amphibia > Anura > Myobatrachidae > Pseudophryne > Pseudophryne corroboree. Next base: position 340,429,222 of record NC_086449.1, read on the forward strand.
CGTGAAAGGGGCGGAGCTTATTCTCCTCAGCACTCAGCGCCATTTTCCTGACCAGCTCCGCTGGTGAGGAAGGCTCCCACTCTCCCCTGCACTACAGAAACAGGGTTAAAGAGAAGGGGGGCATAAATTGGCGATATAATTATATATTAAGAGCCCATATATAGAAACAACACCTTCTAGGGTTGTTATATACATTATGGCGCTTTTGGTGTGTGCTGGCAAACTCTCCCTCTGTCTCCCCAAAGGGCTAGTGGGTCCTGTCCTCTATCAGAGCATTCCCTGTATGTGTGTGCTGTAGGTCGGTACGTGTGTGTCGACATGTATGAGGAAAATGTTGGTGAGGAGACGGAGAAAATTGCCTGTAATGGTGATGTCACTCTCTAGGGAGTCGACACCAGAATGGATGGCTTACTTATGGAATTACGTGATAATGTCAACACGCTGCAAGCCGGTTGACGACATGAGACAGCCGGCGGACAAATTAGTATCGGTCCAGGCGTCTCAGACACCGTCAGGGGCTTGTAAAAACGCCCATTTACCTCAGTCGGTCGACAGACACTGACACGGACACTGACCCCAGTGTCGACGGTGAAGAAACAAACGTATTTTTCCTTTAGGGCCACAAGTTACATGTTAAGGGCAATGAAGGAGGTGTTACGTATTTCTGATACCACAAGTACCACAAATAAGGGTATTTTGTAGGGTGGGAAAAAACTACTTGTAGTTTTGCCTAAATCAGATAAATTAAATGAAGTGTGTGATGATACGTGGGGTTCCTCCGACAGAAAGTTATGGGCGGTATACCCTTTTTCCCGCCAGTAGTAAGGGCGAGTTGGAAAACACACCTTAGGGTGGACAAGGCGCTCACACGCTTATAAAAAACATGGCGTTACCGTTTCCAGATACGGCCGCCCTCAAGGAGCCAGCTGATAGGAAGCTGGAAAATATCATAACAGTATATACACACATACTGGTGTTATACTACGACCAGCAATCGCCTCAGCCTGGATGTGCAGCGCTGAGGGGGCTTGGTCGGATTTCCTGACTGAAAATTTTGATACCCTTGACAGGGACAGGATTTTATTGTCTATAGAGCATTTTAAGGATGCATTTCTATATATGTGTGATGCGCAGAGGCATATTTGCATTCTGGCATCAAGAGTAAATGTGATGTACATATCTGCCAGACGAAGACACGACAGTGGTCAGGTGAGGCAGATTCCAGACGGCATATGGAAGTATTGCCGTATAAAGGGGCGGTCCATTGGACCTGGTGGCCATGGCAACAGCTGAAAAATCCACCTTTTGTTACCCCGAGTCACATATTGGCAGAAAAGGACACAGTCTTTTCAGTCTCAGTCCTTTCGTCCCCATACGGGCAGGCGGGCGAAGGCCAGTCATATCTGCCCAGGGGGAGAGGAAAGGGAAGAAGACTGCAGCAAGCAGCTCATTCCCAGGAACAGAAGCTCCTCACGGCTTCTGCCAAGTCCGCAGCATAACGCTGGGGCCGTACAAGCGGACTCAGGTGCGGTAGGGGGTCATCTCAAGAGTTTCAGCAACACTCGCAAGGGAACTCCGGGATCCTACATGTAATATCCCAGGTGTACATTGGAAATTCGAGACGTCTCCCCCTCACACAATTCACAGGCTGTATTCCCAGCAGGTGATAATCAAAGTACCCTTCTTACAACAAGGAAGGGGGTAGTATTCCACACTATATTGTGGTACTGAAGCCAACCGGCTCGGTGAGATCTGAAATATTTGAACACTTACATACAAGCGTTCAAATCAAGATGGAGTCACTCGGAGCAGTGATAGCGAACCAGGAAGAAGGGGACGATATGATGTCACTGGATATCAGGGACGTTTACCTACAGGTCCAAATTTGCCCTTCTCACCAAGGGTACTTCAGGTTCCTGGTACAGAACTGTCACTATCAGTTCAGACGCTGCCGTTTGGATTGTCCACGGCGCCCCGGGTCTTTACCAAGGTAATGGCCGGAATGAGGATTTTTCTTAAAAGAAACATGGACGCTTTCCTGATAAGGGCAAGGTCCAGAGAACAGTTGGAGGTCGGAGTAGCACTATCTTAAGTAGTTCTACGACCGCACGAGTGGATTCTAAATATTCCAAAATCGCAGTTTTTTCCGACGACACGTCTACTGTTCCTAGGGAAGATTCTGGACACAGTCCAGAAAAACGTGTTTCTCCCAGTGGAGAAAACCAGGGAGTTATCCGAGCTAATCGGGATCCTCCTAAAACCAGGAAAAGTGTCAGTGCATCATTGCACAAGAGTCCTGGTAAAAATGGTGGCTTATTACGAAGCAATTCCATTCGGCAGATTTCCCGCAAGAACTCTTCAGTGGGATCTGCTGGACAAATGGTCCGGATCGCATCCTCAGATGCATCAGCGGATAACCCTATATCCAAGGAAAAGGGTGTCTCTCCTGTGGTGATTACAGAGTGCTCATCTTCTAGAGGGCCGCAGATTCGGCATTCAGGATTGGATGCCGGTGACCACGGAGGCCAGCCTGAGAGGCTGGGGAACAGTCACACAGGGAAAAAATTTCCAGGGAAGTGTGATTAAGTCTGGAGAATTCTCTCCGCATAAATAAGCTTAGAGCAAATTTATAATGCTCTAAACTTAGCTAGACCTCTGCTTCAAGGTCAGCCGGTATTGATCCAGTGGGATAACATCACGGCAGTCGCCCACGCAAACAGAAGGGCGGCACAAGAAGCAGGAGGGCAGTGAAAACTGCAAGGATTTTTCGCTAGGCGGAAAATCATGTGATAGCACTGTCAGCAGTGTTCTTTCCGGGAGTGGACGACTGGGAAGCAGACTTCCTCAGCAGGCATGACCTCCACCCGGGAGAGTGGAAACTTCATAGGGAAGTTTTTCAACATGATTGTGGACCGTTGGCAAAGACCAAAGGTGGACATGATGGCGTCCCGCCCGAACAAAAAACGGGACAGGTATTCCGCCAGGTCATGAGACCTTCAGGCGATAGCTGTGGATGTTCTGGTAACACCGTGGGTGTACCAGTCTGTGTATGTGTTCCCTCCTCTGTTTCTCATAACCAGGGTATTGAGAATTATAAGACATAGAGGAGTATGAACTATACTAGTGGCTCCGGATTGGCCAAGAGGGACTTGGTACCCGGAACTTCAAGAAATGCTCACAGAGGACTAAGGGCCTGGGGAGCTAAGAAGGGACTTGATTCAGCAAGTACCATGTCTATTCCAAGACTTACCGCGGCTGCGTTTGACGGCATAGCGGTTGAATGCCGGATCCTGAGGGGAAAAGGCATTCCATAAGAGGTCATACCTACCTTGGTCACAGCCAGGAAGGAGGTGACCGCACAACGTCATCACCACATGTGGTGAAAATATGTTGCGTGGGTGAGGCCAGGAAGGCTCCACGACGGAAATTCAACTAGGTCGATTTCTACACTTCCTGAAAACAGGAGTGTTTTGGACCTCAAATTGGGGTTCATTAACATTTAAATTTCGGCCCTGTAGATTTTCTTACAGAAAGAATTGACTTCAGTTCCTGAAGTCCAGATTGTAAAGGATGTATTACATATACAGTTTTTTTGTGCCCCTAGGGGCACCGTGAGATCTCAACATAGTGTTGGGATTTCTTAAAATCATATTGGTTTGAACCGCTCAAATCTGTGGATTTGAAATATCTCACATGGAAAGTGACCATGCTGTTGACAAATATCTCACATGGGAAGTGACCATGTTGTTAGCCCTGGCCTCGGCCAGGCGATTGTCAGAATGGGCGGCTTTGTTTTACAAAAGCCCATATTAAAATTTTCCATTTGAACAGGACAGAACTGGGACTCGTCTCCAGTTTCTTCATAAAGGGGTGTCAGCGTTTTCACCTGAAACAACCTCTTGTGGTGCCTGCGGCTACTAGGGACTTGGAGGACTCCAAGTTACTAGACGTGGTCAGGGCCCTAAAAATATATATATATATATATAGTTAGGACGGCTGGAGTCAGAAAGTCTGACTTGCTGTTTATACTGTATACACCCAACAAGCTGGGTGCTCATGCTTCTAAGCAGTCTATTGCACGCTGGATTTGTAGTACAATTCAGCTTGCACATTCTGTGGCAGGCCTGCCACAGACGAAATATGTAGATGCCCATTCCACAAGGAAGGTGGGCTCATCCTGGGCGGCTGCCCGAGGAGTCTCGGCATTACAACTTTGCCGAGCAGCTACGTGGTCAGGGGAGAACACGTTTGTAAAATTTTACAAATTTTGATACTCTGGCTAAGGAGGACCTGGAGTTCTCTCATTCGGTGCTGCAGAGTCATCCGCACTCTCCCGCCCGTTTGGGAGCTTTGGTATAATCCCCATGGTCCTGACGGAGTCCCCAGCATCCACTAGGACGTTAGAGAAAATAAGAATTTACTTACCGATAATTCTATTTCTCGTAGTCCGTAGTGGATGCTGGGCGCCCATCCCAAGTGCGGATTGTCTGCAATGCTTGTACATAGTTATTGTTACAAAAATCGGGTTATTACTATTGTTGTGAGCCATCTTTTCGGAGGCTACTTCGTTTTGTTATCATACTGTTAACTGGGTTCAGATCACAAGTTGTACGGTGTGATTGGTGTGGCTGGTATGAGTCTTACCCGGGATTCAAGATCCTTCCTTATTGTGTACGCTCGTCCGGGCACAGTACCTAACTGAGGCTTGGAGGAGGGTCATGGGGGGAGGAGCCAGTACACACCATGTGACCTAAAAAGCTTTTTAGATGTGCCCTGTCTCCTGCGGAGCCCGCTATTCCCCATGGTCCTGACGGAGTCCCCAGCATCCACTACGGACTACGAGAAATAGAATTATCGGTAAGTAAATTCTTATTTTTTAACCTTTTCTGGTGTGTGTGTGCTGTCACATTTACATTATGTCAGGCAAAGAGTATGTTTCATGTACGGCGGAGTATTCCTCTTCCCCAGGGAGCTCACTACTATGTACTCAGTGTAGTGCACCTTCTCAGGCTAGCGGGGCTGAACCAGCGTGGCTGGATTCCATCAAAGTAATGATTTCCAATATCTCTAATAAATTGTCCCGCAATGAGAAAGAGACGCAATACTTAAGACAGTCTGTGGATGAGATTATGAACAGAGACTCAGTCCCCAAACAAGCGTCTCAGTCCCCTGCCATTTGTCCACAAAAGCGAGCTCTGGCACATATCCTGCAGTCTGACGCTGAGGGGTCAGACATAGAGTAGGCGGAGGGAGATTCAGAAGGGGGGAACACTGCTCTGTCACAGGGAATACAGGCTCTTATAGAGGCTATCAGAGATGTGCTACAAATTCCTGATAAGGTGACAGAGGAGTATGAGGAATCTGTTTTTAATGTAAAAAAGAAGTCCTCAGTCACGTTTCCTATGTCAAAGGAATTGAATACCCTGTTTGAAGTACCGTGGGTAAATCCGGATAAGAAATTTCAAATCCCTAAAAGGTTACTCTCTCCTTCTCCTCCTGAGGATAGGAAAAAATGGGAAAGTCCACCCATATTGGATGCATCTGTGCCCAGGTTGTCACGGAAGGTTGTGTTACCCGTACCTGGTGCAGCCTCCCTGAAGGACACTGTTGATCATAAGATTAGGACTACACTCAAATCCTTGTACACAGCGGCTGGGGTGGCTCAGGGACCCACTATAGCATGTGCGTGGTTTACTAAAGCCATTGTTAAATCGTCGGGTAATCTTATTGAAGGGTTGGCTTCCTGTAAACGCTGGTTTACGTACAGGACTAAAGCAACACTTTAAAAAGACATTTCATACACTTTAAATGAAGCCGCTGCAGCCGCTATACTTAATCCACAACCTACGTACCTATTACACCATTAGCGTACAGAGTCCCGTACCGTGTACGGACTTTGCGTACAAACGCCGCGCTGACTGTACAAAGTACACGCAGCGCGTACACACCCAAAGATACACCGTGAACACTTAACAGCTATGCATGCGATAGTAATACACTTTAAACCTTAGCAGGGAAAGGAAAACACGACACCAGATTGTATTTAAACTGCTGGGTTCCGACACCACAACATATTATTACTGAAAGGGGGTTACAATCACAAAGCAATACAATACAAAAGAATAATGGCTACAGTCAATGGTACATACTTTTGGTTTCGCCTGCGCTTCCCGGTCCGGTCCTCAGTCATCAAGGGTGATGACCTTCAGAGTCTGTGATAGTGACCTGGCATGCAGCTGGCTCTTTAGATCAAAACATAATACAATAGACACTGTGTGCTCTTCTTCCATTGGTTCGGGGGTGGGACATATCCTGTGCACCGGGGATCATTGGTCAGCTCAAGAAGTGGGCGATGGCTAAGACTTGAGATGTGATTTCTGTTGTTTGCATCTGAGTTCCCGCCCCATGACCAGTTAAACCCATCATATTAATCATACATAAATTTGGTATTATTAATAACTTAATGTGGTAATATATAATAATATTCTTATTCCCACCAGATTAATGTTTACGTGACTATGAACAATATGAACCCACACATGATTATCTATTTCCATCCTCAAGATATACATATATCCACATATATCCATATACTCATATATATATATATATATATATATATATATATATACACATACACACACACATACTCCTGCTATTACAATTTGTTAGGAATTTTATTTATTTATATATATATATATATACATACATACATATATATATATATATATATATACATACATACATACATACATACATACATACATATATATATATACAAACACATACATCTCCAAGAGTTTAGTATCGGGCTGGATGATATGAGCACAATACCCCGACGATACTTTTCTAACCAACATGGTCTTGCTTCCACGAGTATACCTATACCGGAAAATACCTCCCACTGTTGACTATTTGGCGTACAAGTTCAGAGTCTATGGGTATCCTATCAGCTCTGTTTGAAAAGGTCATTGTCTGGTTATTCCACGTCACTTCCCAATTTCCCGGGTTTTCGGTAATTGGAAATATTAAAACACAATAAGGACCTGTCTACATGATACTGGTGGAGCTTCAAACTAGGGGGCCTAGAGATATTGAATTTCTTGTCCACCGGTCTCCCACCCCGCAATTCGAGTACCTCATCTATTGCTAAAGGGTATGGTACTAATCCTGACTTACTCTGACCTTGAGGTACTTGTGAGCACACCCAGCATTCTGTCTGGTTTAAGACCTTACCCACTCGTGAGTGGTAATCACTCAACAGATGGCGGTCCATGTCGATATTAAGGTTGGACTGACATCTCTGGATGCACCCATCCTCTACTATATTCTCACAATTCCTACAAATACAATATTCATCAGACAATAACTCCTCACAGTGCCTCCGAGCTCCCTGACTACCAGAGCGCTTATTGATGCCAGCCTTTACTAAAGTGATGTGCTGCTCCTGAGATCCTACAAATTCATACTCGCCATCAGAACCCATTCCAGATCCCTGCTCGACCTCTCTGGGACCCTCACCCAAACAAACTATCCTGATCAAAACCAGAATTACTAACAGAACCCGAAACGCAGTCTCTTGTGATCGATCCATTTCGTTAGGGGAAAGGAGGAAAATAAGAAGGAGAAAAGAAAGGAAAATGCAGGGGGAGCGACTGCCTGAATAAGAGCTGTGATTTGGCTGGATCCTTCATCTTCCTGTGACCTATGACCTTGAAAAGACTTCAAAACAGGATACAACTTGCAAAGGTTAGGGTTAATACATTGCTCTTGCATACTACTATCATTTACAGATGTACCATTGATTGTAGCCATCTTATTCCCTTCGACCTGTGTCGGTAATGGTGAGTTCGTGTCTCCATTCCTGCTAGGTTTGGAACCTGCTTTACGAGTTTGTTCCCTTTGCATCTCCCCCTCTTGCTGCCATAAATTTAATCAATCGTTATGTCTAATCCTTTGTTTTCTGGATTTAAGAAGACATATTTTACTGCTTACATTCTGCAGTACCTCGGGTTCAAAGCTGCCCACCTTAGGGAATGGTACCCTATCTTTGTCAGTCATACGTAACCATTCATTGCAAAAAGCCTCCGTGTGTGAACCATACTTTTCACACATAATAAACCTTGCGGACCCTCTCGGTCGCAATTCTGACCTTTTCGGTCCCACTTCTTCAGCCTGAACCCTAGCTACTAAACGTCCACTGCTTGTGCAATTGGATCCCATCGCGGACTTTTTGCCAATAAACGCAATCCCCAATACACACCGCAGATAGACGGTGAAAGACACCTAGCGCTTTCACTCGCTCCTTCTCCGCTGAGTACCACGACTCACTCCAATAGTGAACATTGCGTACCCAGTGAGGCCCTATTGGTTTCTATTTACTGGAAGTGTTAGGAGTGACTTACCTTTTCCAGTAAATATCCGCCGCTGGAGATTTTCCTGAGACAGACCAGCGAAAACTTCCTATACACTTTTTATACACAAATCACGCTTGCGTATGCTCTACACAGCGCTAATGATACCGCGATTTTACGCAAAAGCTCGTAAAAGGGGTATCAAGTTGCACTATGTATCGCACCCACAAACGCGTGGTCCAATCGCACAGCGTATAGGTACTTGTTACCTATCTGCCGTACAACCACGGGTTGATGTACAAACTGCGACCCTCAGTTCGGAGCGTAACAAAAAAACCTTTTTTACTTCAATACTACACAATGCACAATTCCCTATTACGCTCCTCTGCAAATCTCCTCACGATTTGCGTATTTCAATCTATATTAACGTAAGTCAGCCGCCTCACGCCACCAAGCCTCCACTTACCACTGTACCCGATTTGCGGGGTTCAAATCCACTCCTACGTTCGCTCACTCAAATACACTTTTGTTTTTCTTTACAGAAAATTTTAATTCATTCAGATAGGCAGCTTTACCCCAGAGGCAATACAGCTTAAACAAAACTTTTAGTCTTATGGCAACAATGTGAGAGGCTATGCAAAGTATGGGTGTCTGTTGTGTACGCTTTTTGGCGCCAAAAAAAATTTCACAGATTTTTAAATAGCTTTTTTCCTGTTGTTTTACGGGTTCTACCAGCACCTCTGCAAACCATACAGAGCAGACGTCATCTAATCAGCACACAAGTAGGGTTTTCAGTTTATCCATCGAGCATGAAAAGGTTACGTAGGATACTTTCTGTCCACCCTTTTGCTGATAGATTAAGTCTGCTATGACCTGTTAGGCTGTGAGTATGTGGAAATCGGATGAGCCCCCAATTGTAAACGCTGGTTTACGTACAGGACTAAAGCAACACTTTAAAAAGACATTTCATACACTTTAAATGAAGCCGCTGCGGCCGCTATACTTAATCCACAACCTACGTACCTATTACACCATTAGCGTACAGAGTCCCGTACCGTGTACGGACTTTGCGTACAAACGCCGCGCTGACTGTACAAAGTACACGCAGCGCGTACACACCCAAAGATACACCGCGAACCCCATAACAGCTATGCATGCGATAGTAATACACTTTAAACCTTAGCAGGGAAAGGAAAACACGACACCAGATTGTATTTAAACTGCTGGGTTCCGACACCACAACATATTATTACTGAAAGGGGGTTACAATCACAAAGCAATACAATACAAAAGAATAATGGCTACAGTCAATGGTACATACTTTTGGTTTCGCCTGCGCTTCCCAGTCCGGTCCTCAGTCATCAAGGGTGATAACCTTCAGAGTCTGTGATAGTGACCTGGCATGCAGCTGGCTCTTTAGATCAAAACATAATACAATAGACACTGTGTGCTCTTCTTCCATTGGTTCAGGGGTGGGACATATCCTGTGCACCGGGGATCATTGGTCAGCTCAAGAAGTGGGCGATGGCTAAGACTTGAGATGTGATTTCTGTTGTTTGCATCTGAGTTCCCGCCCCATGACCAGTTAATCCCATCACATTAATCATACATAAATCTGGTATTATTAATAACTTAATGTGGTAATATATAATAATATAATAATAATATTCTTATTCCCACCAGATTAATGTTTACCTGACTCTGAACAATATGATCCCACACATGATATGATTATCTATTTCCATCCTCAAGATATACATATATCCACATATATCCATATACACACACATACTCCTGCTATTACAATTTGTTAGGAATTTTATATATATATATATATAAACAATAGATATCGGTGGCACTCAGCATAGAATGAAAGACGACATCACCACTGGTTACAGTCAACGTTTCAGGGACTGCTCCCCTTTATCAAGACACAACAAGTACCAGTACAGCCAAAACATATAAATAGATAAATGAGACTCACCTAACACCAATCAAAATCCCGCCCGCTCCCTGCCGGCGCCCGGCTGTGACGTCACCCGCACAGTCCTGTACGGGGAATCACAGCCAGCTGGATTAGAGACGGTATGCGCCGGTTGCCTAGCAACCACCATGTGGGAGCCTGGATGACACTCACTTCCGCTGCCCCATCTCAGTGTCCTGACGTCAGGCAATCGTGATCGGAGGGCGGGGGGAGTCTCCAGATCTCTTATTGGTGACGGTTGCCCGGCAACCATGCAATGCAGGAAGTACACAATGATGTTATGCATACACAAGTGGGAGAAATACGAAAATAAAAAAACACCTAACAGTGATACACTGAGATCATGGATATGCATATGAACCGTAGACCACATGCTTCCATATTATGCATTAAATACAGGACATCTAGATAAGAGGCTATGTATATGACCTAATCTATATAGACTTATACAAGTCTAGCATAATGAACAAAACTATCTATCAAAAAATGTAGCATAATCCTATCATCACAATGCTGACTGAATAAATATGCTAGACTACAGTATTTACGTATTCTAGCAAAATATGTAGATCATACAGCTGCAGGAATATCCAAGAAATGAGAAATTCACTAAATCACATGGAAGAATAATTATAGAAAGCAATTAAAACTCAAGGCTTCATTTAAACCCTGCGGCTGGACAGTTTGAAGCTTATGTATCCACCATGCTTCCTTTTGGAGGAGAATTCTACCTCTATCGCCTCCCCTCCTATTTTGTGGGACATGGTCAATCATACGATACCGTATCGTAGCTAGGATATGGTTGAACCTTTTAAAATGTCTCGCTACTAGTAAATCGCTTCCTTTGTCTTCCAGAGCTGCACGGATACTTGATCTGTGTAAGGCGATTATTTATTTAAATTGACGTATACTCTTTCCTACATACAACAAGCCGCAAGGGCACTTGATGTAGTATACAATGTATTTGCTAATGCATGTTAATGCATGCCTGATTTTGAAGGATTTTCCAGACCTAGGGTGTTGGAACTCATCGCCAATTTCTAGGCAGCTACAGGTTGTACATCTGGTACATCTGTAGTTGCCCGGTTTGCGTGTAAGAAAATGGGCTGGTCTTTCTGGGCCCATCTCTGAAATGTCGTTATGGACCACAATGTCCATTATATTACAGCCCCTTTTATATGAGGCCATCGGAGAACTGTCCTTAAGGACACGTAGATCTTTATCTCTGGTAACAACCGGCCAAATATTCTTAGCTTTATTCAGTAGATGCTTGCTTGCCGTTGTATAATCCTGGGTCCAAATCATCCGATCCTTCGTTTCCTTCTCCTCTCTCTTATGTAGTGCAATCTGTCTTGGAGTGGATAGTGCCTTATCTCTTGCTTTCTTTAATGATTCCACTGAATATCCTCTCGCTTCAAATTTAGCGGACATGTTATGAATCTGTAATTCAGCATCTGACTCGTTATTGCAAATACGGATGATTCTGAGGAATTGCGAGTATGGCAAACTCCACTTTAATGATTCGGGATGATGACTATTTGCTCTCAGCACCGTATTCCGGTCAGTAGGCTAGTATATGCTGGTATTGATGTTATGGTCCGCATCCAGAGAAATGGCAACATCTAAGTAATGGATACATTCAAAACTGCACTCGAATGTAAACTTGATTGCCGGATCTTTTGAATTGACTTCATTCATCATAATTTTAAATTCCTCCTCTGTGCCAGCACATATAATAAGAATGTCGTCTATGTATCGACGAAACAGCTTGATGTTATCTGATGCACCCCCTGTTTCAAAAAATAAGCTTTGTTCGACTACGCTCATGAACACATTTGCGAAACTGGGTGCCACGCAAGATCCCATGGCACACCCAGTTCGCTGGCGGTAGATCTTTTTATCAAAAAGAAAGTAGTTTCTTTCTAAGGTAAGTCCCAGCAATGTGAGGAATAACTTGATGTCTGGGCCTGTATATTCGGGTTGATGATTCAGGAATGTCTCCATCGCTTGTAGACCTCGGTTATAGGGAATGTTTGTATATAAATTGATCCCATCAATTGTGCAAAGCAGATGTCTGGCTGGCAATGGTGATAAGGCTTGTAAAGTGAGGATCAATGAAGTGGTATCCTTTAAACAAAGCGGGAGTTTTTGAATCAATGGTTGAAGGTAGAAGTCAAGGAATCTGGATGGTTTATAGTATAGCGAGTCTCTTGCTGCTATGATGCTATATATATATATATATATATATGTAAGAAAAGGGGGATAAGGGTTTCAGCGACCAACGGTGTCTAGTAAAATATGATAAATATGAGGAGACTTACTGGATACGTATAAAATAACAATATATTTATTTATACAGAAATAAAACCAAGGTATAATATAAAACCAACTATAATAAATGTCAGGGTGGGTTTAAAAGCCGGAGGACATATGCTATTAATTAATAACAAATAAAAGGAAAACTAAAACAATAATACATATAATAAAAAGGCAATAAATGGTATAATATCCAATAAAAGAGTGCTGCTTATCTTTTTAAAAAGTGGAGAGTCAATGGAGTTTTCCTTTTATTTGTAAGTCTCCTCATATTTATCATATTTTACTAGACACCGTTGGTCGCTGAAACCCTTATCCCCCTTTTCTTACATTTTTAGTTAAGGCAGTTTATCCCTGCCTAATACTTAAGGGTTAGCTGACGCCTTGAATTATTTAAGGAGTGTCTGATTTTGTTGTTTTATATTAATCTATTTCACATACACCTGTGGCGCCATACTCCCACTACCCAATATATATATATATATATATATATATATATACAAGCACATACATCTCCAAGAATTTAGACTATGAATGTTAATATCTCAGATTTCTAAATGTCTGGTTTGTATTTTTGTTAGCTATTGCTAATTGAGTTTCTATCAGCCTAGGTTTCTGGGTATTGTCTCTTTATTTGTTTTGTCTTCAGGTAAGACAATGACAATCCAGTTCTTATTGCTTTCAATAGAAACTCGGCTACCCTAGTAAACAAAGGTGTTTGCCTTCATCATAGAATTTCAAAGCTTAGTGTAAATAAGGCCATTGTATTTTAGTCTCTGGGAGTTTAATTTATGTGTGACCGATCTTCATGATGTTTAGAAGAGGAAGCAGACAGTGTGGGATTTCTGCAATATATAGATTAGATTTATATGTCTTTGTGGCTTTTCCATGCGAGTACAAATTCCACTGTAATTACTCATACCACGCTCTAATGTGCAGGACCGCGGGAGCGACCATATGCAATTTGCGAATATGTGCACGCACAGCCGAATACGTACGCATACGGAGGCCATCTATGTGGTGTTTGTACATAATGTGTGTGTTGTAATATTTTCTGACTTCGACGTTCATTATCTAGGGGAGAGATTGTGTTACTCCTGCAACATATACAGGGCCCTGCGAACTTTATGGTGGAAGCCATAAAAGAAGTAGGTTTGCGTAATGCACGCACCACTGCTATGGCAGTGTCAGCATGCAGGGGCTTGTGGTTACGCCAGTGGACTGCGGATGCGGACTCCAGGAAAGGCGTGGAAGGCCTTCAAAGGAGAGGCCTTATTTGGAGATGAACTGGACAAATGGATCTCCAAAGCTACTGCGGGTAAGTCCACATATCTTCCTTCTGCAGCTCCCCCAACCAGGAAGACCTACTCAGAACCTACCCTACAGTCTTTGCGGACTGCCAAGTTTGAGGGCAAATGGTGGCCTCTTACGAGGCGCTTCAGTACGGAAGGTTTCATGCGAGGCCCTTCCAACTGGATCTGTTGGTCAAATGGGCCGGATCGCATCTTCCAATGCACCAGAGGATCCGTTTGTCGCCAAAGGCCAGGATCCCCCTTCTGTGGTGGCTACAGACTTCTCACCTAATCGAGAGCTGAAGGTTCGGGATTCAAAATTGGATTCTGCTAACCACAGATGCAAGTCTCAGAGGTTGGGGAGTGGTCACCCAGGGGGTGCAGTTTCAAGGAAGATGGTCAAGTCAGGAAGTCATCCTTCCAATCAACATTCTGGAACTCAGGGCTATATACAACGCCCTTCTGCAAGCCTCATATTTTCTTCAGGATCGGGCCATTCAGGTTCAGTCGGACAATGTGACAGCAGTAACGTACATAAACCGACAGGGAGGAACGAAGAGCAGAGCTGCAATGTCAGAGGTATCAAGAATTCTCCTCTGGGTAGAAAAATACACTGTGGCGTTTTCGGCGGTCTTCATTCTGGGAGTAGACAGCTGGGAAGCAGACTTCCTCAGCTGACACGACCTGCACCCGGGGGGAGTGGGGCCTTCACCCGGAGGTGTTCAGATGCTTGACACGTCGATGGGGATGTCCACAAATCGACTTGATGGCCTCTCGTCTCAACAAGAAGCTCGAGCGGTATTGTTCCAGGTCGAGAGACCCACAGGCAGTGGCGGTAGATGCTCTGACAACTCCATGGGTCTGTCAGATGGTGTACATGTTCCCTCCACTTCCTCTGATCCCAAGAATTCTGAAAAGAATAAAATGGGAAACAGTTCAAGCAATTCTCATTGCTCCTGATTGGCCAAGAAGGGCCTGTTACGCGCACCTTCTGGAGATGTTCCTGGAAGATCCGTGGCCTCTACCTCTTCGTGAAGATCTCCTGCAACAGAGGCCGTTCGTCTATCAAGACTGGACACGGCTTCGTTTGACGGCATGAAGGTTGAACGGCTGATTCTAGCCAGGAGAGGGATTCCTGACAAGGTCATCCCGACTATGATCCAAGCCAGGAAGGGGGTAAAGTCTAAACATTACCACCGTATTTGGAAGAAATACGTCTCTTGGTGTGAGAGCAGAAAATATTCTGTGGAATTTTATCTGGGACGTTTCCTGCTTTTTCTGCAGTTGGGTGTGGATGTGGGCCTACGGCTGGGCTCCATAAAAGTCCAGATTTCGGCCTTCTCCATTTTCTTTCAGAAACAGTTGGCGTCTCTTCCTGAGGTCCAGACATTCTTGAAAGGGGTTATGCACATCCAGCCTCCCTTTGTGCCTCCCACGGCACCTTGGGATCTCAATTTGGTGTTGCAGTTCATCCAATCGGACTGGTTGGAACCTTTACAGGAGGTAGACGTAAAATATCTTATGTGGAAGACTGTCACACTGTTGGCTTTGGCTTCTGCAAGATGTGTGTCGGAGCTGGGAGCGTTGTCTCACAAGAGTCCCTATTTAATCTTCCATGAAGACAGAACTCAGGAATTGTCAGCAATTCCTTCCGAAGGTGGTGTCCGTGTTTCACATCAACCAACCTATTGTGGTTCCGGCTGTTACTGACACCTCTGCTACTTCAAAGTCTTTGGATGTTGTGAAGGCTTTGAAGGTGTATGTAAAGAGGACAGCTCATCACAGGAAATATGACTCGCTGTTTGTTCGCTATGATCCCAGTGAGATTGGGTGTCCTGCTTCTAAGCAGTCCATTGCACGCTGGATTAGGTTCACTATCCAGCATGCTTATTCCGTGGCAGTTAAATAATAGAATTATTCCATGGCAGGCTTGCCGGTTCCGAAATCTGTTCAGGCCCACTTGACTAGGTCGGTGTGTTCTCATGGGCGGCTACTTGGTCAGGTTCGACCACATTTGCAAAGTTTTACAAGTTCAATACTTTGGCCTCTGAGGACCTTCAGTTTGGTTAATCAGTTCTGTAGGACCCTTAGCACTCTCCCATCCGGTTTTGGAGCTTTGGTACTTCCCTATGACACTAAATGTAACCCCAGTATCCTCTAGGACGTAAGAGAAAATAGGATTTTAATTGCTTAACGGTAAATCATTTTCCCGTAGTCCGTAGAGGATGCTGGGCGCCCGCCCGGAGCTTCGTTCTTTCTGCAGTGTTGTTTGGTTCAGCTGTTGCTGTTCCTGTTTCAAGTTTGGTTTCCTCTTGTTTGTGTGTGCTGGTTCGGAATCTCACCACTATCCTTATCTATCCTTCTCTCAAAGTAAGTCCGTTTTTCTTGGGCCCAGTTTCCTAGACTGAGGGGGAAATTTACTAAGGTGGGAGATTTTTAGAACTAGTGATGTTGCCCATAGCAACCAATCAGATTATATCTATTATCTGCTAGAAGCAGCTAGATAAATGGTAAGTAGAATCTGATTGGTTGCCATGGGCAACATCACCAGTTCTAAAAATCTCCCACCTTAGTAAATTTACCCCTGAGTCTGGTAGGAGGTGCATAAAGGGAAGGGCCAGCCCACACTATCAAATTCTAAAAGTGCCCATGGCTCCTAGTGGACCCGTCTATACCCCATGGTACTAAATAGAACCCCAGTATCCTCTACGGACTACGAGAAAAGGATTTACCGGTAGGTAATTAAAATCCTATTTTCTCTTTGTCTGTGGGGGGTATATAATTTGTCATGATAAAATATTGGATGTTAAAAACATACATTTTTTTGCATTTTTTCCCGATATTCCACCAATATTCTTTTTTACAGGCTATCCAGTTTGGATTGGAAACACAAAAACACACAGGTTCAGTGACACCTGTGTGTTTTTTCGCTGGCCACAGTGCTGTTTTTCGGGAATTTGGTTTTGCCTGCCTGAAGCAGGTGAAACAACATCCCAGATAAACTGGCATATGCTCCCGACGATGCAATTACCCACGGTTAATGACCGTGGGTAATTGAATACCACCCTGTGTGTTTAATATTTTACTATAATGGACAGGGGCCTTACAGACTTTAGTCCTTTATAGTGGAACGCACAGAGTCGCAAAGTTCCCACTCTAGAGTTCCAATATTTCTTGGCAGAAGGTTTTCATTGCTTTTCAGCATGAGACGGGTAGTCTCTTACTGGGTTTGGTGATGTATTTTTAGTATTTCTCATGCGTCCTAGAGGATGCTGGGGTCCACTTCAGTACCATGGGGGTATAGACGGTTCTGCAGGAGCCATGGGCACTTTAAGACTTTTCAAGGGTGTGAACTGGCTCCTCCCTCTATGCCCCTCCTCCAGACTTTAGTTTAGAAATGTGCCCATGCAGACTGGATGCACTCCAGAGGAGCTCTACTGAGTTTCTCTGAAAAGACTTATGTTAGGTTTTTTATTTTCAGGGAGAACTGCTGGCAACAGTCTCCCTGCTTCGTGGGACTGAGGGGGCAGAAGTAGGAACCAACTTCCTAAAGAGTTTCATGGCTCTGCTTCTGGCTGACAGGACACCATTAGCTCCTGAAGGGAACTGAACGCTAGCCGTGCCTAGATGCTCACTCCCACAGCACGCCGTCACCCCCCTCACAGAGCCAGAAGTCAGAAGACAGGTGAGTGTTAGAAGACAGATCTTCAATCAAGAAAGTGACGGCTAAAGGTACCGTGCGGCTTGTGGGAGCGCAGCGTGCCATGTTGCCCACACATACACAGGCACTACAGGGTGCAGGGCGCGGGGGGGGGCGCCCTGGGCAGCATGAAACCTATAGAAACTGGCATAAATAAGGGGCATAAGTTGCTGAGGCACAGTCCTACCCCCGCCAGTATAAAAAATTACCTCATAAAAGCTGAGGAGAAACACACCATTGAAGAGTGGAGCTTCCTCCTCAGTCAGCCAGCACACTGCTCAGCACCATTTTCTCTCTCTCCTCAGGCTGCAGAGACAACGCTGGTCCTCCTCCACTACTGAACAAGTATCAGGGTGCAAAACGGGGGGGTCACAGTGAATTTGGTGCTATATAATTGTGTGATTAGCATTATAAAAACGCTGCATGTCAGTGGGCATTTTGTGTTCACAGACATTGTGTTACTGGCGCTGGGTTGTGACCTGGCAAATCCTATCTGTGTTTTCCTGACAGATTTTACTGTGGGTCTGTCCCCTATAAGTCCCGGAGTGTCTGTGGTGTGGTTGTGCACGTGTGTGACATGTCTGTGGCAGGGAGCTCTTCCTGTGTGGGAGCCATGTTAGAGACACAGAGGTGTAATATGACACCAAGAGCCTGACTGGGTGAAAGGTTACATGATAGTGTGAATCATATCAGTAAGAGGTTGGACTGAATCTCATACAGAAAAATTAATATAATCTGTTGAAGATGTGATTTTTAATAGTTCTGTCTTTCATCCACAGGGACCCCTCTGGGTCACATACAAACAAGTAGTACAAACTGATACCGACATGGACTCTGATTCCTGTGTCGACACTAGTGATTCCAGGGCAATAGGTCCTAAGTTAGCAAAAAGCATTCAAAACATGTTTTAGCTATAATGGAGGTGTTAGAAGTTACGAAGCCCCCTCTTTTACCACAAGGAGAGGGTTTACTTTAGTAAAGAAGTAATGTAATTTTCCCTCCACCTCAGGAGTTGAACAGTCTCTTGGAGGGAGTCTGATTTAACCTGAAAAGAAATTTCAGATTCCCAAAAGGAATTCAGGCAGCTTACCCTTTTCCAAAAGGTGGGAGTCACCCCGCATTTTAGACAGGGCCCTGTCATAAAAGAGAAAAGGTGTTTCTCCCTGCGCCTGGAATGGCTTCACTTAAGGAGCCGACAGACCGCAAGTGAGTGAGGTGATCTATTGATGTGGCCAATGGGACACTACTCAGGCCTACCATTGTCTGTGCGTGGGTGAGTAGGGCTATTGAAAAGTGGTCAGAAAACTTGTCATTAGACATTGACACAATAGATGGAGACGAGATACTCCTAACGTTAGGTCATACCAAAGATGCTGCTGCGTACATACTAGAAACCATGAAATATATTGGTTTCTTGGGATCAAGAACCGCTACCATGGCAGTATCGGCTTGGAGGGCGTTGTGGATTCGCCAGTGGAATGCTGATGCAGATTCCAAAAGAAATATGGAGGCTCTCCCGTATAAAGGTGAGGCCTTGTTTGGTGATGGGCTGGATGCGCGAGTCTCGGCGGCTACCGCAGGTAAGTCGACATTCTTGCCTTGTGCTCCTACACCGGCGAAAAAGACACATCACTCTCACATACAGTCCTTTCGGCCCAACAAATACAAAAAGGCCAAAGATTCCCCCTTTTTTACAGGTAGGGGAAGGGGAAAAGGAAAGAAATCCGCAGCGTCTCCCGGATCGCAGGAGCAGAAGTCCACCCCTGCTTCTGCCAAATCTGCAGTATAACGCTGGGGCTCCCTTGCGGGAGTCCACTCGGCTGGGAGCATGTCTGAAACTTTTCAGCCAAATCTGGATTCAATCTGGCCTGGACCAATGGGTCTTACAAATAGTGTCCCATGGGTACAAACTAGAGTTTCAAGACGTCCCCCCATGCCGATTTTTCAAATCGACCTTGCCAGCTTCTCTTTCGGAAAGAGAGGCAATAACAACGGCAATTCAAAAATTATGTCAGGATCAGGTCTTTGTCCTGGTACCCTTGGCACAGTAAGGAGAAGGTTTTTTTTTATTCAAGCCTCTTCGTAGTTCCAAAGCCGGACGGCTCGGTCAGACCGATTTTAAATCTGAAAAATCTGAATCTCTACCTGAAAAGGTTCAAGTTCAAGATGGAATCCCTGAGGGTAGCGATTTCCAGTCTGGAAGAGGGGGACTTCATGGTGTCAGTAGACATAAAAGATGCTTACTTGCATGTTCCCATTTATCCTCCTCACTAAGCTTATCTGAGATTCGCAGTACAGGATCGCAATTAGCAGTTTCAGACGTTGCCGTTCGGACTCTCCACGGCACCAAGGGTATTCACCAAGGTGATGGCGGAGATGATGGTCCTCCTTCGTTAAAAAGGAGTCAATATAATTCCTTATCTGGACGATCTCCTGATGAAAGCGAGATCCAGGGAACAGTTGGTGCAGAACATTGCACTCTCCCTGTCAATGGCCCTCATTCTGAGTTGTTCGCTCGCTAGCCGCTTTTCGCAGCAGTGCACACGCTAAGCCGCCGCCCTCTGGGAGTGAATCTTAGCTTAGCAGAATTGCGAACGAAAGATTCGCAAAATTGCGAATAGAAATTTCTTAGCAGTTTCTGAGTAGCTCGACACTTACTCTGCCACTGCGATCAGTTCAGTCAGTTTCGTTCCTGGTTTGACGTCACAAACACACCCAGCGTTCGCCCAGGCACTCCCCCGTTTCTCCAGCCACTCCCGCATTTTTCCCAGAAACGGCAGCGTTTTTTCACACACTCCCATAAAACGGCCAGTTTCCGCCCAGAAACACCCACTTCCTGTCAATCACACTCCGATCACCAGAACGAAGAAAAAACCTCGTAATGCCGTGAGTAAAATACCAAACTTTTTAGCAAATTTACTTGGCGCAGCCGCAGTGCGAACACTGCGCATGCGCAGTTAGCGGAAAATCGCACCGATGCGAAGGAAAATAACGAGCGAACAACTCGGAATGAGGGCCAATACTCCAACAACACAGTTGGATCATGAATTTTTCAAAGTCGCAGTTGGAACCGACGACAAGATTGTCCTTTTTAGGGATGATTCTGGACACAGAAGTACGGAGAGTATTTCTTCCAGTGTAAAAGGCTCTGGAAATCCAGAAAATGGTCAAACAAATATTGAAACCAACACGAGGCCATACAGTTTGGCTGATTTCATGCCAGAGTATTCCAGTGGGACCTGTTGGACAAGTGGTCCAGATCCCACCTACACATGCACCGGAAAATAATCCTTTCCCCCAAAGCCAGGATTTCGCTCCTGTGGCGGCAACACAGCTACTAGAGCTACAACTCACCTACTAGAGGGACACAGGTTTGGGATTCACGACTGGGTCCTAATAACCACGGATGCAAGTCTCCGAGGCTGGGGAGCTGTCACATAGGTGGAAAGCTTCCAAGGAAAATGGTCAAGTCAGGAAGCCTGCCTTCACATAAACGTTCTGGAATTGAGAGCGATTTACAACGGCCTTCTACAAGCGGTACATCTTCTTCAAGATCATCCCGTGCAGATCCAGTCGGACAATGTAACAGCAGTCGCGTACATAAACAGGCAAGGCGGAACGAAAAGCAGAGCAGCAATGGCAGAGGTGACAAGGATTCTCCTCTGGGCAGAAAGACATGTTAGAGCTCTGTCAGCAATTTTCATTCCGGGAGTGGACAACTGGGAAGCAGACTTCCTGAGCAGACACGATCTCCATCCAGGAGAGTGGGGCCTCTACCAAGAAGTCTTTGCAGAGGTGACAAGTCTTTGGGGAGTTCCTCAAGTAGTCATGATGGCATCTCGTCTAAACAAGAAGCTTCAGAGATATTGTTCCAGGTCGAGAGCCCCTTAAGCAATAGCAGTGGATGCACTGGTGACCCAGTGGGTGTTTCGGTTGGTATATGTTTTTCCTCCACTTCCACTAATTCCAAAAGTTCTCAAAATAATAAGAAGAACAAGAGTTTGATCAATCTTCATTGCCCCAGACAGGCCATGGAGGGCTTGGTATCCAGATCTTCAGGAGTTGCTCATAGAAGATCCTCGGCCTCTTCCTCCTCGAGAGGACCTACTACAGCAGGGGCCGTATGTGTATCTAGACTTACCACGGCTACGTTTGACGGCATGGCTGTTGAGCTTCGGATCCTAGCCCGAAAGGGTATTCCCAAGGAAGTCATCCCCACTCTTATTCAGACCAGGAAAGGAGTAACGTCTAAACATTACCACCGTATTTGGAGAAAATATGTGTCTTGGTGTGAATCCAAGAAGGCTCCTACGGAAGAGTTTCAGTTGGGACGTTTTCTCCATTTTATGCAGGCTGGTGTGGATGCGGGCCTTAGATTGGGGTCAATCAAGGTCCAGATTTCGGCCTTATCAGTTTTCTTACAAAAACAATTGGCCTCCTTTTCAGAAGTTCAGACGTTCGTGAAAGGGGTTCTGCACATCCAGTCTTCATTTGTGCCTCCAGTGGCACCATGGGACCTTAATGTGGTGTTGCAGTTTCTTCAATCGGATTGGTTTGAACCTCTGCAGGAGATAGAATTGAAGTTTCTTACTTGGAAAGTGGTGATGCTTTTGGCCTTGGCATCTGCAAGGCGGGTGTCTGAGTTGGGGGCCTTGTCTCACAAGAGCCCTTACCTGATCTTCCATGAAGATAGGGCAGAGTTGAGAACTCGCCAACATTTTCTTCCAAAGGTGGTTACATCTTTCCACATAAACCAACCTATTGTGGTGCCAGTGGCTACTGACACTTTCACTGAGTCAAATTCTCTAGATGTGGTTAGAGCTTTGAAGATTTATGTCGCAAAAACAGCTCGGATACGGAAAACAGAGGCTCTGTTTGTCCTGTATACTCCCAATAAGATTGGGTGTCCTGCTTCTAAGCAGACTATTGCGCGCTGGATCAGAGGGACGATTCAGCAAGCTCATTCCACGGCAGGATTGCTAATACCAAAGTCGATGAAGGCCCATTCTACTAGGAAGGTGGGCTCATCCTGGGCGGCTGCCCGGGATGTCTCGGCTTTACAACTTCGCCGAGCGGCTACTTGGTCAGGGTCAAACACATTTGCTAAATTTTATAAGTTTGACACTTTGGCCGATGAGGACCTCAAGTTTGGTCAATCGGTGCTGCAGGGTCATCCGCACTCTCCCGCCCATACTGGAGCTTTGGTATAACCCCATGGTACTGAAGTGGACCCCAGCATCCTCTAGGACGTATGAGAAAATAGGATTTTAATACCTACCGGTAAATCCTTTTCTCCTAGTCCGTAGAGGATGCTGGGCGCCCAACCCAGTGTGTACTTTATCTGCAGTTTTGTTCATTATAGTTACACAAGTTGCGTTACGTTTGTTTTCAGCATGTTGCTGCAAATGGTTCATGCCTGTTGGCGTGTGTTATGTTGAATGCCATGTTGTGCAGCATGGTTGAGGTGTGAACTGGTATGAATCTCACCATTAGTATAAAAGTAAAACCTTTCCTTGAAATGTCCGTCTCCCTGGGCACAGTTCCTATAACTGAGGTCTGGAGGAGGGGCATAGAGGGAGGAGCCAGTTCACACCTTTGAAAAGTCTTAAAGTGCCCATGGCTCCTGCAGAACTGTCTATACCCCCATGGTACTGAAGTGGACCCCAGCATCCTCTACGGACTAGGAGAAAAGGATTTACCCGTAGGTATTAAAATCCTATTTTTTCTTTCCCACAGATCCCCAATACATGCATTTATTTGGATTGGTTCTATATGTAGCATGTTGGAAACTCAACAGAAAAATGACCAAGTAGTTGAGAGTCTCAAGATCACTAACCGATATGTAGGAACTGCGTTAGAATGTAAAATTTTGTGTGCCTGTGAGCGGGATGTATGATCCCGACGGTCAAAATCCTGACAGTGGAGTCCTGATGGTCACAATGCAGATGGATTCTAAATGTGAGTATTAGGGTTAGAGTTAGTTTTAGGGTTAGGTACTAGGGGTATGGTTAGACTGCAGGAGGGGACTAGGGTTACAATACTCACTGAATCCTTCAGCATTCTGACCATTGGGATTCCACTGACAGTATGCTGACCACCTACATTTCATATCCAACCCCTCTGAGCCTCTAAGAAATCATATGGCATTATTCTTTTCAGTAGAATTAATTTCACAAAATTGCTCTCAATTTTTACGTTAACAAATTCTATGACATTGAGAGTAATAATTTGGTAAATGGTTACTAGTTCACATAAAGCTATGAACTTGTTAAAATATGTTGTTAATTTATCATAGATATGGACATTATTGAATATATCAAGTCTTTATGATATGTATATCAGCAGTAACAAAGTGAGCGTCAGTGAACTGGAAGGCAAAAGGGTGATAGTGTCTACTTTTTCAAGGAAGGTGATAATGTCTGCTTCTTCATTATGACCATCATTTGTTACGTTTATATGCACATGATGCTCAGTTTATTACATCATCTTTATATGGCAAACTTGCTTTAGGCTTTTAGTCTTCAAAATTTTCCAAAATAATAATAAAACATTTAATATGACACGCCTGATTCAGAGACATACACATGTGCA
Organism: Pseudophryne corroboree; assembly: GCF_028390025.1. NCBI lineage: Eukaryota > Metazoa > Chordata > Amphibia > Anura > Myobatrachidae > Pseudophryne > Pseudophryne corroboree. Next base: position 340,453,459 of record NC_086449.1, read on the forward strand.
TATCGGGTCTTAAATCATCAGATGTAATGCCCCATAAGCTGCAGCTTGATTGATGGCATTCCCGAAAATAGGGGCGTCTGACCCATTTTTCGGGAGTGGTGAGTCCAGTGTTTGCAACTTCCAATGCAGGTTTACTGGCCTCAACTATGGAGATGAGTAGCATTAGGTTTACTAATGCCCCTTTCAGACCGCCAGCTATCAACACAGGTTATTGGCACATGAGCGTGCTTAACCCGTGTTTATGTGCGGTCTGAAAAGTGCCAGGGGGAAAATACCGGGTCAAGCGACCCGGTATTTCAACCCTGGTTGCGAGCAGGGTTGAACTCGTGTTCAACCCAGCTCGATGTGCGGTGTGAACTAGAGCCGGGTCGATGCGACCTGTTTCCCATTCGCTGTGTGTGTACGGGGCACTTGAAGATCATGCAATCTCCAAGCGCTGCCCCCGTCACGTCACCGCTGACGTCACCAACCCGGCAATATGCCAGGTTGCAGACACGGCAGAGGGGAGCCTGAGGCGGGTCGCACCGTGGGAGTTCCTGTGTCAGGCTCCCGGGTGCAACCCGCCTCAGGCGGTGTGAAAGAGGTATCAGATGGCCAGTGCATGTTCTAATGATGTGTGTTCAGAGGCAGCACTCGAATCTGCAATACCGACAGCGGGCGTCTTTTGTCCTTAGCTGCCTCCTGCATATTTTCACATCACTGTTGCATCCAACAACACAGAAGCGTTACAAATAGCGTCCATCTCTGAATCAGGTCCTACATGTATACAAATGGACAGCATCATAAGCCAGTGTAAGTTGCATATTAGCAATACTAAGGAACAATGGTTCTCAAACTTGGTCCTCAAGGTACCTTTAGTAGTTCAGGTTTTAAAGTTATCAATGTTTGTGCACAGATGGTTTAATCAAACTGACTGTGGTACGCATGAAATCATCTGTACACATGGATAACTTTAAAACCTGGACTGTTTGAGTACTTTGAGGACTGAGTTGGAGTACAATTGCTATGTAAATAATACATATACTTGGTATTTCAGCTCATCAGATTGTCAGCAGTCTAATTTTGTACTAGCAAATCTATACATCAGCAGCAAATAATTCATAATCACAATCTGCAGGGGAGAGATTACCTAGGTAGCTAACATCTCTGCAGGCTTTTTACTGCAATTTTATCTTTTTCACCTTGGTTTGATTCATCCTGACACAAGTAGGTTACCAGTCTGGGGTTGTGTTTCTCTGTTCTATAGTTGTTGCTGTTTCCTTCTCTTATTGTCAGGTTTTTGGTTTGTTGTTTTTTTATTTTATTTGGGGGGGTTTTGTATGTGATTATCACACGGTTTCACAGACATTTTTCATAAATGGAGATATGTAATTAACTGCTACAATGTCAGCACACTTATAAATAACTGCTGCCACTGTTGCAACAAAGGATTACATATTTGTTGCTACCTTTATTTTATTTCCATTCTAGTTTTTTTAAGAATGTATCTATAGTAAGTGTGTGCTGCTGGGTTTTCATACCCGTTGAACACGGAAAAGATCAATGATTTCAGGCAGTAGATGCTGAATTTGTAGTTTGAATGACTTGTTTTATCTTGTTATGGTGTTTATCAATTTTGAAGGTCCCATGCAGTTTCCATGATTACATAGCAAGCTGTAACAGCAAACTATGACACATTTCCTCTCATCCAGGCAATACTTTAGTGCAGGAGTATTCAACATGCAGCAATTTATAGAATTGCCTGTATCTGCCAAATGCACTAAAGGCGCTACTTAAATTGAGTGATAAATATGGGGGGTCATTCCGAGTTGTTCGCTCGGTATTTTTTTTCGCATCGCAGCTATTTTCCGCTAACTGCGCATGCGCAATGTTCGCACTGCGACTGCGCCAAGTAAATTTGCTATGCAGTTAGGTATTTTACTCACGGCATTACAAGGTTTTTTCTTCGTTCTGGTGATCGGAGTGTGATTGACAGGAAGTGGGTGTTTCTGGGCGGAAACAGGCCGTTTTATGGGAGTGTGTGAAAAAACGCTACCGTTTCTTGGAAAAACGCGGGAGTGGCTGGAGAAACGGAGGAGTGTCTGGGCGAACGCTGGGTGTGTTTATGACGTCAAACCAGGAACGACAAGCACTGAACTGATCGCAGATGCCGAGTAAGTTTGAAGCTACTCAGAAACTGCTAAGAAGTGTCTTTTCGCAATTTTGCTAATCTTTCGTTCGCAATTTTGATAAGCTAAGATTCACTCCCAGTAGGCGGCGGCTTAGCGTGTGCAAAGCTGCTAAAAGCAGCTTGCGAGCGAACAACTCGGAATGACCACCATGGTGCTTTCTCTAAATGTGTACTTGGGATCTATTGGTGCAAATTTTGCTTTTGTCACAGCTATGTGTGGTCCAATCTTTAAATATCTAGACATAATTTAACACAGGGAACCTAAACAGTTATCATCTTTGAGTATTAAACTTGCTGTTGATGCATTAATTAAACTATTATATTCATGGGCATCCATTCCAGTAGGTTGGTTGCCTAGTAAGGTTGAACACAGACACAGGTCTATCCAGTTTTACCTTAGTTTCCCCTTTTTTTTTCATTGTTTATCTATAGTGTGTCACCATTTTTTTTTAATACAAGTGCCATTGACTTGTGGTGTCCCACATGGTGCTATACTATCTCCAATGCTTTTTGCAGTTTACATGCTACCAGTGGGTGAAATAATAAGACATCATGGACTGGTCTACCACTGCTATCTATCTTAGACCATCCAGTTTCCCACAGTGTTCCTCTAGCTCAGCGGTTCTCAAACTGTGGGTAGTGACCCCAAAGTGGGTTGTGACCATCTCAGCATGGGGTTGTGCTGATGACCCCCTGTATTTCTCAGCCAGTGATCCAACCAGTCTGAAATAAAGTTGCAGTGTCTGTTACTTCAGACTACTTGGATGACTGGCTGGGAGATCTGAAGAGAGGAGACATCAGACAACTCTGTCCCTACCCCAGTGCTCAGCCTCTCCTGTCATCATGCCTGGCAGCAGGCTCTGCAGCTGCCACTGAAACGGACAGCCAGCACCAACGGAGTACTGCAGTCAGACTCAGAGGAGCCAGCTGCCAGCAAGCAAGACTCTCTCTGAGTCTGTAAAGAAAAGCATAAGTAAATGCAGCCGGGGGGGGGGGGGGGGGGGGGGAAGAAGCAGCAGCATGGGGAACATGTCATCTACTGTCTCACCCTCTGCCTCTCCCCATCACCCTCAAAGCCTTCACAGGGGTAAAAACTTACATTCCCAGGAATGTACTGTAAAGACACATGCAGGGATGGAGCGCTAAAAGGAGCTTATAACTGCAAAGTACAAAAAATTAAGTGATAATATTAGCAGTCACTTCACTTCTGATTTGTGCCTCCACAGTGCTAATGAACATGCACGATCTGCTGACCACGCATGTAGCAGCCATTCTGCGGTAACATGATAGGGTCCTGTAATACTCTTTATTGGGCCTAATTCAGACCTGATCACTGCTATGCGATCAGGTGTGAACTGCGCATACGCCGGCGCATGCCAGAGAGCCGATAGCCATCTCAGCCCAGCAATCGCCTCTGCCTGTCAATCAGGCAGAGGCAGTTGCTGGGAGGGGGCGGTGGCGTTTGGCTGCCGTTTTGGGGGCCTGGACTGCGTGGGGGGCGGGCCGCGGCGGCTTCTTGATGTCACATGCAGACTCTGCGACCCAGGAAGCGACAAGTAGCTCCCTGCCAGCGTGCAGGAGCTGCGCTGGTAGAGAGCTACTCCTCAGGTACAAAAGCATTGCCGCCGTGCAATGCTTTTGTAACTGTCCGGGGGGGGGGGGCAGAGCCAGATATGCGTGGTGGACTAGCCCTGTGCTGGGCGTCCCCCCGCACGTCTGTGAAACTGATCAGGTCTGAATTAGGCCCGTTGTCAGATGGGGTCCTAGAGCAAAATACTTTGAGAACCCTTGCTCTAGCTCCATCCCAGCGCAAGTACGTGACAATTACTTAATAACATGAGTTCACAATTTACATCCACCATTTAAAAATTGTACACTGATTAAATGTACATACAAATGTACAGCAAGATGAATTGAGATGATCCAAATTTGCTGCCATTATCCATGTGTACCCAAGATCGAGCACCTGCAATATATACATCTCCTGACGGGTGGTATTCATGTGACCGACGGTCACATGACCTCCTGCAGCTTCCCGACACCCACTATCCCGATGGTCGGCATGCCGACCAACAGGGACTATTTCCACTCGTGGGTGTCCACGACACCCATAGAGTGTGAATAGAACCCGTGGCGACCGTAGGTCGCCACCGAGCCCGCAGCGTGGCGAGCGCAGCGTGGCGAGCGCAGCGAGCCCGCAAGGGGCTTGCTGCACTCGCCTCTCCCCGCCGGGATCCCGGCGTCGGTATGCTGCCGGGATCCCGGCGTCGGTAAGCTGACCGGCGGTCAGGAGACCGCCGGTCAGCCATACTACACCCTCTCCTGACAGGTACATACTGTATAAGTTATTGCTGTCAGACATTTGTGTGAACACACCTTTACTGCAGTCCACAATGATTCCATGCCCCCTCCTTCCCACATTCCACGTCTAAAGCGTAAGTCACAAGTATAGCATAAGATCAACTCCACATATTGATACATAACAGTTTGTATGTGCAGTCCAAATAGTGCAATTTACGTACTGGCTTGTGATTGCCATATATATATATATATATATATATATATATATATATATATATATAGCAAAGTGTGATGCCCGGCACTCCTGGTTCGTACAGAATTAGGTGCCTGGGTGCCCTCCGCAGTTGAGTATAAATAAAGGGAAGAAATAAGACAACGGCACTGGGGGCGTGGCTTGACTGGAGAAGAGAGCAGACGTGTCTCTGCTGGCCTCCTCTCTCCAGTGTTCTTTAACCCCATATTTTGTGTGCTCACCCCCTGTATTCCCTCTCTGGGGGCTCCCCTTCCCTCCCTGTAAGCCTCCTCAGCCCTGTTGTGAGTGCCGGGGAGCAGTTTTCACTGCTCTCGCAGGTTGCGGCCTATACACTCCCGGAAGCCGGGGACTCGCGTACTCCCGGCACCCGCGATTTGAGCTCCACGGCGGAGACACTGCTCCGGGAAGCGGCGCGGACCCCACACAGGAGCGCCGTACCATCCAGAAGCCTTCCCCTGACCCCCAGGGTGGATACCCCCTGAGGCAGCAGGTCGGGGAGACGCCTGGCGCCAGGGGAGAGCGGTGGATCTGAAGCCCAGGGAGACGCGGTGGCCATCTTTAATCCTACTGGAGGAGCTGGATCTGAGGTAGCAGTGTGCCTGTATAACTGTGGGGGTCTCTGGATTAGGGCTACACCAGGATTGGTGGCCCTCTGGCACTGTCCTCCCCCTGCTCTTACTCTGGGGCCCCTGTTGAGGGATTTGTGCATTCACTTGTGTGGGGAGAAATAGCCTTTTACTTGGCACTATTATTTTCTACTGCAACTGCCCCATCTAGTGGCCCCTGGTTGTAATAGCATACATTTCTCACACAGTGTGCTGGATATATAATACATATTGCTCTGCAGAATTCGTAGGACCGCAGATATCTCGGCACCTGCCGAGACGATCGGCCGCGATGTCCTCATGGTTGAATAACCAAGATATTATGAAGTGATCGCTCTGAGATAACTCTGCCTACACCCGAATGCTCCTATGACATGATATGACAACTTGATTTTTGCGTGGATCCCTCCTCGATTGATATCTCAGAAGCCTTGTGCCTCCCGTTCCTCTACCTTTGTCATTCAGCGCTGCCATGCCTCCCAAGAAATATAAGGCCGCTAAAACTGTCTCCCAGGTGGCGTTCTTTAAACCTTCTCCTCAGGCCGCTAAAGCAAAGGATACACGGGGTGGTGCCTCTAAACCTGCTGTCCCGGTGCCCTCGCCATCTAGAGACATGTCCGCCCCTGCCACAGCACACCCCAGCTCCATCAATGATGGTGACTCGCTTACGGTGGGTGCTATGAAACATCTAACACAATTTAAGGATGAAGTCGCGGCAGAATTCAGAGCGACTATGAAGGAATGTCAGAGATCTATTGACGAGATAGGTGGCCGCACCGATCACCTAGAAACGAAAATGGGTGAAGTGGTGTCGTCGCACAACGACCTGATCTCTTCTCATGATCTGCTCCAAAATGAGGTCACGGCGCTCAGGGACAAATTCTCGGATATTGAGGACAGATCGAGACGTAACAATATAAAGCTACGTGGTGTCCCGGAAGCTGTCGCTAATAGCGCTATAAAATATTTTGCAGTTGACCTCTTCAGCAAATTCCTTCCTTCGTTCCGCTCAGTGGACTTTCTACTTGACCGTATCCATAGGCTCCCTAAAGCCAGGAACGCTCCTGATGGTGTCCCCCGGGATGTCCTTATGAGGTTACACTATTTCCACGTGAAGGAGGCGATCTTGAAAGCTGCTAGAGCCTCGGATACTGCATCGGAGGCTTTGGGCTCACTTCAGATCTTCGGAGACCTGTCCCCTGCTACTTTAGCGAAACGGCGCTCTCTTTACCCCATCACATCAGTGCTACGTAGAGAGAACATTCTATACAGATGGGGATATCCCACTAAGTTGCTTATTTCTAGAGAAGGTTCTACTGTTGTCATATCGAACATCGATACTAGCATCATGGAACTCTGCAAGCTTTTCTACACACACCTCTCCCGAGCGGGGCCTTCAGCGGGACTGGGCCTCTTCGGCTGCAGAACTTTGAGTATTGTTTGATTTACTACACTTGCATTGATTTCATGTCTTCTGATCGGTTTGTAGTGTCGTATTTCCTACGTTGCACCAGTTCCTTGGCAATTGTTTGATGAGGGTGTCTATGTGATATCTGAGTGTTATTAGCATGTTTTTCAGTGATGCCTTCTCTTTGCCGATTTACTGTTTGCTGCCTGTCTCTGCTGCCCCGACTGCCGCCCGCATTTCTTTGTCGGCTGGGAACTCTACCTGAGTTTCCTTTAATCCCGGTGGCTGTCGGGGGACCAGAGATGGAGGGCCGAGGAACTACATTTTGTTTAATGTTGGTTCGGGTGCGGGCAGATTGACCACTACCCCCCACAGTTTAACTCTGAGTCGCCATGGTTAGGCGTCCACATGTGCCCCCGCGAGGGGTTATTGTTCTGTTTCTTCTTTCTGTTATCCTTCATCTTTTCTGTCCTGTCTTTACCTTTCCCTCTCTTTTTGTCCGGAAACGTTACACACACTTTCTACTTGCCAGTTGGTTGTCAATAGTTATGCAATCCCCGACAGTTTTACAATATGGTTAACATTGTTTCTATAAATGCAAAGGGTCTTAATTCCCCACACAAGAGGAGATTAGCACTTAATTATTTCCATAAACTTAAAGCTCAAATCATAGCCGTCCAAGAGACTCACTTTATTAAATCAGCCCCTCCAAGGTTTACTAATGGGAGATTCCCCCATTGCTACCTGGCCAACGGGCCAGCAAAGAAGGCGGGGGTGGCAATCTTGATATCTCAACACTGCGCGTTTTCCCTCACTTCGCAATACTGCGACCCTGAGGGGAGAATTCTAATTTTGGTTGGTACCCTTGAAAATAAAGAGGTGACATTAGTTTCTTGCTACGCTCCTAACAACAAGCAACTAGCATTTTGCAGGAAACTTTGCGCTAAGGTGCAACAATTGGCTAAGGGCGCTTTACTCCTAATGGGGGACTTTAACTTGACCCTGGACCCTTTAGTTGATAACTCTAGTAAGCGGCCCTCCCTCTCCAGTCAGCTCCATAGGAATGCAAAGGGCTTTAGCCAGCTACTGGCGGAATATGATCTTTTAGACCTCTGGCGCGTTAAACATCCAATGGACAGAGATTACACGTTTTTCTCCCCGGTGCATGAATCCTATTCTAGAATAGATCTAGCATTAGCAGACAAGTGGACTTTACAGTCCATCCGTAAAATCTCCATTCTCTCCATGTCCTGGTCGGATCACTCCCCACTATACATCGAATGGGACATATATAGTAGAAAGGTTACCCCGGCCCCCTGGCGCTAAGGTAAACTCAGTCTTCTTCAGCCAGAGACCACGCAGGCGATCCAAACCACCTTGGATTATTATCTTTCTGAGAACTCTCCTCAGGAGACATCTATCTTCACATTCTGGTGCGCCCTCAAAGCAGTAACACGAGGGACGGCGATTCAAACTGCGGCTAAGCTTAAAAGGACATATCGTAAGAAATTTGAACAAGCTGAGCTCACAGTCGTTTCCCTGGAGAGTTCTCACAAGGCACATCCACACGATAAAGCCCTCCTTAAGTCATTGAAAGAAGCAAGGGAGGCGGTAAATGTTTTCTATCTAGCGGAGGTCCAACGCAACCTACATAGACTGAACCAAAAAATTAATGTTTATGGCAACAGGGCTGGTAGACTACTGGCGAGGAAGCTGAGGGGTAAGAAGGCGAAAGAAAAAATCCATATTGTCCACTCAGATAGGGGTAAGAGAGTCTACGATCCTGACGAGATTGCAAATGTCTTTGCATCCTATTACTCTAAATTATACAACTTGAAGGGGGATTCTTCTACTTTTCAACCTACAGGCATAGATGTTCAGAATTTTCTCTCCCCTCGCTGTCGTCGGAGTCTTGTAGCTCACTCAGTGCGCCTTGGACTTTAGCCGAAGTCGAAAAGGCTATTGACTCCCTTCCAGCGGATAGGGCCCCGGGACCCGATGGTTACCCTTGTGGTTTCTAAAAATCATTTAAGGAGAACTTGGCCCCGGTGCTCTTGTCAGTGTTTAATGAAGCCTCAGAGGCTGGCCACTTCCCCAAAGAGATACTGGAAGCTCAAATCATCACCATTCCCAAACCGGGGAAAAGCTCTACCTCAGTCCAAAATTTTAGACCAATTGCTTTATTAAATACGGATCTAAAAATATATGCCAAATTAATCGCTAACCGTATCAGTCCCCTTCTCCCTTCCCTTATCAACCCTGATCAAGTGGGCTTCATCTTAAACCGACAGGCCCCGGATAATACGCGTAGGGTGATTAATGTTATTGAACACTCTGCCTGTAGAAGAGATCCCCTCCTAGTTTTGTCTCTGGACGCCGAAAAGGCGTTCGATAGATTGAACTGGGATTTTATGATATTAACTCTGGATAAATTTGGCTTCTCTGGAAGGATCTTAGACTCTATCCTGGCTCTCTATTCCACACCCAGTGCGCGGGTCTTTGTTAACGGATGCCTTTCTTCACCCTTCAATATTTCTAATGGCACGCAACAGGGCTGTCCGTTATCTCCTCTTATTTTTGCATTGGCGATAGAACCCTTGGCTGCCTGCATTAGATCCCGGGACTCGATTAGAGGCCCGGTTATAGGGGGCATTTCCCACAAAATTAGCTTGTTTGCGGACGATATTCTGCTATGTCTTTCTGACCCCGAGGCTTCCTTGCCAGTTCTTCATGACGTCCTACAAAGTTATTCGGATGTTTCCTTTTATAAATTAAATACAAATAAAACTGAAGCCCTCCCACTCAATATATCTCCGACTGTGGTCTCTAGGTTGAAGGATTCGTACAAATATGCCTGGGAGTCCTACTCTTTGAAATATCTAGGGATTAATTTAACCAGAGAAGATAATTTGATTGAGTGTAATTATGCCCCGTTATTAAAAGCATTTACGGAGCTGACTGGGGAGTGGATGCTACAGGAAGTGTCTTGGTTGGGTAGGATTGCTGCTGCCAAAATGGTCCTGCTGCCGAAATTAATGTACCTGTTTCGCGCCATACCAAGGCCCCTTCCCAAACTCTTCTATAATAAATGTAATCAGGTCCTGATCAGATCTGTGTGGGGAGGCTCTAGACCAAAAATTGCAAAAAAAACCTCATTCTGCCCAAACTGTCTGGTGGGGTAGCTTTCCCAGATATAGAAAAATACCATGCTGCATGTCTAATGAGTCAGTCTAGAGACTGGTTCGACACCTCGAGTCTGAAACCTTGGGTTATCCTGGGAGCTTCATGCTTAGACGCTGTTTCTCTCCCTGATTTGTTTTGGTTACCACTGTCTGCTGCTCGGAGTAGGGCCGGATCCTGCAAGTCTATTAAAACGACCCTAGATTCATGGCATAAACTAGTGCTCTCTTCGGAAGAGATTAATTTACCTGCCCCCTGCCTGTCGTTATCTGCTCTTATGTCATCGATTCCTAATGTCTCCCTAGAGGAGTGGATTCGGAAGGGGCTTTCCACTGTGGGCGATTTATTTGTAGGAGACGTCTTGATGTCCTTTTCTCAATTACAAGAGAGATTTGGGATTCGGACTCAAGATTTTTTTAAATACCTGCAGGTGAGAAGTTGGTTACACTGATTCACTCCCTCACATCTCCACAAACCTTCTCTTCCGGCTTATATTATAAGCCGATTGGAGTCGTCCTCGCATAAATATGGGATTACGTGGTGGTACCAATTTCAATTGACTAATGGCCCACAGACAAAATTAAAAGCTCAGACTTTATGGGAAAGAGACTTGAATAGGTCCTTTGTTGATGCAGATTGGGACAGTATATTTAGATCTTGTTTTAAAGTCTCCAAATGTGTTAACCACTCCGAAATGTTCTACAAGCTTATACAGAGGGCCTAGTTCACCCCTGAAAGACAACACAGGATCTGGCCTTCACAATCTAAATCATGTTGGAGGAAATGCGGCTCTACGGGGGATATCTTTCATATCTTCTGGGCATGCCCTCATATACAACCACTATGGAGAGAAGTTTTAAATATGGCTAGCATAGTGTTAGGGCTCAACATCCCCCTGGACCCAGCTCTAGCGCTATTCCATTTATACGTTGATCGCCTCTCCGCAGGTGATCGCTACGTCTTGGGACATATCTTGATAGCCACCAAAGCTGCTATAGCAGAATTGTGGAAGTCTGAGAATATTCCTACCTTAGCGTTTATTAAAAATAAGATTCACAAACATTTCATTTTCGAAACAGCGGAGGCTAAATACTCTTCCTCGGCTAACTCTATCCACCTGAAATGGTTAGGATGGTCCGACTATAGGAGTAGAGAAGGTAGGCTAACCGTTTATAGCGCTCCAATTGATGTGTCTGTGCTTTACCCCACCTAGATTGACCTTTACAAGAACGTTGTGCTATCGGGTATTTTCTAAGTTTAATGTATTTTAGTCCTTATTGTTTTTTTTTCTTCTTCCATGTCTTTTCTCAGTGCTTTCTCCTTCTCATGTATCTGAACGCCTAATGTAGCCAATTGTATATTCATCCGACTGTGCGCTGTTTGTATTTTGCATATGGTAACCATTCCGGACTCCCCCTGTGTTTCCCTTACCACTTTTTTCTGTTCCCCATTTCTGTGTGTAAACTCTTCAATAAAAATGTAATGTTTAAAAAAAAAAAAAAGACAGCGGCACTCCAGGGCTTAAAGTGATGCAATAGTCAAAATGTGTATTAAAAATCACATATCACATTTTATGTATTATTATAATTTTTTTATTTTATTTTTATTTATTAAGCAATTAAAAGACGATTCTGAAGAGTTTTTTTGGCATTTTGGGATGTTATTGTCATGGATTTCCTAACATTTGAACCATATGGGATGGATGTAATAACGCCCAAGTTCGGTGGCTGTGCGGTATGCTGGCCAAACGTGCACGTTTTTTTAAAGGGGCAATCACTTACAAGGCATGGTTTTGCATTGTAAGTGATTGCCCCTTTAAAAAAAAAGTCAGGGTTCGACCGGCATCCCGCACAGCCACTGAACTCGATTGTCATTTCATCGGGCCCCATGTGTGCTGAATTGTGTGTAGGGGCAAGGGATGCCTGCTCCAGACATATCTCTTGCACCTAGCAGGAGGCTGGTGCAACTGCAGGTAATTAATGATGGCATATAATCAGCATGCAGTACAGGCTTCTACTTGCATAACTGCTCATTAGTTGCACAGATACATTAGTATAAAGTAGTAAAGCAGACTTCCATGGCTGCCCGCAGCTCCAGCCAGTGTGTTTGCCACTCAGGATCTGCACCACCGATCCTGCTTCCCTATCTGTGGTAGTGTCCTCTCGTCATAGTAATCGGAGAGTAATTCTTTTAGGTCTCTGCTCACAGCCTTCTAGTGATATGGAAGGGCGTTACATACCCTGGTCTTGTCAGAGCGCTCTCTGTATACCAAAGGAGTTCAGTTCTTTTTGTCCTTGTAATTCCCCATTCAGGCGACATCTCATCCAAACATACTATCACTAGATAGGATGAGAATATTATTGGACATAAGTAAGGAAAGAGAAGGGGAGAAAATCCTAAAACATATTGTACAAAGTTGTGGGACCTCCCAGTCATTCAGCACTCGGGCCTCAGCAGTGATTTTTGTAACCAGATATTTATCTCTTTTCATCTATACTGGTCAGGGGAGATGACTCACACCTGCTAAAGGGTGGTATCCAATCAGCTACTATCTAGCATTCATCTAGTACATTCAATAAAATGATAGTGGTGGATTGGTGAGATATGGCCTCACAATTTATTACTTCAGTCTCACCACACTGCCCCTCTTCTCAAGTCCTGTGAGAACCTTTTAGCGTTGGGTGTCTTTTTGACAAATGCAAATAACTCACACTGCAACGCGGCTTAGACACACAAGGAGGCTGTGCTGATTAATCGGATATTATTAATATTATTATTAAATTTTTTCTCATACGTCCTAGAGGATGCTGGGGATGCTTCAAGAACCATGGGGTATAGACGGGATCCGCAGGAGACATGGGCACACTATAAGACTTTGAATGGGTGTGAACTGGCTTCTTCCTCTATTCCCCTCCTCCAGACTCCAGTTAGATTCTGTGCCCAGTGAGACTGGATGCACACTGAGGAGCTCTCCAGAGTTTCTCAGAAAAAAGACTTAGTTAGCTTTATTATTTTCAGGGAGACCTGCTGGCAACAGGCTCCCTGCATCGTGGGACTGAGGGGAGAGAAGCAGACTTACTTCTCTGAGTTCAAAGGCTCTGCTTCTTAGGCTACTGGACACCATTAGCTCCAGAGGGTTCGATCACTTGGTGCGCCTAGCTGCTTGTTCCCAGAGCCGCGCCGTCACCCCCCTCACAGAGCCAGAAGACAGAAGCCGGGTAAGTAAAGAAAGATCAGAAGACTTCAGTGATGGCAGAAGACGGCTTTTGAGGTACCGCGCCATGCTCCCACATATGAACGGCACTGCAGGGCGCAGGGGGGGCGCCCTGGACAGCATAGGACCCTCAAATAGCACTGGCAGAAGTGAAAACAGTGCCTAGGCACTAGTTACGGGACCCCCACCAGTTTAAATATGTAATTTAAGCGGGACTGAAGCACGCCATGAAGGGGGCGTGGCTTAGCCCTCACAGCTCTGACCAGCGCCATTTTCTCTTCACAGAAGCTGCAGAGACACTGAGTCTGGCCTCCCACACCACTGTACAAGTAACGGTGCAAAACGGGGGGGGGGCACAAGTGATTTGGTGCTAATTATTTATATATATAAAGCGCTAACAGGTCTGGGCAGTCTTTTTACTCGCTTCAGTACCGGGATAGGCGCTGTGTTGTGAGCTGGCAGAACTCCCTCTGTGTCTCTTGTAGGCTTTGTTGTGGGTCTGTCTCCTATAGCCCCAGTGTGGTTGTGGGTGTCGGTACATGTGTGTCGACATGTCTGAGGCTGAGTGCTCTTTCCAGGAGGAGGCTGGAGTGGGGACAGAAAACACTGTGAGAGTGACCGTGTCGGCACCGACGACGGATGATTGGGTAAATATGTTGAGTGTTTTAAATGCAAATGTGACTCGGTTGACTAAGAGATTTGATAGATCTGAGTCTAAGAACCAGACATGGAGGAAATCCATGGAGGATGCTTAGTCACAAGCTCAGACCCCTTCGGGGTCACAGAAACGTGCATTTACCCAGATAGCAGATACAGATACCGACACGTACTCTGATTCCAGTGTCGACTGTAGTGATGCCAGATTAAATCCAAAACTGGCTAAGAGCATTCAGTACATGATTGTGGCAATAAAAGAAGTGTTGCCTAGAACAGAGTACCTTGCTGTCCCTTATACAAGGGTCTGTATGTATAAAGGAAAGAAACCTGAGGTAACGTTTCCTCCCTCTCATGAACTGAACGCGCTTTTTGAAAAGTCTTGGGAAAATCCTGACAAGAAGATACAGGTTCCCAAAAGAATTCCAGTGGCATATCCGTTTCCATTTGGGGACAGGGTAAAGTGGGAGTCAACCCCCACAGTAGACAAAGCTTTATTGCGTCTATCCAAAAAGGTGGCGCTTCAGTCTCCTGACACGGCAGCCCTAAAAGATCCTGCGGATCGTAAGCAGGAAAATACACTAAAATACATTTTCTCATACGTCCTAGAGGATGCTGGGGATGCTTCAAGAACCATGGGGTATAGACGGGATCCACAGGAGACATGGGCACTTTAAGACTTTAAATGGGTGTGAACTGTCTCCTCCCTCTATGCCCCTCCTCCAGACTCCACTTAGATTCTGTGCCCAGGGAGACTGGTCACGAACAGGGGAGCTCTACTGAGTTTCTCTGAAAAAAGACTTATGTTAGGTTTTTTATGTTCAGGGAGCACTGCTGGCAACAAGCTCCCTGCTTCGAGGGACTGAGGGGAGAGAAGCAGACCTACTTCTGTGAGTTCAAAGGCTCTTCTTAGGCTACTGGACACCATTAGCTCCAGAGGGTTCGATCACTTGTTGCGCCTAGCTGCTCGTTCCCGGAGCCGCGCCGTCACCCCCCCTTGCAGAGCCAGAAGAAAGAAGCCGGGTGAGTAAAAGAAGAAAATAAGACTTCAGTGACGGCAGAAGACTTCAGGTCCTGAGGTACCGCGCAGCGTTCGCGCTGCGCGCCATGAACCAGATCACACAGCGGCACTGACAGGGTGCAGGGCGCCGGGGGGTCGCCCTGGGCAGCATGGGCACCTGAAAGGACTGGCAAAAGTATATGTAAAGTGCCTAGGCACTCAATATAGACCCCCGCCAGTATAAAAATGTTAAATTGAGCAGGACTGAAGCGTGCCGGTGAGGGGGCGTGGCTTAGTCCCCACAGCTCTGACCAGCGCCATTTTCTCTTCACAAAAGGTGCAGAGATGCTGGCCCTGACCTCCACGCTGCTGTACAAGTAACAGGGTGCAAAACGGGGGGGGGGGGGGGGCACAGTAGATTTGGTGCTATTATCTATATATAAAAGCGCTAGCAGGTCTGAGGCATTGTATGTAAAGTTTCAGTACCGGGTTGGGCGCTGGGTTGTGAGCTGGCAAACTCCCTCTGTGTCTTTCTAACAGGCTTTGCTGTGGGTCTGTCCCCTATAGCCCAGTGTGATTGTAGGTGTCGGTACATGTGTGTCGACACGTCTGAGGCTGAGTGCTTTTCCCAGGAGGAAGCCGGAGTGGGGACAGAAAAGGAGGTGGGAGTGACCATGTCGGCACCGCCTTCTGCTGAATGGGTACATATGTTGAGTGTTTTGAATGCAAATGTGGCTCGGTTGACTAAGAGATTAGATAAATCAGTCTAAGAACCAGACATGGAGGAAATCCATGGAAGATGCATTGTCACAAGCTCAGAAACGTGCTTTTACCCAGATAGCAGATAGAGGCCCTCATTCCGAGTTGTTCGCTCGCTAGCTACTTTTAGCAAAAATGCAAACACAAAGCCGCCGCCCTCTGGGAGTGTGTCTTAGCATAGCAGAATTGCTAACGAAAGATTAGCAATTCTGCTAATATTGGCCCTCATTCCGAGTTGTTCGCTCGTTGCCGAGCTTCGCTATATTGCGATTAGTCGCTTACTGCGCATGCGCAAGGTTCGCAGAGCGCATGCGGTTAGTTATTTTACTCAAAAGTTAGGTATTTTACTCACGGCATAACAAGGATTTTTCATCGTTCTGGTGATCGGAGTGTGATTGACAGGAAGTGGGTGTTTCTGGGCGGAAACTGGCCGTTTTATGGGTGTGTTCGGAAAAACGCTGCCGTTTCTGGGAAAAACGCGGGAGTGGCTGGAGAAACGGGGGAGTGTCTGAGCGAACGCTGGGTGTGTTTGTGACGTCAGACCTGGAACGAAACTGACTGAACTGATCGCAGTGGCAGAGTAAGTCCCGAGCTACTCAGAAACTGCAAAGAAATTTCTATTCGCAATTATGCGAATCTTTCGTTTGCAATTCTGCTAAGCTAAGATACACTCCCAGTAGGCGGCGGCTTAGCGTGTGCAATGCTGCTAAAAGCAGCTAGCGAGCGAACAACTCGGAATGAGGGCCCTTAGCAGAATTGCTAATGAAAGCAATTTCCTTGCAGTTTCTGAGTAGCTCCAGACCTACTCCTAGATTGCGATCACCTCAGTCCGTTTAGTTCCTGGTTTGACGTCACAAACACCCCCAGCGTCCGACCAGCCACTCCTTCATTTCTCCAGCCACTCCTGCGTTTTTTAGCACACTCCCTGAAAACGCCCAGTTTCCGCCCAGAAACACCCACTTCCTGTCAATCAGCAGAGCGATTGAAAAGCTTTGTTCGCCTGTGAGTAAAATAGCATAGTTTTGTGTAAATTTGCTTAGCGCGTGCGCACTGCTGTGCATACGCATGCGCAGAACTGCCGGATTTTAGCCTATTAGCAATTCTGCTAAAATTAGCAGCGAGCGAACAACTCGGAATGAGGGCCACAGATACCGACACGGACTCTGATTCCAGTGTCGACTATAGTGATGCCAGATTAAATCCTAAACTGGCTAAGAGCATTCAGTACATGATTGTGGCGATAAAAGACGTATTACATATCACGGAGGACCCTGCTGTTCCTGATACTAGGGTCTGTATGTTTAAAGGAAAGAAACCTGAGGTAACGTTTCCTCCCTCTCATGAACTGAACTCTCTTTTTGAAAAGGCTTGGGAAAATCCTGACAAGAAGGTGCAGGTTCCAAAAAGAATTCCAGTGGCATATCCGTTCCCCTCGGGGGACAGGGAAAAGTGGGAGTCAACCCCCACAGTGGACAATGCTCTACCGCGTCTGTCCAAGAAGGTGGCGCTTCCGTCTCCTGACACGGCAGCCCTAAAGGATCCTGCGGATCGTAAGCAGGAAAATACACTAAAATCCATTTATGTCACTACAGGTTCTCAGGCCTGCCGTTGCTTCGGCATGGGTGAGTAGCGCTATTGAAAAATGGGCAGATAACTTGTCATCTGAGATAGATACCCTGGACAGGGATAGCGTGCTTTTGACTCTGGGTCATAACAGGTACGCTGCAGCATATTTAAAAGAAGCTACAAGGGATATTGGCCTTTTGGGATCAAGGGCCAATGCAATGGCAGTCTCAGCTAGGAGAGCATTGTGGGTTCATCAATGGAATGCTGATGCTGACTCGAAGAAGGCTATGGAGTCTCTACCATTTAACGGTAGTGTCTTGTTTGGTGACGGCCTCACTGACCTGCTATCTACGGCTACCGCAGGTAAGTCGTCATTTTTACCTTATGTTCCTGCGCAACAAAAGAAAACGCCCCACTATCAGATGCAGTCCTTTCGGCCCAATAAATACAAAAAAGGACGAGGATCCTCCTTTCTTGCTGTGAGAGGAAGGGGAAAAAGGTCACAGTCTGTGGCAAGTTCCCAAGAACAGAAGTCCTCCCCGGCTCTACCAAATCCACTGCATGACGCTGGGGCTCCTCTGCGGGAGTCCGCATCGGTGGGGGCACGTCTCAAACTCTTCACTCAGGTCTGGGCTCGCTCGGCCCTGGATCCTTGGATATTAGAAATAGCGAACCATGGGTACAAATTAGAGTTTCAAGACGTGCCCCCTCACCGATTTTTCAAATCGGCCTTGCCAGCTTCTCTTCCAGAAAGGGAGGAGGTATGCGCTGCGATACTAAAGCTGTCTCAAAATCAAGTCATTGTCGTGGTACCGGGGGGAGGGTTTTTATTCGAGTCTGTTCGTGGTACCAAAGCCGGATGGCTCAGTCAGACCGATTCTGAACCTAAAATCCCTCAATTTCTTTCTAAAAAAAAATAAAAATAATTCAAATTCAAGATGGAATCTCTCCGAGCAGTGATCACCAGTCTGGAGGAAGGGAATTTTATGGTGTCGCTCGACATAAAGGATGCCTACTTACACGTTCCTAGATATCCTCCACAACAGGCTTACCTGAGGTTTGCAGTTCAGGATTGTCATTACCAATTTCAGATGTTGCCGTTTGGTCTGTCCACGGCTCCGAGAATTTTCACCAAGGTTATGGCGGAAATGATGGTTCTCCTGCGCAAGCAGGGAATCACAATTATCCCGTACTTGGACAATCTCCTCATAAAGGCTGATAGAGTCAAATATCTACCTTTTAACATTAGGTATATACGAATACCGTGTAGCCGTAGTGGCCGCTAAACCTCGTGCACGTGCTATGCACTTCATACGCTATTTGCGTATGAAGGCCTCACACGTGGTACGCAAGTAACGTACACACACTGCGCTGGGTGTATGGAATACACACTGCGAGCGCACACACAGACAGTACTTTTATAAACTTTAAACACAGAATATGCTTACACTGTAAACCTTAGAATTGTAACACTGTAATGATATACAACTGGTTAACCTGGATATATAAGCAAGCTGTTTGAGTGATTTGAACTACACAGAAACCCTTTGTACTAGCTAGAAACACACAGACACCCTGCTGAGGTTCCAACACCTTTACTAACAATGTCTAGCTGATGTAAAAAGGGGAAAACAGTTAACAGTTCATACACTACAGTCTAACATCAATATCTAAGCAGAATAACTACACATAAATATACAATAGCGTCACAATCTTATACAATAACAGAGAGAGAGAGAATATGGCAAATACAAACAGGGAACAAGTTGGTTACAGAGAATAACTTACACACACTGGGGAATATATTACAAAAAGGGAGAGAAGAATAACTTGCGCCTTAGTTGCAGCCCTGGACTAAACTCACAAGAGCACCACTCCTTGATAATCATACATGTACACAAGAAAAATTAGAGTAGTCCACAGGCGCTACTAAATATAGGACAATCCAGATATACAATCTTCCCAAGTATAAACTCTGGTTTAGGGATTCCTCAGCCAATCAAGATTCCTCCTAATTTTTCTTGTGTACACACTGGGGAATGATCGCTGCGCAGCTCTGGTACCAGCTCAGAGTTAGTCAAGATGAAAACCGTTTGTGGAGAGAGAGACTGAGCTGGCCAGGCTGGCTGTCCTTATATACACTGCATACAGTACACTACAAAGGGACCTATAATCTCATTGTTCATTGGACACAGGAATCTGTCTTCATATTACAACAAAAGGTCATAGGTTTGTTTGAACAGGTGGGCTGTGACTATTTCAGACTGCTCAGGTGGGAGGGAAACTCAGGATTTCCAACACATGGACAATGAATAAATGTCCAGAATCTACTAATAGACATAACTATACGCAGGAGCGATTAATCTTTACCTAACCAGCACCGGATTGTTTCTAATAAAATGTTCTTTAGTTAGGTACCAAACACCACTGCTCAAATCCTATCTGACCCTTCGTATCATGCAAAGAGGAATTTCTCTGTCCAGGGACCAGTCACAATAAACAAACTTTCAGTTATTATTAAGGGGAACATTATCTATAAAACATACTATTTGGATTTACTATGTAACGATTGAGTTGCCCGCTAGACGCACACAAACTCTACCGTAAATGCACATACCATGCGCTCGAGCGCATGGCCGAGGAGGCGCCGTCACGCAACTGCGAATATGCGCACGCACGGGAGAGAATGTGCACGTGCAGCGGGCAAGCGCATGGGGAATATATGGCAACGTGTAGCATGATATTTTTCCGACTTTGACAGTCCACCCTTTGGCAGTCATCAATAAACAGTTCAAAAAAGAAAAATATATGTCATCATGTAAATACCATTTTATGATTGGGTAAAGGGAGGAGAGGAGAAGGTGGGAAAAAGGTATGACCTAGTGAGATAGTAGAAGCATGTGTGTATGAATCCATGTTTGAGGGGTCATGTATCATCGTGCCGTACGTGTTTTAAATCAAGCTTCGAGGTATTGCGAAGTATACACTTGAATTCATTCTTATCCCGTATTAAGGGTCTGTGGATGGGCTGTCAAACTTTACCGAGCTCTTTTCGGCTTTTGGTTGCAACAAATGGGGAGCACATTTAGTTGATGATACATGAATGGGGGGGTATGTGGGTGCTGATATCTGTGTCTATATTCCCTATCGACTATGTGTGTCATTACCTGAAGGTTGTAGAAATGAAGGTAAGAAGCAATTATTATAAATGCAGTCATAAACTATGTGAGTTTAATATGCATTTGCCGATTGAGGTCTTGTCTGATGTCTTGTCTTGATGTACATGTTGTCTGATGTCTCTCGGTGCTTTTGCTATAAATAGCGAGCAAAAGTTGTTCCATTGTCCATAAAGTTACAGTCTCTAAAGTATTTGGGCTATCGTAAAAATTTAAAGTCACTAGGGATATTGGGGGTCTGTGGCATAGTTCATCAATGGTCTGTATAAAAGAGGTTGTCAAATTCTTCTTCCAAGCGGATGTCTTTGTACCTTGGAGGAAAACAAAGGAGAAACGGGTGAAAGAAACGGACCGTGGAATCACATTTTCATCACAACATTGTCTCTATCGTTGGGTCATAAATCAAATTAGTTGTTGTTATTACAGTGTCCTCGCTCCTCAGATTCATCACTCTAGTACTACCTTTACACTTCGTTAAAGCCCGAACGCATCTAAATATCAGTCCAACCAATATGACGACTCCTAGAATACACAAAAGAAATTTCCCTACATCCATAATAATACCTTGGGCCCATTCTCCTAAACCAGAGAACCAATTTCGTGGGTTCAACCATGACACCCAACTGGTCAGCTCATTACCCACAGCAGCGAGAGTGAGATTATGTCTCCTTCGGAACTCCCATTTTAATTGTAAAATGTCATCCATCTTTTGGTCTATGACCTCGGCTGGGTCCTCCGTGCTGTTTGTGATATACGTGCAGCATTTTATTCCATATTAAGTTGCTAGGGTAACACAATATCCGCCTGTCACAGCTGTGAGGTAATTGAGAATCATCCTATGCTGAACCAGTTCTGTTTTGTAGGCTTGTAACTCTTTCCCAGTATACCTGAATGTGTCGTCATACATTTCGGTGATATTGTCTAATAAATTTGCAAGCGCAGATATATATCTATAATTTATCACTCCTCTAGCGGTACGAGTGATATCTAACGCGAGTAGGAATTGAATCCCGGTGGATTCATGGATCAGATCAGAGGCCGAATGCTCTGTCCTCTCTATCAGGTGCCGTTTAACGACGTGCTCGTAATGAGTGTGAGTATAAGGAGCTTGGGAACCACGGTGAATGTCTTTCATCTTGATATGGGACACAGTCATTACTTCAGGCAGTACTTTTCCAATATAGCACAATCCCTCTGAGTTTGGGGCAAGCCACTTATACGCCTTCCTCCCGCATATGAAATATACATCATCGGGGAGAACATATGGGACGGAGTATGACATAACCATGTTACAAATTTTCCATGTGAAATCTCCTAACCCTAATTCTCCCATCTGTTTAGTACATGTATCTGTTTGTACGATATGTGCACAGTATCCTGGTGATACTTCTCCAACTTGCATGGTCCTACTTCCTAGAGTGTACCTATACCGGAAAATTTTTCTATTGTCGACTATCTGGCGTATAAGCTCTGTGTCTATGGGCATTTTGTCGGGTCTGTATGAAAAGGTCATGGTTTGATTACTCCATGACACTTCCCAATTTCCCGGCTTTCGGGGATTGGAAATGTTAAAGCACACTAAGGACCTATCCACATGATATTGGTGGAGCTTCAAACTAGGAGGACTAGAGATATTAAACCTCTTGTCCACCGGCCTCCCACCACTTAGCTCAAGTACCTCTCCTACAGTTTAAGGGAATGGTACTAGTCCTGATTTGCTATGACCTTGAGGTACTTGAGAGCATACCCAACAGTCTGTCTGATTTAACACTTTACCCACTAAGGAGTGATAGTCACTCAATGGATGCCGGTCCATGTGGATATTAAAACTGGACTGACATTTCTTGATGCACCCATCCTCAACTATGTTATCACAATGCCTACAGATGCAGTTCTCTTTAGCTAACAATCCTTCACAATGTCTACAAATAACATGGCTGCTAGATCGTTTTCTGGTACTCGCCTTTGCTTGGTGATTGTGTTGCTATTGGAAATTTACGCCTCCGTCTCAGTCATCAGAAACCCATTCCGGATCCTTTCTCGACCTCACTGGTACTCTCACCGAAACAGACTGCTCTGGTCAACATCATGGTCAACAGGAAAACACGGACTGCAGTCTCTTGGGGCGAGTCCATCTTACAGGAGGAGAAAGAGAAATTTGTAATGGGGGCACACAAAAAAATACTTTGAGGGGAAAGAAAAATGTTATGATGCTTTTGTCTTCTAGTCTTGTTGTTCTTCTTGCTCTGCTGTCATCTCAAAGGTGCTGTCTCTCAGTCTTCCAAAAGAACATTCCGGTGATACAATATTCCTTCCAAATCTGCGATCTTTCTGTAAGTAGCAAAAATCTTGCATTACCATTTGTCCAACTGATGTGTGACATACCATCTTTAAAGCATGAGAACATGAGAGAGAAGAGGAAAAAAACAAACGAGAGAGAGAACAATTCATCACATTTTGCATTAAGCAACAAACAAAAAAACATTGTCAGATCTTCCGTTCACCATCAGGCTGTCACACCAACACATCCATTGGTATCCTTGCGCAGTCCCCTCCCCACCAGTATTTCCACACTCCACCCTTCTGTGCCTGGCCAGGACACACCGATGTCGGTAGGTCACACTGGGGTTAGGTAGACTTCTGCAAAGACCAAGTAGCTATGTGATGTTTGAGTTCTGCCGATGAACGTCAGAGATGGGGAAAAAGAAACATTTACAAATAAATTACAACGTTTACCCGGCCGTTCCTGTGTCTACAAGGAACTGACCTCCCAATTTCATTAACTGTAACCTCAGGCTTACTATCAGTCCTAATGATCACCTTTCCTGATTGCATATTACAGGTGCGGCCCAAACTCCTTCCTATATGATCCCTGATTACAATTTTGTGTGTCATAACTTTGCTCATGTCTTTGTCTAGGGGGTTTATATACCTTCTGTGGTTCTTTAAACCTACAATCTCGTGCATAATGACCTTCCTTCTGGCAATTATAACACCTTATCACCTTTGACTTACCCACAGGGATCTGAGGCCTCTTACCTCTCTGTGCTTCCCTGTGCTTGCTGATGTTTTGCTCATGCCCAACAGCGGACTTTCTTAATGCAGTCACCGAGATATTCCTCCAGTTTGGGTTGGTGGTCTGTACCCTTGTTTTCAATACTTCCTTTAAACCATGCATTAATACCTTAACCGCTATCTCTCTATGCGGTGCATTTGTTTTGATGTCCGTGATCCCAGCGTCTCTAGCCATTACTTGCAGTGCTCGATTGAAGTAATCAGAAGTACTTTCCCCTTCTCCTTGTCTTATGGAGAGGATTTTGTTCCACTTGACAGTGGCTGGGAAATATACTCCTAACTGCCTATTGATCTGCTTAATACATTCCTGATTGTGTTCCTCCGTACTGTTAGGCGCCGGGGTCCGCTCGTCGGTGCGGCCCGGCGCCTAGCAACCAGGGACGCCGTACGCGGACAGCCGCCGGCTCCCTGGCAACGCCGGGCGCACTGAGCCGCACGGACCCTAGCAACGGGGACGCCACTGACGGACCGCGTTCCCCGTTGCTGGGTCCAGGGTTTAATGAACCTACACCTGTTTCCTGGCCGTGCAGCAAGGCAGCTGCACGGCATGTAGGTAATTAGCCCTGTCAGCACCTGATTGGAGGACTCCTGTTCATATGCACTCTCAGGGCTTCTCACAGACGCCGGTAATAGCTTCCTGCATGCTGTCTCTGTTTGCTGAGAGTCTGTTCCAGTCTTGCTGTATCCGGTCATTCCAGTATTCGGAAGTCCTGAACTCGAAAGTTGTCATCTTATTCCTGGAGTCCTGACTAATCACCGTATAACATCCAGTGGTGTTCGTGAGTCGCGGCTTTGCCGTGTGTTGCGGCTTGTCCGCTTTATTATTTATTATTTGTGTTTTGGAGCATTTCGCGGAGGGTTCCGCTTCCACAGGTCCACTCTGGTATCCAGCGGTGCTGGGTAGGAGTATTGGACAAGTGGATTTTGGTTGTCCTTTTCCCTGGCGGGTTTCCGCACATACTTCAGGTTTTGTTAGTTAGCTTGTTGCCCCTGGCCTGTTGTCAGTCAGAGGTCCTCTTGTTATCATCCTGCCTCGGATTTCCCTTTGTCTCTCACTAAGACCGGGGGGCACCGGAGTTGGGCAGACATAATCCGCCCTTCAAACGTGGCTGCCAGGGGCTCAAGAAACCATAGTCTCGCAGGGGATTTCCGATAGCACGGGTGAGACAATAGAGTTAGGGCGCCAGGGGCAACTAGTCTTTCCTGCTCCCGTTACCTGCATTCCATTCCAGCGCTCTGGTCCTTGTCATAAAATCTCCTCCGGTCAGGAGTGCTGGAATCATAACATTATTACCGGCCATACCAAAACTTAAAATTAAACAGAGTTTAATTTTTTCTTATTCAGTTTTTGTAAGAAATTGTCGGCCTCATGAATCCAACAGGGTTAGGACCAAATCCTGGTCAGCTCTTAGTCAGTCAGATTCAAGAACTTACTCAGATGGTTCAGGATCTTTCCCTTCGGGTGAAGTCGCAGGAAGATCTTTTACGAACTTCCCCGAGGGTAGTTCCTGAACCAAAAATGCATTTGCCTGACCGTTTTTCTGGTGATAGAAAAGAGTTTTTTAATTTTAAAGAATCCTGTAAACTTTATTTTCGTTTAAGACCGATCTCCTCGGGTACTGAATCATAACACGTACGAGGTACCTCTGTGTCTAATTTACAATCAGCAATAAATTTCGCAGGGTCAACGCTGGAGGGCAAACATGCCCTCAGCACTGTCCGCCAATCTTTGTTGGTGGGTTCTGTGGAGTTTCCTAGTTCTTTAATAAACCTTTGACATGCAACTAGATTTTTCCTAGGATCAGGAAATTCAGACATAATTGTCCTTAATTCTGTCCGGGACCAGGGGCAGGGCATTACACAGCTCCTGGCGGGAATGATTCCCTGAGCATCAATCTTCCCATCTGGGACTGCGATCACCCTGACAGGATTAAATTCAACTACATCATCTTGTGTTGGCTCTACAATATGAGTTACATTTGTTTGTGCGTGATATATAACACCGTACGTACCTGTGGACATGACCTCACCTGACCCTCCGTTAGGGGGTTTGATTACTGCCTTTACCGATTTGGTCGCGTCCACCTGGATGTCTTGTGTGATGGCTGCTGGAAACGCTGCCGACATCGTGCTGGGCTCACTTTCTTGCTTGTAATCCTGAGGAAAGTTTAACATGGGGTGCGACTTGCACAGGTTAACAGTTGTACATTTAACAGTTTTACTTTTATCATTGTTACATTTGTTACAATTACTCTTATCATCTATAATACAGTTGCTAAGTGCATTTTTATCATACACCAGTGTGCCACTCTCTGTAACCACCTTCTCTCCTGTTGCCATATTTTTCTTACCAACATGAGAGTCAGCTGTGCAAGCTAATCCTCCTTGTCTCTCACCTTCCCGTTGCCATAACTGTAAATAATCATAATGTTTGATCCGTCTCTTTGTAGATTTAATGAGACATATCCTTCTCCTTAGATTTTGTAACACCTCGGGACTAAAACTGTCTACCCGTGGGAACTTTTCCCCGTCATGCACAGTCATTCTTTCCCATTCATTGAATAAAACCTCTGTGTGTGATCCATCTCGGACCTCCTGGTCTGTATCGCACGTTATAGACCTTGCCGACCTTATGGGCCGGTTTACTAAATCAACCTGAACCAGGGTTGATCGCCCCCTACCTGAACAACTGGCCCCCATCTTTGCAGGTGTTGCTTTCACTACCTCTGACCTTCAAATCAGGGTCTTCAGCGAACCCTTACAAAAACCAAGATGTCCGGGGTAGGCTGACGGTGAAAGTTCAACCGAGTGCTTTTACCCACTTCTCGCCCACGTTGGCCAGTACTGCAATCACTGACTCAGAGCTGCTGTACCCAACCTAGGGCCCCTATAAACCTTTATTTACTGGGGCGTGTGGGAGTAGGTTACCCGTCCCCAGCAAGTATCGGTTGTTAGAGAATTCCCGAGTGACCAGCGAACCTCCCTTAAAATAAAAAAAGTTACACAAATCACGTTAGAATGTACAAATAGCGTTTATGACCCCTCTAGCGTACGCAAATGGTACTGGGTCAAGTTACAAACTAATGCACACAATTACATGCGGTACAATCGTACTGCACATAAGCAACTAATCTTATGTGCGGAACGACCAGCGGAATCGAAAATTGTGGCTGCGAATTCCTTCAGCCGGAGCTTAATGACCTATATGGGTACCGCACCAACCCGCCTGGGGTTGTGCTTCTTGACTCTATCTATAGCGGACTTCCTAGTCTGCTGTACCTAGACCTCCTGGTCTGTCTCTCTGGACCTCCTGGTCCGTGACCTCCTGGTCTGTGTCTACAGTGGACCTCCTAATCTGCTATACTCTAATGCTCTTATTTCAATATTTAACAAGGGATGCCTCCCAAGCCACCACGCGCCGTCACTTTCACGGGTGTACCTCACGAGAACTCGATGATTTCCTGTGGTTCAACCCAAAAATTAGAAACTTATATATATGTATACACACACTTTCACCTCATATACTCTTTACTTTCGTTTCTGCGCAGAAATCCCTTTCATTCAGTATCGCAGGCTAATCCTGAGGAGTTGCAACTAGAGAAGGATCTATTAGCTTAAAATTTTGGACACTGAGATTGATTTGCGCTATTATCGCGTTGCCTCCATATCGCCTACTTAAACAATACTATCGTGTGATTTGTATTATGTGGGCGTACCCAGACGCTCCATTGCGTAATATACGCTCCGTGCGTCGGCCCTTGCGTCGCGTACACTAGTCCCGCCCTTTGTTAGAGACACGTGTACGCAAGCCAGGTATATCCACAGAAATACAACCAACACGTTTATATCAATGTAAATGACCTTTAACTGTAATTATCTACCAAGCACCACACAGATCTTTCCTTGTATCTTTAGGCAAAGCCATGTGCGTGTTTTACAAATTACTCCTTAACGTATTATTTTTACTTTTAACTACCAATAGCAACAAATCTTTCTCAGCACGTTATCAATTATAAATGGCAAACAGGAAAGTGAGATATGTGAAAATACACAAATGAAAATGCAATTCAAAATTAATCTAATAACATACATTGATGTAAGCACGCACATATAGATATTACATATATGTACTAAGCACTATTACATATACGAGACCCTATTCAGTGCTTCTAATTTGCATATGAATGTGCGATTTCTTTCACTGCTGGGAGAGGGGGGAAAAAACAAAACCCAGTTATACAGGTTAATTTGCACTTCAATGGCTATCCTACACCAAGCAGAGAATCCTAGAATAGGGAGGTAAAGAAACAAAAAAAAAAAAAAAAAAACTTTGTTTTATCTGTGTATCGTTCTTAAATCAAATACTCATTCCACTATTAACTTATATCAAACTCTATCTGAACCACTCATGATTGACCATGACATGGACTAAACAAATGCATTAAAAACTCATTAAATAATTTCTTTTTGACAATGGGTGGCTGATTATTTCCTGAGTCAACTGAAAGTCAGCCGCTTAGAAATAAAAAAATTAAAAAAATTGACCTTCCCAAAATGGCCGCTGCTCCCCCCCCTTCCACATCCATGAGGGTTACACAAAATGGAGGACAGACCATGCGGCTCCTTTTGTCACAAAGAAAATCATCATGCCAGCCCCTGAAGTTATTTTTAAGCCTGGGTAAAAACTATCACGCTATGCAGAGCGATTAAAAATACTTTTAAACCTATTTAAACAGACAAGCCATCCAATCTGCGTGTGCAGTTGGCACCAAATAGAAATAAAAACCAGATTTACAAAGACTATAGCTTAATGTTCCTACCTTCTTCGGATTCCACCAGCATCCCTACAAGCCAAAAGAATCAGACGCAGACTCTCATCTGATCAGCACTACAAGATACTACCTTTCCTCCCTTTGCTGATCGATAAAGTCTGCGCATTTTCGCCTGACTGCGGATATGAGATGGACCGGACTTGCCCCCAATTGATAGAGTCAAATATCTACCTTTTAACATTAGCTATATACGAATACCGTGTAGCCGTAGTGGCCGCTAAACCTCGTGCACGTGCTACGCACTTCATACGCTATTTGCGTATGAAGGCCTCACACGTGGTACGCAAGTAACGTACACACACTGCGCTGGGTGTATGGAATACACACTGCGAGCGCACACACAGACAGTACTTTTATAAACTTTAAACACAGAATATGCTTACACTGTAAACCTTAGAATTGTAACACTGTAATGATATACAACTGGTTAACCTGGATATATAAGCAAGCTGTTTGAGTGATTTGAACTACACAGAAACCCTTTGTACTAGCTAGAAACACACAGACACCCTGCTGAGGTTCCAACACCTTTACTAACAATGTCTAGCTGATGTAAAAAGGGGAAAACAGTTAACAGTTCATACACTACAGTCTAACATCAATATCTAAGCAGAATAACTACACATAAATATACAATAGCGTCACAATCTTATACAATAACAGAGAGAGAGAGAGAATATGGCAAATACAAACAGGGAACAAGTTGGTTACAGAGAATAACTTACACACACTGGGGAATATATTACAAAAAGGGAGAGAAGAATAACTTGCGCCTTAGTTGCAGCCCTGGACTAAACTCACAAGAGCACCACTCCTTGATAATCATACATGTACACAAGAAAAATTAGAGTAGTCCACAGGCGCTACTAAATATAGGACAATCCAGATATACAATCTTCCCAAGTATAAACTCTGGTTTGGGGATTGCTCAGCCAATCAAGATTCCTCCTTTATAGATGGGTTCGCACCTCAAAACTGACCTCCACACCATACGGGATGTACATCAAAAGGTTTCTTTATATCACCATTTGCCTCACTTCTTATAATTTCAACTGGTCATCGTCCTAACCCATATAGGAGACACCTCCAATCTGGGCCCTATGTTCCTTGAAAGGTTTCTTTTATTCTGCGTCACCACTTCAAGCTCTGTCGTAATTTCTTATGTCATCCACCATCGACACTAGACAGGATGGGCGCAGACGGGCCAACCCCGAATATATAGTGTGAAAAGGAATTATACGTATATCCAAAAAAAAGGAATTTATTCCAAGCAGCAGTATAAAACGCATAAAAACAGTAGAATACAATAAAAAAAGAGTGAATTAATCCTCTGGTCTACAGTTTGTTCCAGCACATGCCCCTCAAAACATGGAAAAGGAGTAACTTCATCAATTTCCAAATAGGGGAAAAATACAGCAAAAGGAGCAACTTACAGACCTGGGTCTATATCACAAAAAGCAGGTACCAACGCGTTTCGGATCTATCATCCTTCCTCAGGGTATATCCCAGAACAGAACCTATCCAGCCTTTTATACCCACTATCCATTTCCTGGGACAGTAGCAGCCAATCAGGTTCTTTCGGTGTCTAATCCACCTCTATATTATATTTATAACTTTTCCTCTCCACTCACATTATTCTTGATATTAATGTATCACTAAAATAGCCATTATTCATCCCTAAAAACATTTTAAACTTTACAAATCGCATAAATAAAACATAATTGGTAAACACAAATTCCAGCACTGGATTCCTGGAATCTCATAATGTCCATAGAATAGTATTGTATGGTGATGACCCCCAACCGGACCATTTTGCCGTTTATTGTGGAGTTTCACTGTAACATTAGAGTCCATACTTTCCATTTCCCCCGGAAGTGACATCTTCTGGTGTAGCTGGCCAACGTGTCCTATACGGCACATTTCCCCCATTCTTTAGTTCCTAATGTGAAGAAGCCGCGTCGTTGGTCCGTCCGCCCGCGACCGGAAGTGTTTGAGCCGAACTTCCGGTTGATGGAACGCAGGTCTCGGAGGATGTTGAAACGCACGGCCATCTTCAGTATACAGATGCACATTCCGGGGAGATAAACAATAAATACAAAAGATTATTCTCTGCATCGCATCCACTAAACTTGGCCTTATTAAATCCACATTCTTCTAATTTCTGTTATAATCCTAAAACATATACATGTATAAATATAAAAATACATATTCCTAAATATAAAAATTGCTTCTTCACTAGTTCCATTTATTCCCGTCTATTAGCACCACATATTGACCGGATCAGTTTCATGCCATGAAAAAATAAAAAAATGTAAAAAATATATAAAAAAGGTAAAGGATTTACCCTCTATCCCAAGTACTTCTTTCAAATTATAAAAACCACTTCATTTCGAAATCGACATTAAGGCCCTTGGGATCGAGGGTCCGAAGTTCATAAATTGTTCTCATTTCTAGCTTTGCAAGCCGTGTCTCCTCATCACTATTTCTCCAATTAGGGGTAATGGTTTTTATTCCACAAAAGTTTACCAAGTGGTCTATATTACACTTGTGTGTTTTACTGAAATGAAGGGACACGTTGTGGGTCTCCAAACCCTTTCTTTTTTTCCCAAGAATGCTGACTAGAAATAAATCTAGAGGCTTCTACAGGTGTGGGTCTTGCATTATGTGCCGGGCATGTAGGAGTAAAGAAAACAAAATTACCCAGTACAGGTCCACACAAACCAATAAAATTTATAAAATAAGGGACTTCATCACATGCAACACTAAAAACTGTGTTTATTTGCTTGAATGTTCCTGCGGTTCCCAATACGTAGGACGGACAACTCGCATGTTGAAGACCCGTATGGCCGAACACACTCGTAATATAAAAAAGGGTTTGGAGACCCACAACGTGTCCCTTCATTTCAGTAAAACACACAAGTGTAATATAGACCACTTGGTAAACTTTTGTGGAATAAAAACCATTACCCCTAATTGGAGAAATAGTGATGAGGAGACACGGCTTGCAAAGCTAGAAATGAGAACAATTTATGAACTTCGGACCCTCGATCCCAAGGGCCTTAATGTCGATTTCGAAATGAAGTGGTTTTTATAATTTGAAATGAAGTACTTGGGATAGAGGGTAAATCCTTTACCTTTTTTATATATTTTTTACATTTTTTTATTTTTTCATGGCATGAAACTGATCCGGTCAATATGTGGTGCTAATAGACGGGAATAAATGGAACTAGTGAAGAAGCAATTTTTATATTTAGGAATATGTATTTTTATATTTATACATGTATATGTTTTATGATTATAACAGAAATTAGAAGAATGTGGATTTAATAAGGCCAAGTTTAGTGGATGCGATGCAGAGAATAATCTTTTGTATTTATTGTTTATCTCCCCGGAATGTGCATCTGTATACTGAAGATGGCCGTGCGTTTCAACATCCTCCGAGACCTGCGTTCCATCAACCGGAAGTTTGGCTCAAACACTTCCGGTCGCGGGCGGACGGACCAACGACGCGGCTTCTTCACATTAGGAACTAAAGAATGGGGGAAATGTGCCGTATAGGACACGTTGGCCAGCTACACCAGAAGATGTCACTTCCGGGGGAAATGGAAAGGATGGACTCTAATGTTACAGTGAAACTCCACAATAAACGGCAAAATGGTCCGGTCGGGGGTCATCACCATACAATACTATTCTATGGACATTATGAGATTCCAGGAATCCAGTGCTGGAATTTGTGTTTACCAATTATGTTTTATTTATGCGATTTGTAAAGTTTAAAATGTTTTTAGGGATGAATAATGGCTATTTTAGTGATACATTAATATCAAGAATAATGTGAGTGGAGAGGAAAAGTTATAAATATAATATAGAGGTGGATTAGACACCGAAAGAACCTGATTGGCTGCTACTGTCCCAGGAAATGGATAGTGGGTATAAAAGGCTGGATAGGTTCTGTTCTGGGATATACCCTGAGGAAGGATGATAGATCCGAAACGCGTTGGTACCTGCTTTTTGTGATATAGACCCAGGTCTGTAAGTTGTTCCTTTTGCTGTATTTTTCCCCATTTGGAAATTGATGAAGTTACTCCTTTTCCATGTTTTGAGGGGCATGTGCTGGAACAAACTGTAGACCAGAGGATTAATTCCCTCTTTTTTTTATTGTATTCTACTGTTTTTATGTGTTTTATACTGCTGCTTGGAATAAATTCCTTTTTTTTGGATATACGTATAATTCCTTTTCACACTATAAATTACGACAGAGCTTGAAGTGGTGACGCAGAATAAAAGAAACCTTTCAAGGAACATAGGGCCCAGATTGGAGGTGAGTGTCTCCTATATGGGTTAGGACGATGACCAGTTGAAATTATAAGAAGTGAGGCAAATGGTGATATAAAGAAACCTTTTGATGTACATCCCGTATGGTGTGGAGGTCAGTTTTGAGGTGCGAACCCATCTATAAAGGAGGAATCTTGATTGGCTGAGGAATCCCCAAACCAGAGTTTATACTTGGGAAGATTGTATATCTGGATTGTCCTATATTTAGTAGCGCCTGAGGACTACTCTAATTTTTCTTGTGTACACACTGGGGAATGATCGCTGCGTAGCTCTGGTACCAGCTCCGAGTTAGTCAAGATGAAAACCAGGCTGGCTGTCCTTATATACACTGCATACAGTACACTACAAAGGGACCTATAATCTCATTGTTCATTGGACACAGGAATCTGTCTTCATATTACAACAAAAGGTCATAGGTTTGTTTGAACAGGTGGGCTGTGACTATTTCAGACTGCTCAGGTGGGAGGGAAACTCAGGATTTCCAACACATGGACAATGAATAAATGTCCAGAATCTACTAATAGACATAACTATACGCAGGAGCGATTAATCTTTACCTAACCAGCACCGGATTGTTTCTAATAAAATGTTCTTTAGTTAGGTACCAAACACCAC
Organism: Pseudophryne corroboree; assembly: GCF_028390025.1. Classification (NCBI taxonomy): domain Eukaryota; kingdom Metazoa; phylum Chordata; class Amphibia; order Anura; family Myobatrachidae; genus Pseudophryne; species Pseudophryne corroboree. The sequence continues at coordinate 340,486,602 of NC_086449.1, forward strand.
TGCTCAAATCCTATCTGACCCTTCGTATCATGCAAAGAGGAATTTCTCTGTCCAGGGACCAGTCACAATAAACAAACTTTCAGTTATTATTAAGGGGAACATTATCTATAAAACATACTATTTGGATTTACTATGTAACAATTGAGTCGCCCGCTAGACGCACACAAACTCTACCGTAAATGCACATACCATGCGCTCGAGCGCATGGCCGAGGAGGCGCCGTCACACATTTGCGAATATGCGCACGCACGGGAGAGAATGTGCACGTGCAGCGGGCAAGCGCATGGGGAATATATGGCAACGTGTAGCATGATATTTTTCCGACTTTGACAAGGCGAGATCCAAAGAGCAACTGCTGAAAAACGTTGCGCTCTTTCTGACAATTCTGCAACAACATGGTTGGCTCCTAAACTTGCCAAAATCACAATTGGTTCCGACTACACGGCTGTCGTTCCTGGGTATGATTCTGGATACAGAATTGCAGAGAGTCTTTCTTCCAGTGGAAAAGGCTCTGGAAATACAGAACATGGTAAAACAGATTCTGAAACCGGCAAGCGTGTCGATTCTTCAATGCACTCGGTTGCTGGGGAAGATGGTGGCGGCCTACAAGGCCATTCATTATGGCAGGTTCCATGCCAGGGTGTTTCAGTGGGACCTGTTGGACAAGTGGTCCGGGTCTCACCTGGATATGCACCGGAAAATAATCCTATCTTCCAGGACCAGGATCTCCCTTCTGTGGTGGCTGCACAGTTCTCACCTTCTGGAGAGACGCAGGTTCGGGATTCAGGATTGGATCCTGGTGACCACGGATGCAAGTCTCTGAGGCTGGGGAGCTGTCACACAGGGAAAAATTTCCAGGGAAAATGGTCAAGCCAGGAAGCTTGTCTGCACATAAACATTCTGGAATAAAAGACCATTTACTACGGCCTTCTGCAAGCGGAACATCATCTTCGCGGTCTGCCCGTCTTGATTCAGTCAGACAACATAACAGCAGTGGCGTACATAAACCGCCAGGGCGGAACAAAGAGCAGAGCGGCGATGGCGGAGGCCACGAAAGTTCTTAGCTGGGCGCTGTCAGCAGTCTTCATTCCAGGAGTGAACAACTGGGAAGCAGACTTCCTCAGCAGACACAATCTCCATCCAGGAGAGTGGGGTCTTCATCAAGAAGTCTTTGCAGAAGTGACAAGTCGTTGGGTAATTCCTCAAATAGACATGATGGCATCTCGCCTCAACAAGAAACTTCAGAGATATTGTTCCAGGTCGAGGGACCCTCAAGCAATAGCGGTGGACGCCCTAGTGACACCGTGGGTGTTTCCGTCGGTCCATGTGTTCCCTCCACTTCCACTCATTCCAAAGGTGATGAGGATCATAAGAAGAACAAGGGTTCAGGCGATACTCATTGTTCCAGACTGGCCAAGGAGGGCCTGGTATCCAGATCTTCAGGAGTTGCTCATAGAAGATCCCTGGTCTCTTCCTCTACGAGAGGACCTGTTACAACAAGGACCGTGCATGTATCAAGACTTACCGCGGCTGCGTATGACGGCATGGCGGTTGAGCGCCAAATCCTAGTCCGAAAGGGTATTCCCAGTGAAGTCATTCCCACACTTCTTCAGGCTAGAAAAGAAGTGACGGCAAAGCATTACCACCGTATTTGGAGAAAATATGTATCTTGGTGTGAATCCAAGAAGGCTCCTACGGAAGATTTTCAGCTGGGGCGTTTGCTCCATTTTTTGCAAGCTGGTGTGGATGCGGGCCTAACGTTAGGCTCCATTAAAGTACAAATTTCGGCCTTATCAATTTTCTTTCAGAAAGAATTGGCCTCCCTTCCAGAAGTTCAGACCTTTGTGAAAGGCGTACTGCACATCCAACCTCCTTTTGTGCCCCCAAGTGGCACCATGGGATCTTAATGTGGTGTTGCAGTTCCTGCAATCTCATTGGTTTACGTAAGGTTGAGTTAAAATTCCTTACTTGGAAAGTAGTCATGTTGTTGGCCTTGGCATCCGCAAGGCGGGTATCTGAATTGGCGGCTTTGTCTCACAAAAGCCCCTATTTAATCTTCCATGCTGATAGAGCGGAGTTGAGGACTCGTCAGCAATTTCTGCCAAAAGTGTTTCATCGTTTCACGTAAACCAGCCTATTGTGGTGCCAGTGGCTACTGGCGCCTTGGCGGAATTGAAGTCTCTTGATGTGGTCAGAGCTTTGAAAATCTATGTCGCCAGAACGGCTCAAATTAGGAAAAGAGAGGCTCTGTGTGTCCTATGGGCTCCCAACAAGATTGGGGCTCCTGCTTCCAAGCAGACTATTGCACACTGGATCTGTAATACGATTCAGCAGGCTCATTCTACGGCAGGATTGCCGTTACTGAAATCGGTGAAGGCCCATTCTACCAGAAAGGTGGGCTCATCCTGGGCGGTTGCTCGAGGGGTCTCGGCATTACAGCTTTGCTGAGCTGCTACTTGGTCGGGATCAAACACCTTTGGGAAGTTTTACAAGTTTGATACCCTGGCTGAGGAGGACCTCTTGTTTGGTCAATCAGTGCTGCAGAGTCATCCGCACTCTCCCGCTCGTTCTAGAGCTTTTGGTATTAACCCCATGGTTCTTGAAGCATCCCCAGCATCCTCTAGGACGTATGAGAAAATAGGATTTTAATACCTACCGGTAAATCCTTTTCTCTTAGTCCGTAGAGGATGCTGGGCGCCCGTACCTGTGCGGACACTATCTGCAGTACTCAGTGTCGGACTGGGGCATGTAGGGCCCACCGGGGAAATGCAGTGGTAGGGGCCTGTGGTAGGCGTGTGGCCAGTCTGCTGAGGGTGTGTGGCCTGCCACTTCATTGGTTTGACTAACTAATGCACTGTAGAAAATACATCATAGTCCAGTATAATGTACCATATGTATAATCCAAGTGCACAGTCTAGAACCTGATCCTTAGAGCAGGAGGTGGGCCCCCAGCCAGTGGGGCCCACCGGTGGTTTCCCCTGTACCCCTGTGGGCCAGTCCAAGCCTGGCAGTACTTGTTTAATAGTTATTGCTTGTGTTACACAAAGGTTGTGTTTCAGTTATGGTCAGCCTGTTGCTGATTTTGTTCATGCCGTTGACTGGAATTCTGTTTAATGCCATGTTGTACGGTGTGTTTGTGGTGTGAGCTGGTATGTATCTCACCTTAGTTTAACAATAAATCCTTTTCCTCGAAATGTCCGTCTCCCTGGGCACAGTTCCTATAACTGGAGTCTGGAGGAGGGGCATAGAGGGATGAGCCAGTTCACACCCATTTAAAGTCTTAAAGTGCCCATGTCTCCTGCGGATTCCGTCTATACCCCATGGTTCTTGAAGCATCCCCAGCATCCTCTACGGACTAAGAGAAAAGGATTTACCGGTAGGTATTACAATCCTATTTACGTCACTACAGGGTCTCTACTCAGGCCTGCCGTTGCTTCGGCATGGGTGAGTAGCGCTATTGAAAAGTGGGCAGATAACTTGTCAACTGAGATAGATACCCTAGACAGGGATAGCGTGCTTTTTACTCTGGGTCATATCAGGGACGCTGCAGCATATTTAAAAGAAGATGTAAGAGATATTGGCCTTTTGGGATCAAGGGCCAATGCCATTGCAGTCTCAGCAAGGAGAGCATTGTGGATTCTTCAGTGGAATGCTGATGCTGACTCTAAGAAGGTGATGGAGTCGTTACCGTTTAACGGTAGTATCCCGTTTGGTGACGGCCTCACTGACCTGGTATCTACGGCTACCGCGGGTAAGTCGTCATTTTTACCTTATGTTCCTGCACAACAGAAGAAAACGCCTCACTATCAGATGCAGTCCTTTCGGCCCAATAAATTCAAAAAAGGACGAGGGTCCTCCTTCCTTGCTGCGAGAGGAAGGGGAAAAAGGTCACAGGCTGTGGCAAGTTCCCAAGGGCAGAAGTCCTCTCCGGCTTCTACCAAATCCACCGCATGACGCTGGGGCTCCTCTGTGGGAGTCCGCACCGGTGGGGGCACGTCTCAGACTTTTCAGTCAGGTCTGGGTGCACTCGGACCTGGATCCTTGGATAGTAGAAATAGTAACCCAAGGATACAGATTAGAGTTTCAAGACGTGTTCCCTCACCGATTTTTCAAATCGGCCTTGCCAGCTTCTCTTATAGGAAGGGAGGTAGTATGCGCTGCGATACTAAAGTTGTGTCAAAATCAAGTAATTGACACGGTACCCCCGTCACAACAGGGGGAAGGCTTTTATTCGAGCCTGTTTGTGGTCCCAAAGCCGGATGGCTCAGTCAGACCAATTCTGAACCTAAAATCCCTCAATTTCTTTCTAAAAAAATTCAAATTCAAGATGGAATCTCTCTGAGCAGTGATCTCCAGTCTGGAGGAGGGGGATTTTATGGTGTCGGTCGACATAAAGGATGCCTACTTACACGTCCCCATATATCCTCCACATCAGGCTTACCTGAGGTTTGCTGTTCAGGATTGTCATTACCAATTTCAGACGTTGCAGTTTGGTCTGTCCACGGCTCCGAGGATTTTCACCAAAGTAATGGCGGAAATGATTGTTCTCCTGCGCAAGCAGGGAATCACAATTATCCCGTACTTGGACAATCTCCTCATAAAGGCGAGATCCAAGGAGCAATTGCTGAAAAATGTTGCCCTTTCACTGACAATTCTGCTACAACATGGTTGGCTCCTAAATTTTCCAAAATCACAGTTGGTTCCGACGACATGGCTGTCGTTCCTGGGTATGATTCTGGATACAGAATTGCAGAGAGTTTTTCTTCCAGTGGTAAAGGCTCTGGAAATACAGAACATGGTAAAACAGATTCTGAAACCAGCAAAGGTGTCAGTTCTTCAATGCACTCGGTTGCTGGGGAAGATGGTGGCGGCTTACGAGGCATACCGTATGGCAGGTTCCATGCCAGGGTGTTTCAGTGGGACCTATTGGACAAGTGGTCCGGGTCTCACCTGGACATGCACCGGAAAATAATCCTATCTTCCAGGACCAGAATCTCCCTTCTGTGGTGGCTGCACAGTTCTCACCTTCTGGAGGGGCGCAGGTTCGGGATTCAGGATTGGATCCTGGTGACCACAGATGCAAGCCTCCGAGGCTGGGGAGCTGTCACACAGGGAAGCCATTTTCAGGGAAAGTGGTCAAGCCAGGAAGCTTGTCTGCACGTAAACATTCTGGAATTAAGGGCCATTTACAACGGCTTTCTGCAAGCAGAACATCTTCAAGGTCTGCCTGTCTTGATTCAGTCAGACAACATAACAACAGTGGCGTACATAAACCGCCAGGGCGGTTCAAGAAGCAGAGCGGCAATGGCAGAGGCCACGAGAATTCTTCGCTGGGCGGAGAAACATGCAAGCACTCAGTCAGCGGTCTTCATTCCAGGAGTGGACAACTGGGAAGCAGACTTCCTCAGCAGACACGATCTCCATCCAGGAGAGTGGGGTCTTCATCAAGAGGTCTTTGCAGAAGTGACAAGTCGTTGGGGAATTCCTCAAAGAGACATGATGGCGTCCCGCCTCAACAAGAAACTTCAGAGATATTGTTCCAGGTCAGGGGACCCTCAAGCGATGGCGGTGGACGCCCTAGTGACACCGTGGGTGTTTCCGTCGGTATATGTGTTCCCTCCACTTCCACTCATTCCAAAGGTGATAAAGATGATAAGAAGAACAAGGGTTCAGGCGATACTCATTGTTCCAGACTGACCAAGGAGGGCCTGGTATCCCGATCTTCAGGAATTACTCATAGAAGATCCCTGGCCTCTTCCTCTACAAGAGTACCTGTTACAACAAGGACCGTGCGTGTATCAAGACTTACCGCGGCTGCGTTTGACGGCATGGTGGTTGAGCGCCAAATCCTAGCCTGGAAGGGTATTCCCAGTGAAGTGATTCCCACACTTCTTCAGGCTAGAAAAGAAGTAACGGCAAAGCATTACCACCGTATTTGGAGGAAATATGTGTCTTGGTGTGAATCCAAGAAGGCTCCTACGGAGGAATTTCAGCTTGGCGTTTGCTCCATTTTTTGCAAGCTGGTGTGGATGCGGGCCTAAAGGTGGTCTCAATTAAAGTACAAATTTCGGCCTTATCAATTTTCTTTCAGAAAGAATTGGCCTCCCTTACAGAAGTTCAGACCTTCGTGAAAGGCGTACTGCACATCCAACCTCCCTTTGTGCACCCAGTGGCGCCATGGGATCTGAATGTGGTGTTGCAGCTCCTGCAATCTCATTGGTTTGAACCTTTGCGTAAGGTTGAGTTAAAATTCCTTACTTGGAAAGTAGTCATGTTGTTGGCCTTGGCTTCCGCAAGGCGGGTATCTGAATTGGCGGCTTTGTCTCACAAAAGCCCCTATTTAATCTTCCATGCTGATAGAGCGGAGTTGAGAACTCGTCAGCAATTTCTGCCAAAAGTGGTTTCATCGTTTCACGTAAACCAGCCTATTGTGGTGCCAGTGGCTACTGACGCTTTGGCGGAATCGAAGTCTCTCGATGTGGTCAGACCTTTGAAAATCTATGTCGCCAGAACGGCTCAAATTAGGAAAACAGAGGCTCTGTTTGTCCTATGGGCTCCCAACAAGATTGGGGCTCCTGCTTCCAAGCAGACTATTGCACGTTGGATCTGTAATACGATTCAGCAGGCTCACTCTACGGCAGGATTGCCGTTACCGAAATCTGTGAAGGCCCATTCTACCAGAAAGGTGGGCTCATCCTGGGCGGCTGCCCGAGGGGTCTCAGCGTTACAACTTTGCCGAGCTGCTACTTGGTCGGGATCAAACACCTTTACGAAGTTTTACAAGTTTGATACCCTGGCTGAGGAGGACCTCTTGTTTGGTCAATCGGTGCTGCAGAGTCATCCGCACTCTCCCGCCCGTTCTAGAGCTTTGGTATAAACCCCATGGTTCTTGAAGCATCCTCTAGGACGTATGAGAAAATAGGATTTTAATACCTACCGGTAAATACTTTTCTCTTAGTCCGCAGAGGATGCTGGGTGCCCGTCCCAGTGCGGGCTGTATCTGCAGTTTGCTTGGTGTTACGCTCATGTTGAGTTAAGTTCAGTCAGTCTGTGACTGATGTTGGTCATGCCGTTGTTTGCGTTGTTGTTGGATGCCATGTTGTACGGCGTGTTTGAGGTGTGAGCTGGTATGTGTCTCACCTTAGTTCAAAAACATTAAATAAATCTTTTTCCTCTAAATGTCTGTCTCCCTGGGCACAGTTCCTATAACTGGAATCTGGAGGAGGGGCATAGAGGGAGGAGCCAGTTCACACCCATTCAAAGTCTTATAGTGTGCCCATGTCTCCTGCGGATCCCGTCTATACCCCATGGTTCTTGAAGCATACCCAGCATCCTCTACGGACTATGAGAAAAGGATTTACCAGTAGGTATTAAAATCCTATTATTTATAAGGCCTCACAAGTGTTTCACAGCGCCGTACGAAGGACAGTACAGGGAGACAAAATTCAGCATTACAGTAAATAAATAACAAAAATAGAGTACAGTTAACAAAGAGCACACAATTCTCAAAACATACAGCTAAGATGTAAGTAGCGAGGGAGTAATCATCGTACTACTTGGGGCTGGATAGATAGAGTTGAGCTTTTACCAGCAGGGCAAAAAGCAGGTAGAGATGGTCACTGAGTAGGAGAGAGCTACGAGTGAAATAGGGAGTATATAGGGAGAGGAGGTTGGAGATGTAGGGAGCAGTGGAATTAGAGATGGCCTTGTATGTGAGGGTGAGGAGTTTGAAGAGGATTCTGTGGGGGAATGGTAGCCAGTGTAGATTTTGTCGAAGGGGAGTGTTAGATATGGAGCGGCGGGAGAGGAAGATAAGCCTAGCTGCAGAGTTGAGGACAGATTGGAGGGGAGCAAGTGAGGAGAACATTGCAGTAGTCGAGTCTTGAGATGACCAGTGTGTGGATGATAAGTTTAGTTGCACTCTGGGAGAGAAATGGTCTGTTGCGAGCAATGTTGCGTAGTTGGAACCAACAGGATTGCGCCAGAGCTTGGATGTGGAATGCAAAGGAGAGGGAGGAGTCGAGAGTGACGCCCAGGCAGAGTAGTTGGAAACGGGGGAGATGATGGTGTTGTCAACAGCGATAGAGATATTGGTAGGGGGTGTTGATCTGGCTGGGGGAAAGATAATGAGTTCAGTTTTGTCCGTGTTGAGCTTCAGAGAGCGCTCAGACATCCAGGAGGAGATGGCGGAGAGGCAGCTGAAAACCTGAGAGAGGACAGATCAGGAGAGAAGAGGTAGAGTTATGTGTCATCAGCATAGAGGTGGTATTGAAGGCCAAAGGAGTTAATGAGCGCACCCAGGGAAGAGGTGTACAGGGAGAACAGAAGGGGGCCTAGGATAGAACCCTGAGGGACACCAACAGGAAGGATGGAAGGGCGTGAGGTAGTGCCGGAGGCAGACACAGAGAAAGAGCGGTTAGTGAGGTAAGAGGTAAACCAGTCAAGGACAGTTCTAGAGAGGCCAACATTTCGGAGTGTGCGGAGTAGGAGAGGATGGTTCACGGTGTCAAAGGTTGCAGAGAGGTCCAGAAGGATGAGCAGAGAAAAGTGGCCCCTGGATTTGGCCAAAAGCAGGTCATTGGGCACCAGGGCAGTCTCGTGGAGTGGAGTGGGCGAAAGCCAGATTGTAGCGGATCAAGGATATGACACTTGTACTGTATTTCTGTGTGCGAATGAGTCTCTGAATCTGTACACGAAGTGCTACAATGTAGCAGCTGCAGCTTTTTTTCAATATTAGTTCTGTTCTGCTACATATACAGACTCATTTACACGCAATATATCATATTGATCAGCACAATCTCCTTGTGTGTCATAGTCGCATTGCATTGTGATTAAAACTCATTTTTGGCAACAACAAAAAAAAAATAGAGAAATGCCCAATGCTAGCAGAGTTGCACGGGACCTGGTGCCAGGCATCTCCCACTGTGTGGCTTTTGAGGACAGGGGTGGATTTGCCATATGGCTTTCCAGGAAGATTCTTGGTAGGCTGGTGTGTCTGAGGTCTGTTTTGTGTGTTGTCATGTGGCCCAACCCCCCACATGATAGGCAGCCCACTGCACTCAGTACACTTCATTGTCTTCATTCATACTGTTTTTCTATCTCTACAGTACAGAAACTCTGCCATACAGTGATGCTGCCATGACTACATGGTATGTTAAATCTCTTGTGCTACCAATGTCCGGCCACTTCTCCAAAATTTTACAGGGCCATTTTTAGTTCCCAATCCGATCCTGGGATGCAGCAAAAGACGCAAGGAAGGCTGCAATTGCATACAATCAGGCCGTATGAGGAGGAATCCCGCCCCCTTCAACAGACCACACCCCCATTAGGGCTGCTTTCATACATTTCCCAAGCTGATTGAGGATGTATGTATGATGGCACATCTGTATGGGCAATTTGTCCACTCTTTAGAAGGTTTGATACTGTACATCTCCTCCCCCATTAGCTTCTGTGATGTCCTCTGCTGATGCTCACTTTTTGGAAGAAAATCCTTGAAGCAATTATTCAACAAATAAATGAGCATTTTCTTTCTGCTGTCAGTATATTTCTGATTGGAGCCACACTCTTTTATTTCTTGTTTGGGTATATCCTACTAATTATGTCTGCCACGGAGTTGAAGAGGAAATTGGAGAATTATTACTGTTCATTTAATTTCCTTTAAATACTCTTTGGCAGACCAATATAATTAGCCATATAGACTATGTTATTTAGGAGCAGCTTAGATGTTTCTCAAAGACACCAGAAGAAGGGGGAGTTCAACTACAGTATTTACCTTCCAGAGTGGTTTCCTTTTCTTAATTCAACTGACTAGGTTGCCCTGGAGAATTTCAAGGAATTGAAGGCTACAGTAGTAATTCTTTCATTCCTGACCCCACAAATGGCAATTACAGTAATCAGTCGCTTATCCAATGTACTCTGTTAACAGCTACAGATACCATTTCTGTAAGAAAGTCAGTTAATAATTTTTCACATCCAAAGGTAAATAATTCTACAGCATGACCAGTGACGGTGACCATTCTTTATATTCAAGAACTATTTCCTGTGCTTATGGTATTCTTTATGCCATTTGCAAGCAATGTCCCTACACAGACCAGGGTATGAAATGTTTTTTAAACTTTGGATATATTGATTAGGTCACCCCTAAGATGCCTTTTCCAAGACAAACAAGCATAATTTTTCTAATGTCATTATAACTTTACTTTTCTTTTTTTAATGAAATTGCCTGTTTCCATACACCCTATGGGGGTCATTCTGAGTTGATCGCTCGCTAGCTTTTTTTTGCAGCGCTGCGGATAGTCGCCGCCTATAGGGGAGTGTATTTTAGCCTTGCAAGTGTGCGATCACACGTGCAGCCAAGCTGTACAAAAAGATTTTGTGCAGTTTCTGAGTAGCTCAGAACTCCGTTCTCAGCCCTTGCGATCTCTTCAGCCTGTCCGCGGCCGGAATTGACGTCAGATACCCGCCCTGCAAACGCTTCAACGCCTGCGTTTTTCAAAACACTCCCAGAAAACGGTCAGTTGACACCCACAAGCGCCCTCTTCCTGTCAATCTCCTTGCGATCGGCTGTGCGAATGGATTCTTCGTAAAATCCATCGCTCAGCAACGATCCGCTTTGTACCCGTACGACGCGCCTGCGCATTGCGGTGCATGCGCAGTTCTGACCTGATCGCAGCGCAGTGAAAAATCCTAGTGTGCGATCGGGTCGGAATGACCCCCTATGTCTCCTATGTCACAAAGGGGATAATTCAGAGTTGATCGCAGCAGCAAATTTGTAAGCAGTTGGGCAAAACCATGTGCACCGCTGGAGGGGGGGGGGGTATAACATGTGCAGAGAGAGTCAGATTTGGGTGGGTTATTTTGTTTCTGTGCAGGGTAAATACTGGCTGCTTTATTTTTACACTGCAATTTAGATTTCAGTTTGAACACACCCCACCCAAATCTAACTCTCTCCGCACATGTTACATCTGTCCCATTTGCACTCCCCCCATACCCAGTGTTTGCTGTGCTGCCGATCACTGCTGAACGGTCAGTACGGTGGGACCCTCCACCCAGCGACTGCAGACAATAGCAGCCACTGGGAAGTGTAAAAATTAACCCCCCCAAAGGCCCCCCCCCCTGTTTACCTGATGGCTGTCCCAGCTTTCAAAATGAAGGGCACGATGGTCGTGATGTTCCTATGTCGGCAACCGATTTTCCGACATTTGAAAGAAACTGATTTTTTCTTCTTCTTTTTTTTTCAAATACAGTATAACATTTTTTTTTAACTAAGATCATTTGAATAGGTTAAATGCACATTCTACAACTAATTCACTCATTAAAAAAAAACATTTTCTGAGCTGTTTTTCAGAAAATAATTTGTCAGTTAAGTGGTTCATAGCAGTTTGGACCAGTATTCCCCACCGTCTCCATGTTCGGGTCAATTTATGTATTTGCATTTTGTTACTTGTGATGTATCTTATGTATATCCATCTCATATTGCGCAGTTTATTTTTTGTTTGTAAATCTTAAATATATATATATATATATATATATATATATATATATATAGAGAGAGATAGATATATATATATATATATATATATATATATATATATATATATAGAAATAGAGGAAAAAAGGCGCCCCAGGGGTTTACAAATACCCTTGTACAAAGACTATTGCTTAACAGGATTTGCAATCAATATTTATACAGGTTTTTAAAACACATCACGGACTGTTCTTTTCATAAACATTTATTAAAACAATTATACAAAAACATGAAGTATATCCATCATTTTACATGTACATTATGATGTAGTTTCTCCTACAGAAATCCATCAATGGGATATGGAGGAAAGAAGGCAACCTTTCTGTTGTATCCTTATTCTTCCTCATTAAATATTCAGAGATAACATCAACAAGAAATACAGTAACCCAACGCGTTTCGTCTAGGAACTAGACTTCATCAGGGTGCGTCTACAAATTATAGAACAACCATTCAATAAAATATATAAATACATGAAAATACATAAAAATACATAAGAAAATATACAAACAATCCGAAAGAACAGTCCGAAAAAACAAAGATGGGCAAGACAAGGAAAAAAACGAAAACATGGACTGAGCAGTTGATAATCTCACATAATTATAAGAGACTTTAAGATGTTATTCATAAATATGGTCCACCGAAAAATATTTTATGTTAGACATACCTTAGATAATAATGTCTATCCAAGAGAGTGATAGGACTAGATCATAAGCCGAATAGGTTCATACGTGGGCTTCCAAACATCAATGAGGCGTGAAATAAGGGCATAAATTCAGCCTAATTGGGAATATAACAAGTTCTTAAAGGGATCTATTATCTAGATTCAATTAAACCGTAGAGGTTGAATAATGTACCACATACCTCGTGAATCTGGTAACTCAGATTACGAAGAGCTCAAAAGGGAAGCATTCATATGAAAAAAGAGGAATCAGCAACTTCATGCACACATGGAGGACCTAATGAGTTAATTATCATTCGTTAGTGTCTCACCTTATCATGGTGAAAGGTATGCATAAAGGGAGGGCCTAGACTCAGATACCACTCATTTCAAGAATCACTGGTATATGAACGCCTTCACATCTGAAATGTGAGGACTAGTCAGTCCATAAAGATATGTTCTAGGAGATTACTATTAATCTTTCCATATGTCATAAACCTTAACCTTAATTTAAAATAAAAATGGGCGTATATTACCTCTAGTCTAATTTTTCTGTCTTTTTAGACTAGAAGTATAAAATTAATTACTTCTATATGAAGCTCATATGCTTATGAATCTGCACCTTATCAATGAAGACTCTATTTTCTATTGTAATTAATCTATTAACATTAAGATTCCACAAGCACAAAATACATTAATCATAACATACCTCAGAAGTCACAATACAGGTGAAAAATGCAGAAATCTATACAGAGTCCTTATGGTATCCTATGGATATGATACCTAGAGGATTTAATTGTATAACAGCAGTAAGGACCTATGTTAACTAAGTCCCAATCTGAGAACACGTGTATAATCACACTAATTAAAACCAATTGACCCAGGGATATATGGAAACAGACAGCAAAAACTCTAAAGAATCCACTACTTAATTACCAACAGGTGGACAATGAAAGGAGGCTGTGCTAGGAGTATAAAATTGCACAGCCCAGCATGAAGGCTTTTTTTTTTTAATAAAGTGTTTTTATTCAGTAAAATGAAGAGTAAGGTACAGACATTGCAGACCAATAGCATATCACATACATCAGTCATATCAGAACTTCATTTATGGTACAATTTAACATCAGTGGATTAACTGCTATGTCTATGAGGGAGTGAGCATACATTTCGATTTTTCGGTCTTTTATGATCCGCAAGATCCGCAACCATTATGTACATCTCCATTCATTTTTTATTAATTTTTGCCCTTAAGCTAACCAAGAAAAGAAACAAATAAACAGAACAAACAGAACTAAAACAAAGAATAGTAAGCACCTAGATAGAAGCGTATGAAGGAGCGATCATCTGATTCAGGAGCACAATAGTCATGTATATGCTTAGGCGAGCACGCAGGGCTCCACTGCCAACCATCTTAAACGAATATCCTTAAGCTGTAAGTCATTTATGTGGTATCACTTCAGTTCACACTGTGATTAAGGGACCAGTTGGGAATGGGGGGAGTTCAGCCATGGAGACCAGACTCTTTCAAATTTGGCTGAAGCGTTTTGCTTCATATATATATATCTTTCTTTGAATATTGTATCGTTAACCAGGGACTTGAGCGCAGATATTAAAGGGCCACCAGGGGCCATCCAGAGCCTCGCAATGCAAACCTTAGCCAAGGCACATACATTGCGAGCATAAAGACCCACCGAAACAGGCATAGAAGTAGAGCCCTCCATCCCCAAAATACAAAATTGCGGGGTAAGCAGTCCGCCAGTCACTCCCGTATTCTCCAGGATTGACCTAACCCCCGACCAGAACATCCGCAACCTCGGGCAGTCCCACACTAGGTGCCAGAATGTACCCACATCCACCCCACACTTAGGGCAGAGGCCAGTCCCACCAGTCCCAAAAGTAGCCAGCCTAGTTGGAGTTATATAAATTCTATGTAGAATGAAAAATTTAATTTGCTGATATCTGAGAGACTTGGTAACTGTAGCAGGATATTCCAGAGCAAGGGTCCAGTCCTCCTCAGTTATTGGACCTATATCCTCCTCCCACTTTCCACGGAGACGTGTCAGAGGGTCCGCATGGAGTTTAGTTAGGAGATATCCATACGCAAGGGAGACCATCTTAGCCCAACCCAATGTAGCCACAAAGGTCTTGATGGGAAATGGGAGGATTCGTGGGGGGGACTCAGCAAATTGGGACTGGAGGGCATGACGAAGTTGAAGGTATCTGAAAAAGTAGGAGTTGGGTAAATCAAACTCATCTTTCAGCTGCTGAAAGGATTTGAATACACTAGGTAGAGTTGGGATATAGAAACCACCGATCTAGGGGCCCATACCTCCCGTCCCTCAAGTGCATGTAGTTCAGGGAGCCAGTCAGAGTACCAAAGGGGGGTATCTGGGTCCAGGTCGTCGTACCCCAAGAGAACTCAGGGCCCGCCATATCTTTAAGGCCGGAAAATAATAGGGGGGAGAAACCGAGCCATGTTCCCACTTAGCAGCACCTGCATAGGAGATAGGTGGGGGAAGTAGCAGCGAATAAACTCACAATGTAAAGAATCAGCGCTAGAATCCTGCGCCCATACACTGATATGAGTCAGCTGAGCAGCGTAGTAATATATCTGAAAATTAGGCAGAGCCAGGCCGCCGTCTGAACGCTGCCTGGTAAGGGTATTTAACTGTATTCTAGGTCCTTTGTTGGTCCATATCAGTGAGGATAAAACGCTATTCAATTTCCTAAAGAATATTGGGAAGATATATACCGGGGACTGGAGAATAATATATAAAAGTTTGGGCAGTATGATCATTTTAATGAGATTGACCCTACCAGAGACCGTCAGTGGAAGCCTACACCAAGTTTTGGATTTGCTGATGACCCACTGCATGGTTGGGTCCAGATTCAGAGGGATATAATCAGAAGGGTCATTAGTTATTTGGATTCCAAGGTATTTAAATTGTGTTGTCCAACATAATGGCAGGGAGATTTTGGGAACAGTAGGAGGGGAGCCTATGACTGGCATAATGTATGATTTAGACCAGTTAATTCTAAGACCCGAATGAGCTCCAAAGCTCTCTATCACACGCAGCAGAATGGGCATTGACTTGGTGTAGTCCTGCAAAAACAACAACATGTCGTCGGCGTAGAGAGCTATTCTATCCTCACGTGAGCCCGTACAGATTCCTGTAATATCTGGGTGCGATCTTACCAAACATGCCAAGGGCTCGATGGCCAAGGCGAACAGCGTGGGGGATAGGGGGCAGCCCTGTCCAGTACCACGGGATAATTGAAAGGATGGGGATACATAGCCATTCACCAAGATCCTGGCACTCGGATGTTGGTACAGTAATTTAGTCCATCTGATAAAGTTGGGCCCGAAGCCCATACGTGCCATCACCTCCCATAAATAAGCCCATTCAATGCTGTCAAAGGCCTTGGCCGCGTCCAGCGAGACCACAGCCGAGTCAGAAGGGGAGTCATGTGGGAGTTGCAAAATGGTATATAGTCTACGTAGGTTAATAGATGTGGACTTCCCTGGCATGAAGCCAGTCTGGTCCGAGTGAACGAGGGAGGTGATTACTGTGTTAAGCCGTACTGCCAATATCTTTGCCAGGACCTTAGCGTCGTTGGGAATCAGGGAGATCGGCCTATAGGAGTCTGGAGACCTAGGGTCCTTACCGGGCTTTGGAATCACTATTATAATTGCCTCTGACATAGAGAGGGGAAGCTAGTTATTGGCAAATATATCTAAGTATAGGGCATGGAGTCTGGGCCCAAAAAAATCAATATGATTCTTGTAGACCTAGGAGGGAATCCCGTCAGACCCCGGAGCCTTGCCACTAGGGGACATGCTAATGGCCGCAGTCACCTCCTCGAGCGTCAAGGGCGCCTCCAGCTGCTCACAGGCCGCAGAGGAAAGTGCGGGCAGCGCAATACCCCCCAGGTAATATGAGAGATCTAGAGTAGAGCACGTCAATTGTGAGCTATATATCTCAGAGTAATAGGATCTGAATAATTGCGCAATGTCTGGCGTGGTGTCAACAAAGGAGCCATCCCCATTAGACATCTGGGTGATCGTAGACCCAGGACGATCATAGTGTATCAGACGAGCCAGGAGTCCCCACGTCCTATCAGCCTGCATATAAATATTAGTAGCTTTAAAAAGGAGGGAGCGTGAGTTTTTATCGGACAGGTGGGCCATCCAAGCCGACTGAGCCACTAGCCAGCGTACCTTCATCGCTGGGGCACCATCCAGCAAATATTGGGACTCTAGTTCCCTGGCGTCGCTTTCAAGGGCCTGTTCTCTCTCCCTTAAGGACATTTTATGAGCCGCTATGCGTCTAATATAGGAACCTCTCAAAAACGCCTTAAATGAATCCCAAACTATCGTACCCGGGGCTGACCCTACATTATCGTTAAAGTACCCCCCCCCACTGAGTCTCCAGGTCACTGCAGTCACCCAGTTGGGTCAGCCAAGAGGGGTGCAGCTTCCAATAAGAGTGCCCCCTCTGACCCCCCACAGCAATGGTCATCAACAGAGGGGAGTGATCAGAGACCCCTCGAGCCTCATAGTGGATGTCAATGATCCCAGGGACAAGGGCAGGGGACACCAGCATCAGGTCAATCCTGGAGAAGGAGCCATGAGTACTGGAAAAACAGGAGAACTGACGGGCCGCAGGGTGACGGAGTCTCCACGGATCCACCCACTGCAAATTATCCAAGAAATCAGCAAACTTGGTAGGGCCACCACCCGCCAGCGCAACATTCGGGGAGTGCCATCGGTCCAAGGATAAATCTAGGATATTATTAAAATCGCCCAGGCATATCACAGGGGTGGTAGGAGATGGAGCAACAAAAGAGGCAGCCTGCTGCAGCACAGCATATGAAAAAGGAGGGGGGACATACACCGCTAAAATATAATAGGGCTGGGAACTCAGTTTACATTCCATAAATACAAATCTTCCATGCGGGTCAGTTTTGATCGATAACAATTCAAATTGCACTGATTTTTTAATCAGAACCGAGACACCCCTAGAAAAGGAAGAATGAGAGGCATGGTAATCCCATCCCACCCAGGCCCGTCGTAAAGACAATAACCTATTTCCCTCCAAGTGGGTCTCACTGAGGCATGCAATATCCGGGTCATATTTTTTAATCATATTTAGAACCAAAGAGCGTTTGATTTTGTTATTCAGACCTCGGACATTCCATGCCAAAAATTTCAGGTTAATCATGACCCCATACAGACTCTATGTGTCTCCCGGATAGACATTTCCCTAAAATATAACTGAGAATCAACATTATTAATACCAGCATCACATGACGTATGTAAGCCCTGCGTTATAAGCCACGGCGTCTGACTCATTAAACATCCTTGCTTCAGAAAAAACTTAGGTAAGAAAAATAACAAACTAAAGAAAGAAAACCAAAACCAGCAACAAAGGGAGCCGCAACCGGCAGCTTCCCAATTATCCCTCCCCTCCCCGTACACCCCCCCGAACACCGGCATACTTTAATCCCAAACCGGCAACCCAAATTTCCAAGTGCTAAGAAGGCCTAGATTCCCAACTAAACCTCTAACCCTTCTCTAATCAACACCACTTGGACGTAAAAGTCTTGAGCCACCAATGCAAAGGAGGGGGGCTCCCCGATCTATGATCGTTCCCTCCGGTAAATCAGGCCCCAGCTTCTGCATCTCAGGAGATCAGTCCGGAGCTAGCTGCCGAGCACCCGGTGCAAATCTGTCCAGCCATTGTGCCGCTTCCCTGGGGGAATTAAAAAACTTGGTCTCCCCATCCGCCACAACTCGGAGCCTTGAAGGGATCAGCATGGAATATGAGATGTTAAGGTCTCGCAGACACCGTTTTATGGGCATAAACTGGGTTCTGTCCTTCTGGACGTCTGCGGCAAAATCCGGGAAGGCCGACACCTAGACTCCATTACGGACCAGCGGGCCCTTCGTACGACCTAGGCGGAGAACTGAGTCCCGGTCCTTATAATGTAGAAATTTGGCGATGAAGGTGCGAGGAGGGGCACCAGGAGGTAGCGGCCGAGATGGTATCCTATGTGCACGCTCCACCGTGAATTGGGCCGTAAAGGACTCAGCGCCATACATCTCCTTAAGCCAAGATTCGAGGAAGTCCTCCGGCTGCGAGCCCTCTTCTCTTTCAGGCAGGCCTACAAATCTTACATTGTTCCTGCGCAGCCGTCCCTCCATATCTAAGAGCTTGGTCTGAAGGGAGGAAACCTGCTGGGTCACCGTGGATACGGATTGCTTCAGGGGGCCACACATATCTTCCAGGTTGGAGACCCGTGTCTCCGCCTCACCCACTCTCTCACGGATACGCTGAACATCTTGTCGGAGTAAGGAGAGGTCGCACTGCACCTTTTCCATCTTATCGGAGAGACGCTGTTCACTGCCAGCTATAGCCTCCAGCACCTGTTGAATAGACGGCGCCTCTGCCACCTCCGGGGAACCGGCCGCAGACACAGAGGGGGAGTTCGAGTGGGTCGGAGAGGCTCCCTGAGAAGGAGCCGATGACACCCTGGGATTGGGTTGCCTGGCATATCTTTCTAGTTTGGCCACGGCCGCACTCTGGCCGCCCTTAACCATATTGTACAGGAGCAGTCACACCTACCCCAGGGCAGGGTTTTCAGAATAGGAGTGTAGTTAGAAGGCGGTAGCAGCAAGGACGTATACAATCAGTGGCGGGAAGCAACCGTGCCCGGTCTTTATGTCAAAATATCAATGGGTAGAAAATACAGACTTGTGTAGAAGCAACAATACGGACAGGAATATTGAAGAGGGAATATCCTGCAGCAGCTCCAGGAGGTAGGGGTAGGATATTGGTGTGTAGTACACTGTAGGATATTAGTGCAGTACAGCAGCGTAGCCAGATCCAATCTATATGCAGCCTCTATGTGGTAGAATGGGAGAGCTGCGCAGCGGGAACATCTGACTGTGCCTCCAACAGTATGTTGAGTTAATATAGGTAATATAGATATTGAGAGGCTGATAATGGGTGAGAGCAACTTACAGTAAGGTCTCAGAGATCAAAAAACAGTTTGCAAGTCACAGGAGAATCCTATCAGGCAGCCCTTCAGATGTGCAGGCATGGGCAGCAGCCTTTATAATCCACTCCTAAAATGGCCGCAGTGTCTCTTCCCCTTCCCCAGGAGTACCTGCTTATCGACCTATCTTCAGGGTCCCAGGTCACAGCCCGAGAGGCAGAGGAGAGGCTCTCTCCCCCCCACAGTCTTCCCGCGGCGTTTGGCATCAGCAGCAGCCCGCCGCTCGAGCTCCGGGTGTCCCGCGGCCGAGGCCACCAAAATCGAGGCCGGGGATCCGGAGGAGTTGTAGGCCGCAGGGCCGGACGGCGGTGATTGCCGCTTCTACGGGACCCGGAGACCACGGAGAGGGACGCCCGTCGATGCCCAGCAGCACAGGGTGGGTGTTTCGGCCGGGCAAAAGCACCAGAGGGAGTCAGGATTGATGTCAGGAGTTTGGTAGCCGGGGAGCTCCCGAGACCTGCTGCCTACTCCTCAGCCGTCGTGGCCACGCCCCCCAGCATGAAGGCTTAAAAATATATATCAGCAATTTAGCAAAGTATGAATACATATTTGTGTAAAAAGAAATCCAGCATCAACTTAAGCTAAATAGAGCCTGGTGTAGAATGTCATAAAGACAAGTTTTCCTTACCTTCCAAATAGTGATCAGCAGTGAGCCAGTGATCATGCAATGAAGCATGGAGGCTAAGTGCATGTTTATATAGGAGGAACTTTGATGACCTCACTTCCTTCAGTGATACTAATTAGTGTTTAAATGACTGTGAATAACTAGTATTATGAAGTAAAAAAGGGATCTTTATAAATCCCCAATAACAATGTTAGTATATAAATATTTTACAGCTAGTGAAAATTACCATAAACCTAAAGTTAAGCCACATATAGTTTGATTAATTGGCTTTCCCATAATGCCCTGTTGTGGCTAGTGTCTATGTGAATTAAATGTGGTTCTGATTGACAGCTAACGGAGCCTATAGAGAAGTGAATGGGAGTGGAGGTGGGACATAAACTTTCCACACTTATTCTAATTGGTGTCCGTCAGGACAGGCCTCCCCAGCAAGGCATCTTCGGTTGCCCATAGCAGCTCCAAACGCGCTGCTCTCAGTCGCGCCGACGCTGGAGCTGAAAGCCCCGTCATCCGGCTCCGCGGGTTGTTAGTCAGACCGGGAAGTCAGGGAGACTGACTGCGTCATGTGACTGTGTCACGTGAACGGAAGACGTTGGGACGGGACGGCTTGCGTTCCGTCTCCATGGTGACCCTTACGTCCTCAGTTCCTTAATAGGAGTTACATTCTGTGAGACACCCACAGATTGTATCAATCGGCAACAGTGATTTATAAGTATATCATACATCCATAAATGCGCTGTTTAGATAGATTCATCAGGAACTATGAGTATTTAACTCATAAAATATAGTTGTACTGTTAGTCTTATTAGATATATATTTATATATAGTTATACAATAAAAAAAAATTCTGATATTTTGAATGATTGTAGTCATAATGGCGTGGTAGAATTTTGTTGAAGCATCATGGACACTGGCGCCGAGAGAGGGAGGGAGAGGGTACAAATTACCTGAGCCCAGGTCTGATGGAGGGGCCCAGTGTTGGCCCAGGTCCTCCTGCCCTTACCTGAAAGCAGCAGCTGCAGCTTTACTTCTCAGCCCAGCACATGCTGCTGTGTGCTGGGCTGCAGTGTGGCCAGGAAAGTGCTTAAAATAAAAAATTTCTGTATTTTTTTTCTAGGGGTGCATGACCATGCCCCCTGTGATTAGGCCATGCCACCTGCAAAGTATCTGGGCATGCCATGCTCCTGTGAACAGGTGCTTCTCATGTGCTATACACGCCCCCAAAGAGGTGTGGCCATGCCCCCTGCATGCTGTGGTCACACCCCCAGGGAGGGCAGGGGCAGGAAGTTGTTGTACCAGGGCCTAGGATTTCTTTTGGCAGCCCTGGTCATGGAATCAAATTGTATCAAAACCTCTTATACTGTACAATGGTTCAGATATAGTAAATTAAATTTTTATGGTTGGGGTTCCATATGAAGCAAGGCCTTTAGGCAAATTCCATTAGGAGCAGTTAAGTGCATGCGGTGTCATGTCTTTTCATTTGAAGAACATTCTACCCAGTCACTGCTGAAATGACCAGCTGTTATTCTATTGCCATTCGGAGTGATTCCTAGAATTGTCCATTCAGTAATATACTGGCTGACAAAGACCGGTGATAGTCTCCCAAGTATGACATGAGGTCTGCATTAAGAACCTGTGTGTTCACTGAACCTGTGTGTTTTCAAAAGGAAATCTGTTTTTTTACGGTCGATCCTACTTGGATAGCATGTAAAAAAAACATTGGTGAAACATCAGAAAAAAAGTACAAAAAATGTTTATCTCCTCTAACAGGATACCGCCCTATGTGTTTTTGGACAAAAACAAGTAATATTTTGGGCACTAAACACAGGCTCTAATTGTATTGCCGAAAGAAAAAAAATCACAATAAAGTCCTGTTTTTAGCAACCAAAAAATTATCAGAGCTAATTGGATTCCATCCTTAGTTGAGATTTGGACTTATGTTTATGGTTTTCATACTGCATGCTAGTCAGCTCCTTTATTGCCCTACTTTTATTAGGGATGATATACCTTAACATTTTCTGTATTTTTATGAATGTATACTCCAGCAATTAGAAGAGTGTGGGGTCTGCCACATACTGAGTTGTATATATATCAGTGAAGCCTTGCACCTATTATAAAATAAGCCTGTCTGCTAAGGTGTATGACACCCTTCAGATGTGGATCCTTTAGAGCTACAACTGTTGAGGGTCTCTACAAGGTCATTATATATTGATATAGCAAAACCTACATACTGTACATCAAAATAGACTGTTGCATAATCTGTATTTTACATCTCCGTGACAATCTATAATCAATAAATCTAAACCCATGAAATTGGTCATGCTCAAATTCCTACACTGTTAACAGAAATTTGGTTTGGTTCCGCACAGGAAAAATGTGGTAATGATGAACATAGATTAATACACAGATTGTAGAAAACTGTTCAGGGAATGACCAACGATACTAAGTTTAAATTTAAAGATTCTTAATGAAGACATCTAAATAATTATTTGAGTTGGTGGTGCTCCCAGAGTCAGTAATGGTTAAGCAAAGAGAAGAAAAAAGAAAGACTCTGTGCTGGGGCACGCTTAGAAATTTGAAATAAGTTTATTAAAACTTAACATTTAATTAATAACGAATAAAAGTAATGAGGAGTTTGATACAAAAAAATTGTTCAAGAACACAAAGTAAACATATATATTGACAGAAATCAGGATAAGCCTGATACAAAATTATGGGCACCTGTGGTGAAAAATATACTGAAAAACATAAAAAATTACAAAAAATTAATATTATTAAGGTGCCTGAGTTAATCAAAATTCAAAATTGGAGTAGAGGTAAATGATATGTACATATAATCACCGCAGTGATAATTGTAGGTAAGCACCTAGTCTAAAACCTCATGAGAATAGATGAGAGGCACAAAGGTTCATAATTGAAATGTCAAATGACTGAGGGTAATCACCTGGTAGAGATTCTGTTTGCTAAAAGGCTAGATCCTTATAGATAACAAAGCATTTAAGATAAAAGTATGATTATTAAAGATACAAAAGAGCATTGATAAATAAGCCTAAAGGCAAAGCCAATTGTAGATAAATAGAAGGTTTGCGGGAAAGTTGGATAAGGAATAGGTAAGTTTCAGAAGTTGCTCTAACACTTCTGCTGTTTGTGATCAGAGGTCACAATCTTACTGCACCTGATATTCCCAAGAGGTCACCCTACTAGGTACTGATCAGGCTTATCAGCGCTTAGCTTCCAAGGTCGGATGAGATTGGGCGTTGCTGCTGAAATATGGCAGTAATAAACACTAGGACACAAATGAGAGAGTGTAATGAGTAGTGAGCAACAAGGTACTTCTGCTGTCCAGTTTCTAGCGCAGATTCTCTGTTGCTGTGAGCATTGCAGAGAGTGGTCTCGCATCTGGATGAGAGGGTACTAAAAATAGAAGTGAGATATGCTCAGAATAGGGAGGAAACCCTGCCTTCTGCTGTCCACTGTCTTATATAGATATATAGCGGACAGTGGATGAGAGAGGTGGGTTAGGCTTACCTATTGAAAAAAAGGGTGGTGGGAAAATTAGAAGAAGGAGAAGAAATGGTAATGTGGTGAGATCACAAATTAACAAAAAATTAAGTAAATTATGAAATAAAACAATCATGAAATCAACGATTAATTGGAAAAAGGAAAGTAAACACAGGCTGCATGGTAAAGGCTTACCAAAATGGGTATAGGACCCTGTTTATGCAGAAAGGATTCTGCAAAAAAATATTACATTTAAAAGGAAATACCAGAAAATGGTTTAGAACAATAATTAAGGATCAAAAATAGCAAACATGGGAAAAAAAAAAAAAAACAATATTGATTATATATCAGTATCAGTTAAATAACTGGAGTCCAAATGGGCACATACAATACCAGGGAGTCCCAAAAGTGATCTGAGCTAGAAAGAGTTCAGCATCACTGAGCACAGACGGACCGTTTCACCAGGGTGGCTTGTTCACTGTGTCAGGGCATAAGGAAAAAGCTGCTGTATTTAAGGCAGAGGAGGGAGGGAACTGGGAGGGCTTAACATCACTAGGGATTCCGATTGGTGGAAGTCCATAGTGACATCACCCTCATTTTAAATAGGGAATTGTGCTGATGAAAAAAAGGGAAACATCAAAGACATCAAAAACAGCAGAAGGCTGGCGAATGTTCTTACACCTGAAAGTGTAAATATAAAGTCATGAGGAGGTGGCTGCCGTATGAATAGTTCATTGAGATGTTCTGTATATCGGGATCCCGCGATCGCGTCAGACCGGAAGTGTCGTTCTTGGCCGGAAGTCATGTGGTCGCGTGCGTTCCGGAGTTTGCGTTTCAACTGGACGTCAGGCCGGAAGTAAAGTCATCCGTTTATGCTATGAGGCTGGAGTTGCTAGGTAACCGTTGTTAGATGGCCGGATATACGGAAAAAAGGTTTTATCACGGCTGGAAGTGTTGCAATGCATTCGTGCACTGTTAGTAGCTCATCTTATTGCCATAGTATGCATTAGTGTGGTGGATCTTCATGGCTTGGGTCACATGGGAAACACTGAAAAAATATAAAAATAATAATAATAATAATAATAATAATAATAATGATAAATAAATAAATAAATGGAAATATTGGATCTCCTAAAAACCGGGAGAGGGGAGAGAGACAAAGTGGTTAGTTAGAGTATTGGTTGCGGATGACACACTTATCGAGTACCACAGTCGATTTGTAAACTCCCCTATGGTATATAACCCATTTCCATAATAGCAAGGAGAGTGGGCTTCCCTGGGTGCGACTTCTAACCATCAGATGACAAAAACTCCAAAAGCTTCCATATGCAGTTCATATATATACATCATATCATGGATGCAGGTAAGTAAAGAGAAATCTGTATGTTTACGATCCCAATAGCCTATGCATAGGACTTAGGTCTCCATTATGAGGGACCCAGCTCCAACAGGATGATACGCACTTTGTTGTTTGTGTAGAATTACCACGTGCCTCACAACATCATTCACAGAGTCAAAAGATTCAATAAGTTTAAAAATTCCTATGCATAATATAATCAATTAAAGATATGGGATTGAAAAATATCATAAATCATTGATTTCAAAACAAATTTCATACCAATCAATATCCCTTATATGAAAGCAGGAAGATGATACAACACATTGATCATGCTTGAATTTTATAACCGTGTGAAGTTTATACATGCTTTGCAACACATCAAAAAGGACTGATTGTCATCCCAGTGTGGAGTTTGTATGTGCTTCAAATCACAAAACTTGTTCAAATGTATCCAGAAGTGAAAGTGTCATCCCAGTGTGGAGTTTGTATATGCTTCAAACCACAAAAATTGAATATGCAGTCACTTACTCTCAAGAGATGATAATAACCCCCTATGGGAGTTAATGCACAATTTTGAATATCCTATATCAATATTATATGTACAGCATAAAAAATAATAATAATTGTCCTCAAATCACAGCTGGAAATAAATGACCTGTATCTTTCTCCATAAAGAATACCCTTTAATTGAAAAAGTGCATCAATAGAGACCACTTCATAGATGAATTTCCTTGATTGGAAATGGAAAGATACCGAGGTATAGGAAGGTGCAGACCTTCTGCTGTCTCAAACATCTGCATATAGCATCGAATGTCAGGATGAGAGGGGTCTGCCTCCTTCACCGCGGTATTGAAATAGGAGAAATAGAGGTACCTACTTCTGCTTTTCCAATGTTGCTGCTCAGAACCCTTTGTTACTACAGCATTGCAGAGTAGCCCGGCTGCTGGAATGAGAGAGTGTGTACATGGAAAGGAAATCACACAGTTATCCAATGGAGATAAAGGAGAGGCTAGTACCAAAGTACTTGAAGGGTTGAACCCTCTGCTTTCCCCATATCTGCTATCAGCATCGAATATTGGGATGAGAGGGGTCCATTCCCTTCACCTTGGTATGAAACAAGACAAGTAGAGGTCTCAATTCTGCTTTTCCAAAATTGCTGCTCTGTTATTATAATAAGTCATGAAGAAAAAACAAAAAAACCCTTGTCGTGTTTGATTTGTGAGATTAGATGTGCGGAGTCCCCAATAGGGAGAGCGGGAGAGGGTTTGTGGTAGGACTGAATAACCTGATGATATAAAAAGTGATTTGTTACATAAATGAATTAAAGTGTGGGAGTGGAAGTGAGAATAATGCTTAAGGTTTGGGAACTGTGTGTAAAGAGAAGAAAGGGTAATATGTGGGTGTGTGTAAGGCCGAGATTTTAAGGAAGTTGAAGGATAATGGTGATACTAGCAGGGTGTGACACATAGGGAAAAGAGGGAGGGAGGTGAGGGAGAGGGATGCAAAGGAAGAGAGAAAGTGATTAAATGTTATGAGAAGGGAAAAGGTGGTGATATGTGTGTTATGCAGTGAGGAGGTGTGTTGAGAATTGGAAAATTATTTAAAGAAAAGCCGTGTAATTTATGTATTCATTCATGCCCTTGGGTGCTAGGCAATCCAATTTGAAAGTCCATTCGGATTCATGTCTCAAAAGCTCTTTCATGAGGTCGCCACCACGAATTCCCAAGCTGATTTTCTCTATTCCAAAAGCTTTCAAATCATTCGGGTTACCCCCATGGTGGTGATGGAAGTGGCATGCGACTGAGGTCAATTTTTTGTGTTTTGAGATATCAGTTGAGGCATTCCTCACAGATCCAACATGTTCTAAAATACGTTGTTTTAGGGCCCTTGTAGTGATGCCCACGTATTTCATGTTGCAACTGCAGTAAATGCAGTACACGACTCCAATGGCATTACAGTTGATAAATTGTTCGATGGTTAGTAGGTTGTTATAACGGTCCCGTATAGTGGACATTTTGGTCATATGGGAACATGCTTTACAATTTCCGCAAGGAAAAGAGCCTTTGAGAGTGGTGATTTTCTTTGGATTCTTGGTATAGTGGCTACTCGTTAGTCTGTCCTTGAGATTTCTGGAACGTCTCCAGCTCATGGATACCTTCTGTCCAATAGTCTTAGAAAGATCCTCATCCAAGTGTAGAATTGACCAATGTTTGTCAATAGATTCTTTAATCAATTTCCACTCCTTACAGAAAGTGCCCACAAATCTTAGAGTATTGTTTTGTGTGGATGAATTCGTACTTTCCTTGTTAGGGAAAATCAAGGTATCCCTCGGTATTTGATTGCAGTGCCATCTAGCTCTTTTGATAGAGCGATGGCTGTAGCCTCGTTCCAGTAGTCTTGAGGTGAGTTCATTGCTCTTCAATCTGAAGGTATTGGGATCTGAGCAGTTCCTTTTAAGGCGCAAAAACTCCCCTTTGGGGATATTGGTGATGGTAGGTGGAAAATGAGAACTGGTTTGATGGAGAAGGCTATTGGTGGCTGTGGTCTTTCGATACAGTTCGGTTTGTATGAGGCCATCCGGAGTTTTGTATATATTGAGATCCAGAAAGGATACTTGATTGGTGCTAATGTGGTATGTAAGCTTGAGATTGATATTGTTGCAGTTTAATGCTGCAATAAAGGATAGTAGTAATTTCTCATCACCTTCCCAGATCAGGATAATGTCGTCTATGTAACGCCACCAAGCTAAGATATGTTGAGTGAATTTGTCATTATCAGGGTGCATGACAATTTCTCTTTCCCACCAGCCTAAATAAAGGTGATGTCACTATGGACTTCCACCAATCGGAATCCCTAGTGATGTTAAGCCCTCCCAGTTCCCTCCCTCCTCTGCCTTAAATACAGCAGCTTTTTCCTTATGCCCTGACACAGTGAACAAGCCACCCTGGTGAAACGGTCCGTCTGTGCTCAGTGATGCTGAACTCTTTCTAGCTCAGATCACTTTTGGGACTC
Source organism: Pseudophryne corroboree (assembly GCF_028390025.1). NCBI lineage: Eukaryota > Metazoa > Chordata > Amphibia > Anura > Myobatrachidae > Pseudophryne > Pseudophryne corroboree. The sequence goes on from NC_086449.1 coordinate 340,514,320, forward strand.
CCTGGTATTGTATGTGCCCATTTGGACTCCAGTTATTTAACTGATACTGATATATAATCAATATTGTTTTTTTCCATGTTTGCTATTTTTGATCCTTAATTATTGTTCTAAACCATTTTCTGGTATTTCCTTTTAAATGTAATATTTTTTTGCAGAATCCTTTCTGCATAAACAGGGTCCTATACCCATTTTGGTAAGCCTTTACCATGCAGCCTGTGTTTACTTTCCTTTTTCCAATTAATCGTTGATTTCATGATTGTTTTATTTCATAATTTACTTAATTTTTTGTTAATTTGTGATCTCACCACATTACCATTTCTTCTCCTTCTTCTAATTTTCCCACCACCCTTTTTTTCAATAGGTAAGCCTAACCCACCTCTCTCATCCACTGTCCGCTATATATCTATATAAGACAGTGGACAGCAGAAGGCAGGGTTTCCTCCCTATTCTGAGCATATCTCACTTCTATTTTTAGTACCCTCTCATCCAGATGCGAGACCACTCTCTGCAATGCTCACAGCAACAGAGAATCTGCGCTAGAAACTGGACAGCAGAAGTACCTTGTTGCTCACTACTCATTACACTCTCTCATTTGTGTCCTAGTGTTTATTACTGCCATATTTCAGCAGCAACGCCCAATCTCATCCGACCTTGGAAGCTAAGCGCTGATAAGCCTGATCAGTACCTAGTAGGGTGACCTCTTGGGAATATCAGGTGCAGTAAGATTGTGACCTCTGATCACAAACAGCAGAAGTGTTAGAGCAACTTCTGAAAATTACCTATTCCTTATCCAACTTTCCCGCAAACCTTCTATTTATCTACAATTGGCTTTGCCTTTAGGCTTATTTATCAATGCTCTTTTGTATCTTTAATAATCATACTTTTATCTTAAATGCTTTGTTATCTATAAGGATCTAGCCTTTTAGCAAACAGAATCTCTACCAGGTGATTACCCTCAGTCATTTGACATTTCAATTATGAACCTTTGTGCCTCTCATCTATTCTCATGAGGTTTTAGACTAGGTGCTTACCTACAATTATCACTGCGGTGATTATATGTACATATCATTTACCTCTACTCCAATTTTGAATTTTGATTAACTCAGGCACCTTAATAATATTAATTTTTTGTAATTTTTTATGTTTTTCAGTATATTTTTCACCACAGGTGCCCATAATTTTGTATCAGGCTTATCCTGATTTCTGTCAATATATATGTTTACTTTGTGTTCTTGAACAATTTTTTTGTATCAAACTCCTCATTACTTTTATTCGTTATTAATTAAATGTTAAGTTTTAATAAACTTATTTCAAATTTCTAAGCGTGCCCCAACACAGAGTCTTTCTTTTTTCTTCTCTTTGCTTAACCATTACTGACTCTGGGAGCACCACCAACTCAAATAATTATTTAGATGTCTTCATTAAGAATCTTTAAATTTAAACTTAGTATCGTTGGTCATTCCCTGAACAGTTTTCTACAATCTGTGTATTAATCTATGTTCATCATTACCACATTTTTCCTGTGCGGAACCAAACCAAATTTCTGTTAACTCTGTAACCCCTGCTGATTAAATCTTCAGTTTCAGGCTCCAGCACGGTTTATATACCAATACTGTTTTCTAATAATTAATGCTATTCTGCTAATAGATTTTTTCTTTTTGATACTTCTGAATGTTCATTAAGCACATTTTTTATTTAACATACACTAACTTTATACGTGATTCATAATTCAGGACACTAGGAACTAGCTGCCAACACTTATCCTAAAATGGCAACATTTAGCTTGAGAAATGAACTGACGAGTAGACATACCATACCTGAAAATCTTGACGATATATTTGACAATATCTCAGAAGCACCATCCGGTAACAAAGGATGGGAATCTGATTTGTACAAATTAAGATCCTGTCTACAAAAAAGACTACGATCATCTTGGGACATAAAAACGATGGAAAGTTATAATAAAAATAAAATTACCCCACGGGGTTTGAGACCCAACATATTTCCCACTTTCCAGTTAATTACTGAAAGTCTGACAGCAGAATGGGAAGGTATACTCCTGAAATGCTCACAAGACCTTATGGCTGTGTTACTGATCAGTACCTAGTAGGGTGACCTCTTGGGAATATCAGGTGCAGTAAGATTGTGACCTCTGATCACAAACAGCAGAAGTGTTAGAGCAACTTCTGAAAATTACCTATTCCTTATCCAACTTTCCCGCAAACCTTCTATTTATCTACAATTGGCTTTGCCTTTAGGCTTATTTATCAATGCTCTTTTGTATCTTTAATAATCATACTTTTATCTTAAATGCTTTGTTATCTATAACAAGATCCTACAATTCAACAGTCCAGACCTAAATGCAAGAATAAGTCGACCTTTTTTCCTCCCGAACACCTCTCAGCTGAAATAAAGATTTTTCAAGAACTTGTCTCCAGAGATCTAGACAAAATATATCTACAATCTAGGAAAAACCCCAATTATGGAGACAATCTTAATACTACAGAACGCAAAACCTTACGGGATATACAATCCTGGACCGACATAATAATCAAACCTTCTGATAAAGGAGGAAATGTAGTACTCTGGCCGAAAGTAATGTATACTACTGAGGCCATGAGACAACTAGGAGATTCACAATGCTATAAACGCATACTTTTTGACCCTACGGACAACTTCAGGATTGCCCTTAACAGGATTTTGGACCGGGCTCACTCTATGGGCACTCTTACCAAAGAAGAGAAGATCTACCTTACTACTGACAAACCTAAAACTCCCACCCTCTACCTATTGCCGAAAATACATAAAAATATCAATGTCCCTCCGGGGCGCCCTATTGTATCTGGGCAAGGGGGCTTACTCGAAAAACCTAGTGTTTTTTTGGATCTACACCTGCGACAACATGTGCTCAATCTTCCCTCATACATAAGGGATACCACCGATGTACTTCAAAAACTACATGACATCAAACTGGACACCCACCACCTTTTGGTTACCCTCGATGTTGAATCTTTATACACTAGCATCAATCACCAGGTGGGCATACAAGCTGTGCAGTACTTCCTCGGTATGGCCGATAACAGCGATTTTCACAATTTTCTGATTGAACTTCTGGAATTTGTACTCACTCGCAACTATTTCACCTTCAATGACCACTTTTTCCTTCAGATCCGGGGCACTGCTATGGGTGCCGCTTGTGCCCCTACTTACGCCAACCTTTATTTAGGCTGGTGGGAAAGAGAAATTGTCATGCACCCTGATAATGACAAATTCACTCAACATATCTTAGCTTGGTGGCGTTACATAGACGACATTATCCTGATCTGGGAAGGTGATGAGAAATTACTACTATCCTTTATTGCAGCATTAAACTGCAACAATATCAATCTCAAGCTTACATACCACATTAGCACCAATCAAGTATCCTTTCTGGATCTCAATATATACAAAACTCCGGATGGCCTCATACAAACCGAACTGTATCGAAAGACCACAGCCACCAATAGCCTTCTCCATCAAACCAGTTCTCATTTTCCACCTACCATCACCAATATCCCCAAAGGGGAGTTTTTGCGCCTTAAAAGGAACTGCTCAGATCCCAATACCTTCAGATTGAAGAGCAATGAACTTACCTCAAGACTACTGGAACGAGGCTACAGCCATCGCTCTATCAAAAGAGCTAGATGGCACTGCAATCAAATACCGAGGGATACCTTGATTTTCCCTAACAAGGAAAGTACGAATTCATCCACACAAAACAATACTCTAAGATTTGTGGGCACTTTCTGTAAGGAGTGGAAATTGATTAAAGAATCTATTGACAAACATTGGTCAATTCTACACTTGGATGAGGATCTTTCTAAGACTATTGGACAGAAGGTATCCATGAGCTGGAGACGTTCCAGAAATCTCAAGGACAGACTAACGAGTAGCCACTATACCAAGAATCCAAAGAAAATCACCACTCTCAAAGGCTCTTTTCCTTGCGGAAATTGTAAAGCATGTTCCCATATGACCAAAATGTCCACTATACGGGACCGTTATAACAACCTACTAACCATCGAACAATTTATCAACTGTAATGCCATTGGAGTCGTGTACTGCATTTACTGCAGTTGCAACATGAAATACGTGGGCATCACTACAAGGGCCCTAAAACAACGTATTTTAGAACATGTTGGATCTGTGAGGAATGCCTCAACTGATATCTCAAAACACAAAAAATTGACCTCAGTCGCACGCCACTTCCATCACCACCATGGGGGTAACCCGAATGATTTGAAAGCTTTTGGACTAGAGAAAATCAGCTTGGGAATTCGTGGTGGCGACCTCATGAAAGAGCTTTTGAGACATGAATCCGAATGGACTTTCAAATTGGATTGCCTAGCACCCAAGGGCATGAATGAATACATAAATTACACGGCTTTTCTTTAAATAATTTTCCAATTCTCAACACACCTCCTCACTGCATAACACACATATCACCACCTTTTCCCTTCTCATAACATTTAATCACTTTCTCTCTTCCTTTGCATCCCTCTCCCTCACCTCCCTCCCTCTTTTCCCTATGTGTCACACCCTGCTAGTATCACCATTATCCTTCAACTTCCTTAAAATCTCGGCCTTACACACACCCACATATTACCCTTTCTTCTCTTTACACACAGTTCCCAAACCTTAAGCATTATTCTCACTTCCACTCCCACACTTTAATTCATTTATGTAACAAATCACTTTTTATATCATCAGGTTATTCAGTCCTACCACAAACCCTCTCCCGCTCTCCCTATTGGGGACTCCGCACATCTAATCTCACAAATCAAACACGACAAGGGTTTTTTTGTTTTTTCTTCATGACTTATTATAATAACAGAGCAGCAATTTTGGAAAAGCAGAATTGAGACCTCTACTTGTCTTGTTTCATACCAAGGTGAAGGGAATGGACCCCTCTCATCCCAATATTCGATGCTGATAGCAGATATGGGGAAAGCAGAGGGTTCAACCCTTCAAGTACTTTGGTACTAGCCTCTCCTTTATCTCCATTGGATAACTGTGTGATTTCCTTTCCATGTACACACTCTCTCATTCCAGCAGCCGGGCTACTCTGCAATGCTGTAGTAACAGAGGGTTCTGAGCAGCAACATTGGAAAAGCAGAAGTAGGTACCTCTATTTCTCCTATTTCAATACCGCGGTGAAGGAGGCAGACCCCTCTCATCCTGACATTCGATGCTATATGCAGATGTTTGAGACAGCAGAAGGTCTGCACCTTCCTATACCTCGGTATCTTTCCATTTCCAATCAAGGAAATTCATCTATGAAGTGGTCTCTATTGATGCACTTTTTCAATTAAAGGGTATTCTTTATGGAGAAAGATACAGGTCATTTATTTCCAGCTGTGATTTGAGGACAATTATTATTATTTTTTATGCTGTACATATAATATTGATATAGGATATTCAAAATCGTGCATTAACTCCCATAGGGGGTTATTATCATCTCTTGAGAGTAAGTGACTGCATATTCAATTTTTGTGGTTTGAAGCATATACAAACTCCACACTGGGATGACACTTTCACTTCTGGATACATTTGAACAAGTTTTGAGATTTGAAGCACATACAAACTCCACACTGGGATGACAATCAGTCCTTTTTGATGTGTTGCAAAGCATGTATAAACTTCACACGGTTATAAAATTCAAGCATGATCAATGTGTTGTATCATCTTCCTGCTTTCATATAAGGGATATTAATTGGTATGAAATTTGTTTTGAAATCAATGATTTATGATATTTTTCAATCCCATATCTTTAATTGATTATATTATGCATAGGAATTTTTAAACTTATTGAATCTTTTGACTCTGTGAATGATGTTGTGAGGCACGTGGTAATTCTACACAAACAACAAAGTGCGTATCATCCTGTTGGAGCTGGGTCCCTCATAATGGAGACCTAAGTCCTATGCATAGGCTATTGGGATCGTAAACATACAGATTTCTCTTTACTTACCTGCATCCATGATATGATGTATATATATGAACTGCATATGGAAGCGTTTGGAGTTTTTGTCATCTGATGGTTAGAAGTCGCACCCAGGGAAGCCCACTCTCCTTGCTATTATGGAAATGGGTTATATACCATAGGGGAGTTTACAAATCGACTGTGGTACTCGATAAGTGTGTCATCCGCAACCAATACTCTAACTAACCACTTTGTCTCTCTCCCCTCTCCCGGTTTTTAGGAGATCCAATATTTCCATTTATTTATTTATTTATCATTATTATTATTATTATTATTATTATTATTATTATTTTTATATTTTTTCAGTGTTTCCTATGTGACCCAAGCCATGAAGATCCACCACACTAATGCATACTATGGCAATAAGATGAGCTACTAACAGTGCACGAATGCATTGCAACACTTCCAGCCGTGATAAAACCTTTTTTCCGTATATCCGGCCATCTAACAACGGTTACCTAGCAACTCCAGCCTCATAGCATAAACGGATGACTTTACTTCCGGCCTGACGTCCAGTTGAAATGCAAACTCCGGAACGCACGCGACCACATGACTTCCGGCCAAGAACGACACTTCCGGTCTGACGCGATCGCGGGATCCCGATATACAGAACATCTCAATGAACTATTCATACGGCAGCCACCTCCTCATGACTTTATATTTACACTTTCAGGTGTAAGAACATTCGCCAGCCTTCTGCTGTTTTTGATGTCTTTGATGTTTCCCTTTTTTTCATCAGCACAATTCCCTATTTAAAATGAGGGTGATGTCACTATGGACTTCCACCAATCGGAATCCCTAGTGATGTTAAGCCCTCCCAGTTCCCTCCCTCCTCTGCCTTAAATACAGCAGCTTTTTCCTTATGTCCTGACACAGTGAACAAGCCACCCTGGTGAAACGGTCCGTCTGTGCTCAGTGATGCTGAACTCTTTCTAGCTCAGATCACTTTTGGGACTCCCTGGTATTGTATGTGCCCATTTGGACTCCAGTTATTTAACTGATACTGATATATAATCAATATTGTTTTTTTCCATGTTTGCTATTTTTGATCCTTAATTATTGTTCTAAACCATTTTCTGGTATTTCCTTTTAAATGTAATATTTTTTTGCAGAATCCTTTCTGCATAAACAGGGTCCTATACCCATTTTGGTAAGCCTTTACCATGCAGCCTGTGTTTACTTTCCTTTTTCCAATTAATCGTTGATTTCATGATTGTTTTATTTCATAATTTACTTAATTTTTTGTTAATTTGTGATCTCACCACATTACCATTTCTTCTCCTTCTTCTAATTTTCCCACCACCCTTTTTTTCAATAGGTAAGCCTAACCCACCTCTCTCATCCACTGTCCGCTATATATCTATATAAGACAGTGGACAGCAGAAGGCAGGGTTTCCTCCCTATTCTGAGCAAATCTCACTTCTATTTTTAGTACCCTCTCATCCAGATGCGAGACCACTCTCTGCAATGCTCACAGCAACAGAGAATCTGCGCTAGAAACTGGACAGCAGAAGTACCTTGTTGCTCACTACTCATTACACTCTCTCATTTGTGTCCTAGTGTTTATTACTGCCATATTTCAGCAGCAACGCCCAATCTCATCCGACCTTGGAAGCTAAGCGCTGATAAGCCTGATCAGTACCTAGTAGGGTGACCTCTTGGGAATATCAGGTGCAGTAAGATTGTGACCTCTGATCACAAACAGCAGAAGTGTTAGAGCAACTTCTGAAACTTACCTATTCCTTATCCAACTTTCCCACAAGCCTTCTATTTATCTACAATTGGCTTTGCCTTTAGGCTTATTTATCAATGCTCTTTTGTATCTTTAATAATCATACTTTTATCTTAAATGCTTTGTTATCTATAAGGATCTAGCCTTTTAGCAAACAGAATCTCTACCAGGTAATTACCCTCAGTCATTTGACATTTCAATTATGAACCTTTGTGCCTCTCATCTATTCTCATGAGGTTTTAGACTAGGTGCTTACCTACAATTATCACTGCGGTGATTATATGTACATATCATTTACCTCTACTCCAATTTTGAATTTTGATTAACTCAGGCACCTTAATAATATAAATTTTTTGTAATTTTTTATGTTTTTCAGTATATTTTTCACCACAGGTGCCCATAATTTTGTATCAGGCTTATCCTGATTTCTGTCAATATATATGTTTACTTTGTGTTCTTGAACAATTTTTTTGTATCAAACTCCTCATTACTTTTATTCGTTATTAATTAAATGTTAAGTTTTAATAAACTTATTTCAAATTTCTAAGCGTGCCCCAACACAGAGTCTTTCTTTTTTCTTCTCTTTGCTCAAATTCCTACACTGTCAAGAAGCCATAGAAATATAGTATTGTTCCAAATAATGTACCTAATATATCATGTCTCAAAAGATAAATATAATTTTTATAGGAATTCCTCAATAGCAGTTGTTTGAAACACGGGGCCATAAAAGCTGCTTTAAAGCTCATTAGAAGATAAACATTCTTTTGTAAAGACTTCACAAGGAAAGGGGGGGGGGTAGGAGCATGGGCAGAAATAGACAGATCAGATGGTTGTGGTTTTTTATCCTTTTTACACCCACAATTCACTTACTGCTTTGTGTGCCCAGTACTAACTGCAGAAATCACTGGGAAAATATTTGCCGCTGCCATATTGCCGTGATTTGCACATGGGTAGTAGAGATGTCCCCAGGAACAAGGTGCAGGTGCCATATTTCCGGAGAGCTGCATATACGCAATAGACTCAAGCAAAACCAAGAATTTACTGCACTGCCGGTTAGGAGGAGGCCTGCACATGGGCCCCTTCCTCTCTTTTACCACCCCTGGACTCAGATGAGTCTTTCTGTAGGTCAATAGAAGTTAGAAACTTGAAGGTTAATGCCACATATAGTAGATTAGTTCAGCCAGATTGCAAAGGTAAGATGTGCTTTGAAGGGCTAAATCAGGGCCGCAACTAGGGGGGAGCTAAGGTGGCATGCACCCCGGGTGCAGGATTTGAGGGGGTGCTGAGGAGTTACAGAGGAGCAGGGTTTAAAAAAAAAAACAGCAGGGCTGTGCTGCTTCAGTGAGACAGTAGGTGGCTCCCGTGCAGTGTCCCTGACCCACCTGTCTGCCCGCAACTGGCTCCGACGCTGGGATCTCTCCAATGCCGGCTACTGTCTTAAACTCTCTTCTTTGCCTTGCAGTGCTGTGACTAGCGTGCGGTGCACCGTGCAAGCTATAGAAGTGAGCTGTTGCTGCTGTGTTTGTCAGCAGGCTATGTTCCCGGCTGCCTGCCCAGCACCAACTGATAACAAGCTGCTGACTACACACCATTGAGAGGACACACTGCCTCAGGCTTTTGCTTGTTAACAGATGCAGTCACCGATGAGTGTGGTATGTGGAAGGTCGACAGTGTATAGCTCGACCACTATTGGTCGACAGTAAGTAGGTCGACAGGGACTCTAGGTCGACAGGTCAAAAGGTTGACAAGTTTTTTTATGTGTTTTTTGTGTAGTTTTCTCTGTACAGTGACCGGGAACCCCAATTAGTGCACCGTATCCCCCCAACTTCGGGCAAGGTTACTATTCCCAATTGTAGTCCGCGTGGATCGTTAAGTATGAAAAAGTAAAAAAAAAAGAAAAAAATTGTGAAAAACTTATGTCGACCTTTTGACCTATCGACCTAGAGACCCTGTTGACCTAGTTACTGTCGACCAATAGTGGTCGAACTAGTTACTGTTGACCTAGAGACCGGATCCCGCCACCGATGTTACAGAAATCAAAGGTTTACTTTGCTAGCTATCCACTTGATAGTGGAAACTAAGGGGTATATTTACTAAAATTTGTATTTGTGTCGATTTGGAGGGAGATTAAAAACAAATGACATCAAATGTGTGAATTTGCAACTTTTTGAATTTTTTACGCCACATTTACTATGCTGTCGTATTCTGCATTTTTGTTTTTTCCGATGTCAATGTCATTCGTAATTTTGGCCAGTGTTTTACGGGAGTGATTAGTAAAACACTGCCGAACTTAACACAATGAATCCCAGCCAGATCTGTGAGATCCGTGCAGGGCTTCATTGTGTACCTTAAAAAAGTGTTTAAAGAGTTAAAATTCACACAAAACAATGTGTGGGGTCCCCCCTCCTAAGCATAAACAGCCTCTGGCTCTTTGAGCCGGTCCTGGTTGTAAAAATATGGGGGGGAAATGATTGGGGATCCCCCATATTTTAACAACCAGCACCGGGCTCTGCGCCTGGTCCTGGTGCAAAAAATATGGGGGACAAAAAGCGTAGGGGTCCCCCGTATTTTTTGAACCAGCACCGGGCTCTACTAGTCAAAGAGATAATGCCACAGCCGGGGGACACTTTTATCTTGGTCCCTGCAGCCCTGGCATTAAATCACTAACTAGTCACCCCTGGCCGGGGTACCCTGGAGGAGTGGGAACTCCTTAAATCAAGGGGTCCCCCCCCCTCCAGCCACCCAAGGGCCAGGGGTGAAGCCCGAGGCTGTCCCCCCCATCCAAGGGCGGCGGATGGGGGGCTGATAGCCATAATGTATAAATAAGAATATTGTTTTTTGTAGCAGTACTACAAGTCCCAGCAAGCCTCTCCCGCAAGCTGGTACTTGGAGAACCACAAGTACCAGCATGCGGTGGAAAAATGGACCCACTGGTACCTGTAGTTCTACTACAAAAAAAATACCCAACAAAAAACAGAACACACACACCATGACAGTAAAACTTTATTACTTACATGCACACCTACATACACACATACCTATGTTCACACGAGGCTCGGTCCACTTCTCCACGTAGAATCCCGGGGTACCTGTAAATAAAATTATACTCACACAATCCAGTGTAGCTCCGTCCTCTTTGTAATCCACGTACTTGGCAAAAAAACAAATCGAAAAATCTGAACCACGCACTGAAAGGGGTCCCATGTTTACACATGGGACCCCTTTCCCCGACTGCCGGGACCCCCCGTGACTCCTGTCAAAGAGGGTCCCTTCAGCCAATTAGGGAGCGCCACGTCATGGCACTCTCCTGATTGGCTGTGCTCTCCTGAGCTGTCAGTCAGGCTGCGCACTGAAGATACAATGTAGCGCATAGGCGCTCCATTGTATCCAATGGTGGGAACTTTGCGGTCAGCGGTTGACCGCGAGTAACCTCAACCACTGACCGCAAAGTTCCCACCATTGGATACAATGTAGCGCCTATGCGCTACTGTGTATCTCTGCCGTGCGCTGCCTGACTGACAGCTCAGGAGCGCACAGCCAATCAGAAGAGTGCCATGACGTGGCGCTCCCTGATTGGCTGAAGGGACCCTCTTTGACAGGAGTCACGGGGGGTCCCGGCAGTCGGGGAAAGGGGTCCCATGTGTAAACATGGGACCCCTTTCAGTGCGTGGTTCGGGTTTTTCGGTTTGTTTTTTTTGCCAAGTACGTGGATTACAAAGAGGACGGAGCTACAGTGGATTGTGTGAGTATAATTTTATTTACAGGTACCCCGGGATTCTACGTGGAGAAGTGGACCGAGCCTCGTGTGAACATAGGTAAGTATGTGTGTATGTAGGTGTGCATGTATGTAATAAAGTTTTACTGTCACGGTGTGTGTGATCTGTTTTTTGTTGGGTATTTTTTTTAGTAGAACTACAGGTACCAGCGGGCTCGTTTTTCCACCGCATGCTGGTACTTGTGGTTCTCCAAGTACCAGCTTGCGGGGGAGGCTTGATGGGACTTGTAGTACTGCTACAAAAACCAATATTCTTTTTTTTACACTATGGCTATCAGCCCCCCATCCGCCGCCCTTGGATGGGGGGGACAGCCTCGGTCTTCACCCCTGGCCCTTGGGTGGCTGGAGGGGGGGACCCCTTGATTTAAGGGGTTCCCACTCCTTCAGGGTACCCCGGCCAGGGGTGACTAGTTAGTGATGTAATACCAGGGCCGCAGGGACCAAGATAAAAGTGTCCCCCGGCTGTGGCATTATCTCTCTGACAAGTGGAGCCCGGTGTTGGTTCAAAAAATACGGGGGACCCCTACGCTTTTTGTCCCCCGTATTTTTTGCACCAGGACCAGGCGCAGAGCCCAGTGCTGGTTGTTAAAATATGGGGGATCCCCAGTGAATTTTTTCCCCGTATTTTTACAACCAGGACCGGCTCAAAGAGCCCGAGACTGGTTATGCTTAGGAGGGGGGGACCCCACACTATTTTTTTCCCTGATTTTTAACTATTTCACACCCCTTCCCACTGATAAACATTCACGGATCTCACTGATCCGTGCATGCCTATCAGAACACGGTAAAAAAAAACAGGTCTATTTTAAAACTGCTTTTTTTTACGATTTGTATTTTTTCACGGCAGTGTTTGGCTATTGCTGGCAGTGTTTCTGAGTTCGAATTTTTAGTAAATTACCGAGTTGTATCAAATAACAGGCGTATTTGACCGATGGTGTATTCATTCGTATTTTTTTTCTTTGCCTTCCAAAAAAATACGAATGCCCTCATCACTGCCGAGATTTGAGTTTAGTAAATTCCCGAGATGACACTTTGAAGAAAAAACACCAAATCGGTCAAAATCGGGAGCTTAGTAAATATACCCCATTGAGCCTGGACAGCCTCCAAATCTCACTGAGTATCACTACAGCAGCTTTGTGATGAATTTAAAGACAGACTTTATTATCGGCACTGTGCTCCCAGTTAGCTGTATCAAATAGAGATGAGCGCCTGAAATTTTTCGGGTTTTGTGTTTTGGTTTTGGGTTCGGTTCCGCGGCCGTGTTTTGGGTTCGAACGCGTTTTGGCAAAACCTCACCGAATTTTTTTTGTCGGATTCGGGTGTGTTTTGGATTCGGGTGTTTTTTTCAAAAAACACTAAAAAACAGCTTAAATCATAGAATTTGGGGGTCATTTTGATCCCAAAGTATTATTAACCTCAAAAACCATAATTTACACTCATTTTCAGTCTATTCTGAATACCTCACACCTCACAATATTATTTTTAGTCCTAAAATTTGCACCGAGGTCGCTGTGTGAGTAAGATAAGCGACCCTAGTGGCCGACACAAACACCGGGCCCATCTAGGAGTGGCACTGCAGTGTCACGCAGGATGTCCCTTCCAAAAAACCCTCCCCAAACAGCACATGACGCAAAGAAAAAAAGAGGCGCAATGAGGTAGCTGTGTGAGTAAGATTAGCGACCCTAGTGGCCGACACAAACACCGGGCCCATCTAGGAGTGGCACTGCAGTGTCACGCAGGATGTCCCTTCCAAAAAACCCTCCCCAATCAGCACATGATGCAAAGAAAAAGAAAAGAAAAAAGAGGTGCAAGATGGAATTGTCCTTGGGCCCTCCCTCCCACCCTTATGTTGTATAAACAAAACAGGACATGCACACTTTAACCAACCCATCATTTCAGTGACAGGGTCTGCCACACGACTGTGACTGATATGACGGGTTGGTTTGGACCCCCCCCAAAAAAGAAGCAATTAATCTCTCCTTGCACAAACTGGCTCTACAGAGGCAAGATGTCCACCTCATCTTCACCCTCCGATATATCACCGTGTACATCCCCCTCCTCACAGATTATCAATTCGTCCCCACTGGAATCCACCATCTCAGCTCCCTGTGTACTTTGTGGAGGCAATTGCTGCTGGTCAATGTCTCCGCGGAGGAATTGATTATAATTCATTTTAATGAACATCATCTTCTCCACATTTTCTGGATGTAACCTCGTACGCCGATTGCTGACAAGGTGAGCGGCGGCACTAAACACTCTTTCGGAGTACACACTTGTGGGAGGGCAACTTAGGTAGAATAAAGCCAGTTTGTGCAAGGGCCTCCAAATTGCCTCTTTTTCCTGCCAGTATAAGTACGGACTGTGTGACGTGCCTACTTGGATGCGGTCACTCATATAATCCTCCACCATTCTATCAATGTTGAGAGAATCATATGCAGTGACAGTAGACGACATGTCCGTAATCGTTGTCAGGTCCTTCAGTCCGGACCAGATGTCAGCATCAGCAGTCGCTCCAGACTGCCCTGCATCACCGCCAGCGGGTGGGCTCGGAATTCTGAGCCTTTTCCTCGCACCCCCAGTTGCGGGAGAATGTGACGGAGGAGATGTTGACAGGTCGCGTTCCGCTTGACTTGACAATTTTGTCACCAGCAGGTCTTTCAACCCCAGCAGACCTGTGTCTGCCGGAAAGAGAGATCCAAGGTAGGCTTTAAATCTAGGATCGAGCACGGTGGCCAAAATGTAGTGCTCTGATTTCAACAGATTGACCACCCGTGAATCCTTGTTAAGCGAATTAAGGGCTGCATCCACAAGTCCCACATGCCTAGCGGAATCGCTCCCTTTTAGCTCCTTCTTCAATGCCTCCAGCTTCTTCTGCAAAAGCCTGATGAGGGGAATGACCTGACTCAGGCTGGCAGTGTCTGAACTGACTTCACGTGTGGCAAGTTCAAAGGGCATCAGAACCTTGCACAACGTTGAAATCATTCTCCACTGCACTTGAGACAGGTGCATTCCACCTACTATATCGTGCTCAATTGTATAGGCTTGAATGGCCTTTTGCTGCTCCTCCAACCTCTGAAGCATATAGAGGGTTGAATTCCACCTCGTTACCACTTCTTGCTTCAGATGATGGCAGGGCAGGTTCAGTAGTTTTTGGTGGTGCTCCAGTCTTCTGTACGTGGTGCCTGTACGCCGAAAGTGTCCCGCAATTTTTCTGGCCACCGACAGCATCTCTTGCACGCCCCTGTCGTTTTTTAAAAAATTCTGCACCACCAAATTCAAGGTATGTGCAAAACATGGGACGTGCTGGAATTTGCCCATATTTAATGCACACACAATATTGCTGGCGTTGTCCGATGCCACAAATCCACAGGAGAGTCCAATTGGGGTAAGCCATTCCGCGATGATCTTCCTCAGTTGCCGTAAGAGGTTTTCAGCTGTGTGCGTATTCTGGAAAGCGGTGATACAAAGCGTAGCCTGCCTAGGAAAGAGTTGGCGTTTGCGAGATGCTGCTACTGGTGCCGCCGCTGCTGTTCTTGCGGCGGGAGTCCATACATCTACCCAGTGGGCTGTCACAGTCATATAGTCCTGACCCTGCCCTGCTCCACTTGTCCACATGTCCGTGGTTAAGTGGACATTGGGTACAACTGCATTTTTTAGGACACTGGTGAGTCTTTTTCTGACGTCCGTGTACATTCTCGGTATCGCCTGCCTAGAGAAGTGGAACCTAGATGGTATTTGGTAACGGGGGCACACTGCCTCAATAAATTGTCTAGTTCCCTGTGAACTAACGGCGGATACCGGACGCACGTCTAACACCAACATAGTTGTCAAGGACTCAGTTATCCGCTTTGCAGTAGGATGACTGCTGTGATATTTCATCTTCCTCGCAAAGGACTGTTGAACAGTCAATTGCTTACTGGAAGTAGTACAAGTGGGCTTACGACTTCCCCTCTGGGATGACCATCGACTCCCAGCGGCAACAACAGCAGCGCCAGCAGCAGTAAGCGTTACACGCAAGGATGCATCGGAGGAATCCCAGGCAGGAGAGGACTCGTCAGAATTGCCAGTGACATGGCCTGCAGGACTATTGGCATTCCTGGGGAAGGAGGAAATTGACACTGAGGGAGTTGGTGGGGTGGTTTGCGTGAGCTTGGTTACAAGAGGAAGGGATTTACTGGTCAGTGGACTGCTTCCGCTGTCACCCAAAGTTTTTGAACTTGTCACTGACTTATTATGAATGCGCTGCAGGTGACGTATAAGGGAGGATGTTCCGAGGTGGTTAACGTCCTTACCCCTACTTATTACAGCTTGACAAAGGGAACACACGGCTTGACACCTGTTGTCCGCATTTCTGGTGAAATACCTCCACACCGAAGAGCTGATTTTTTTTGGTATTTTCACCTGGCATGTCAACGGCCATATTCCTCCCACGGACAACAGGTGTCTCCCCGGGTGCCTGACTTAAACAAACCACCTCACCATCAGAATCCTCCTGGTCAATTTCCTCCCCAGCGCCAGCAACACCCATATCCTCCTCATCCTGGTGTACTTCAACACTGACATCTTCAATCTGACTATCAGGAACTGGACTGCGGGTGCTCCTTCCAGCACTTGCAGGGGGCGTGCAAATGGTGGAAGGCGCATGCTCTTCACGTCCAGTGTTGGGAAGGTCAGGCATCGCAACCGACACAATTGGACTCTCCTTGTGGATTTGGGATTTCGAAGAATGCACAGTTCTTTGCTGTGCTGCTTTTGCCAGCTTGAGTCTTTTCATTTTTCTAGCGAGAGGCTGAGTGCTTCCATCCTCATGTGAAGCTGAACCACTAGCCATGAACATAGGCCAGGGCCTCAGCCGTTCCTTGCCACTCCGTGTGGTAAATGGCATATTGGCAAGTTTACGCTTCTCCTCCGACAATTTTATTTTAGGTTTTGGAGTCCTTTTTTTACTGATATTTGGTGTTTTGGATTTGACATGCTCTGTACTATGACATTGGGCATCGGCCTTGGCAGACGACGTTGCTGGCATTTCATCGTCTCGGCCATGACTAGTGGCAGCAGCTTCAGCACGAGGTGGAAGTGGATCTTGATCTTTCCCTAATTTTGGAACCTCAACATTTTTGTTCTCCATATTTTAATAGGCACAACTAAAAGGCACCTCAGGTAAACAATGGAGATGGATGGATTGGATACTAGTATACAATTATGGACGGGCTGCCGAGTGCCGACACAGAGGTAGCCACAGCCGTGAACTACCGCACTGTACTGTGTCTGCTGCTAATATATAGACTGGTTGATAAAGAGATAGTATACTCGTAACTAGTATGTATGTATAAAGAAAGAAAAAAAAACCACGGTTAGGTGGTATATACAATTATGGACGGGCTGCCGAGTGCCGACACAGAGGTAGCCACAGCCGTGAACTACCGCACTGTACTGTGTCTGCTGCTAATATATAGACTGGTTGATAAAGAGATAGTATACTCGTAACTAGTATGTATGTATAAAGAAAGAAAAAAAAAACCACGGTTAGGTGGTATATACAATTATGGACGGGCTGCCGAGTGCCGACACAGAGGTAGCCACAGCCGTGAACTACCGCACTGTACTGTGTCTGCTGCTAATATATAGACTGGTTGATAAAGAGATAGTATACTCGTAACTAGTATGTATGTATAAAGAAAGAAAAAAAAACCACGGTTAGGTGGTATATACAATTATGGACGGGCTGCCGAGTGCCGACACAGAGGTAGCCACAGCCGTGAACTACCGCACTGTACTGTGTCTGCTGCTAATATATAGACTGGTTGATAAAGAGATAGTATACTAGTAACTAGTATGTATGTATAAAGAAAGAAAAAAAAAACACGGTTAGGTGGTATATACAATTATGGACGGGCTGCCGAGTGCCGACACAGAGGTAGCCACAGCCGTGAACTACCGCACTGTACTGTGTCTGCTGCTAATATAGACTGGTTGATAAAGAGATAGTATACTCGTAACTAGTATGTATGTATAAAGAAAGAAAAAAAAACCACGGTTAGGTGGTATATACAATTATGGACGGGCTGCCGAGTGCCGACACAGAGGTAGCCACAGCCGTGAACTACCGCACTGTACTGTGTCTGCTGCTAATATAGACTGGTTGATAAAGAGATAGTATACTACTAATATTATATATACTGGTGGTCAGGTCACTGGTCACTAGTCACACTGGCAGTGGCACTCCTGCAGCAAAAGTGTGCACTGTTTAATTTTAATATAATATTATGTACTCCTGGCTCCTGCTATAACCTATAACTGGCACTGCAGTAGTGCTCCCCAGTCTCCCCCACAATTATAAGCTGTGTGAGCTGAGCAGTCAGACAGATATATAATATATATAGATGATGCAGCACACTGGCCTGAGCCTGAGCAGTGCACACAGATATGGTATGTGACTGACTGAGTCACTGTGTGTATCGCTTTTTTCAGGCAGAGAACGGATATATTAAATAAACTGCACTGTGTGTCTGGTGGTCACTCACTATATAATATATTATGTACTCCTGGCTCCTGCTATAACCTATAACTGGCACTGCAGTAGTGCTCCCCAGTCTCCCCCACAATTATAAGCTGTGTGAGCTGAGCAGTCAGACAGATATATATAATATTATATATAGATAATAGATGATGCAGCACACTGGCCTGAGCCTGAGCAGTGCACACAGATATGGTATGTGACTGAGTCACTGTGTGCTGTGTATCGCTTTTTTCAGGCAGAGAACGGATTATAAATAAAACTGGTGGTCACTATCAGCAAAACTCTGCACTGTACTGAGTACTCCTAATGCTCCCCAAAATTAGTAAATCAAGTGTCTCTCTAATCTATTCTAAACGGAGAGGACGCCAGCCACGTCCTCTCCCTATCAATCTCAATGCACGTGTGAAAATGGCGGCGACGCGCGGCTCCTTATATAGAATCCGAGTCTCGCGATAGAATCCGAGCCTCGCGAGAATCCGACAGCGTCATGATGACGTTCGGGCGCGCTCGGGTTAACCGAGCAAGGCGGGAAGATCCGAGTCGCTCGGACCCGTGAAAAAAAACATGAAGTTCTGGCGGGTTCGGATTCAGAGAAACCGAACCCGCTCATCTCTAGTATCAAACTCTGCTTTGCCTCCCAGATGGGGGGATTTGGTGTAGCTTCTAGGGGGATGTAGTGTAGTGATGTAGTATACCATTTAGGGTATGTAGTGTAGTAACGTATTGCAGTAAATAGGGGCATGTAGTGCACTGATGTGGTGTAGCATACAAAGGGGATGTAGTATAGTGATGTAGTGCAGTGTATAGGGGCATGTAGTATAGTGATGTAGCTCAGCGTGTAGGGGATATAGTATAGTGATGTAGTGTAGTGGATAGGGGAATGTAGTGCAGTGATGAAGTGTTATGATATAGGGCCTAATTCAGACCTGATTGCAACAGCAAATTTGTTAGCAAATGGGCAAAACCATGGGGGTCATTCCGAGTTGTTCGCTCGTTGCCGATTTTCGCTATATTGCGATTAGTCACTTACTGCGCATGCGCAAGGTTCGCAGAGCGCATGCGCTTAGTTATTTTACACAAAAGTTAGGTATTTTACTCACGGCATAACAAGGGTTTTTCATCGTTCTGGTGATCGTACTGTGATTGACAGGAAGTGGGTGTTTCTGGGCGGAAACTTGCCGTTTTCTGGGCGTGTGCGAAAAAACGCTGGCGTTTCTGGGAAAAACGCGGGAGTGTCTGAAGAAATGGGGGAGTGTCAGGGCGAACGCTGGGTGTGTTTGTGACGTCAAACCAGGAACGAAACTGACTGAACTGATCGCAATGGCTGAGTAAGTCTGGAGCTACTCAGAAACTGCTAAGAAATTTCTATTCGCAATTCTGCGAATCTTTCGTTCGCAATTCTGCTAAGCTAAGATACACTCCCAGAGGGCGGCGGCTTAGCGTGTGCAATGCTGCTAAAAGCAGCTAGCGAGCGAACAACTCGGAATGAGGGCCCATGTGCACTGCAGGTGGACAGATATAACATGTGCAGAGAGACTTAGATTTGGGTGGGTTATTTTGTTTTGTGCAGGGAAAACACTGGCTGCTTTATTTTTACACTACAATTTAGATTTCAGTTTGAACACCCCCCAACCAAATCTAAGTTACTGCCTTGCCCCGGGTGACGAAAATCCTAGTTTCGGCCCTGGCTAAATGATCCCGTCACATATCAATACTGATGTGGAATCCGTGTTATTTTACATAGGAAAAGAAAACGTAAAAACTTTGAATCGTGAAACTTTGTAGAGGCATGGTAATAAGATGACGGAATTGATTCAACCTGCACCTGCCAGTAAGTGCGGCTCTAAGCCGAGAGTTATTGAATTTGGTAAATTACAGGCAACAGATGTAGGGACTGACAGAGCAAGATGTAGCGAGCATGTCAAGATTGAGAATGTTGACACTACAACGTCGATAGTCACAGTGTTGACACCGACGTCCAAAAATTTTACGTTAAAAATGTGGACAGTCAGAATATTGATACAAAAAAATAAGGGTTAGGCAGCACTTAGGGCTAGGCTAAGATAGGAGTGTAAATATTCTGACTGACAACATTCATGTTGACATGTTCACTGACATAATATTGACATTTTGGACATGTCGACATTATGTCAGGGTTGACACTGTGACTGTCAAATGTAAACATTCTGATCATATCGGGCTATGCAAATTATTTCATTTGTGATAGTGAAGAAATCAGTATAACATTAGTGGGCCATGAGGACTAGAGTTGGGAAATAATGACTTACCTACCTAATTTGGAGAGCTTGACTTCTGTGAGTAATATAGACCCAGTACTCCATAATATAAGAGACATATCGTACAATTTAGCATAATCCTGAGATCAAGATACCATAGGCCATTTGTAGAATTGGATACATTTTGAATCAAAATGCACATGACAAATAGGTGCATTCAGGGGCCTAGCCAGAACACTGTGGGCCCTATAGCAACATTTTGAAAGTGCCCCTGCCCCAGTGCTTCTAGAGAGACACCTCTCTGCAGCATTTGTTAATTATATGCCCCATAAAAGTGCCCTACAGTAGTTTATTTTCTGAATCATAGTAGTGCCTTAGATAATGTTATGCCCCATAGTAGTGCCCTTGTTTATTTTATGAACTATAGTAGTGCCCTAGTTCCTTTAATGTTACTAGGTAGGGCTGTCAGTACAAATTATGCCACACAGTACCCCCAATTTACATTATGACATACAGTGAACCCAGTTCATATTATACCATACTATAGTGTCTCCATTTCATAGTATACCATATTACAGAGCCCTCAGTTCATATTATGCAGCATTATAATGTCCTCCAGTTCATTGTATACCATATTACAATGAGCAGGTCCAGGGGCCTATAGATATATTCTAAGCCCCAAGGCAAATGTGTGTAAGGTCCCCTAAGTATCACCCAATGGTGAAAATAGTATATAACACATGTAACTTTGGCAGGGAAGGTGGGCCCCTCTCAGCTCTGGGCCCCATAGCAGCTGCACTCCCTGCACCTATGGTAACTACGCCCTTAGGTGCATTTTGTGCAGCTTTCAGAGCTTTCATAATAGGTGTATAGCTCTGCAAGGTTTGCAACACATCCAACTGTACATAGGGGTCATTCCAAGTTGATCGTTCGCTAGCAGTTTTTAGCAGCCGTGAAAACGCATTGTCACCGCCCACCGGGGAGTGTATTTTCGCTTTGCAGAAGTGCTAACGCCTGTGCAGCAGAGCGGCTCCAAACACATTTTGTGCAAAACAAGACCAGCTCTGGACTTACTGGAGGGTTGTCTTTTGACGTAACACACCTGCCCAGCGTTCACCCAGCCACGCCTGCATTTTCCCCGGCACTCCTGTCTTTTTCCAAACACTCCGTGAAAATGGTCAGTTGACACCCAGAAACGCCCCCTTCCCGTCAATCTTCTTGCGTTGTGCTGTGCGACTTAAAGCTTCGCTAGAACCTGTGCAAAACCACAAAGGTCTTTGTACCCATACGTCGCGTGTGCGCATTGCGGTGCATGCGCAGAAATGCCGATTTTTAGCCTGATCGCTGCGCTGCGAACGACGGCAGCTAGCGATCAACTCGGAATGACCCCCTTAAGCCTATATGTGCCCCATTGTCGTGTGACTAGTGCCATTACATTCATTTGATTATAGGGCCTGATTCAGTGATGGATACAGTGAGCATTGCGCAGCAGCGATGCTCAAAAATTCTAATGCACCAGGAGGCACCTGTAGGAAAAAGACACCTCCTGCATGCAGCGCTTAACCCGAGTGCTGCGAAGATAGACACAGCACTCTGCCTTCTGAGTAAGCCTCAGCTTACTCAGAATGACCAGCAAAACTGTTCAGCTGAGCCAAGGAAGTCTGTGTCCAGTGACTCACAACTACGAGATAGCGGCGGCATGTACCCATTTTGTAGAATGGTCCACGTCGCTGCCCCCAATCTGTGGCTAAGGGGGGACTGCAAGCAATCTCACAAAAGGAAACCAGCACATGCGCCAATCTTTAACAATTGGAGATGCACACAATCCTTCAGGTTTGTGTGCATTTGAATGAGGCCCTTATATCAGATTAATCTACAGTGTTTCCCATAACGAGAGGTTTTCCAAATTCATTCCTTTATCTGTAAAATTTATTTTTATAGTGCTCAAATACCCTCTTACCTCGTTTTATTAATGCAGTCTTTTTATTACTTCATTTATTTCCCATTGTAAAGTGCTATGCAGTATGCTGATATATATAATTAAATGCTAGTAACTACATGTGGGCTTGAGATAGAAGAAAGCTCTAAAAAAGGTGATGAAACTGAATAAATACAAAGAGTGGTCATTCTCTGAGCTCACTAGATAGGTATTGTATAAAGGATACATAGTGGTAAATTTACTAATGTGGGAGTTTTTTTATAGCAACAAATCAGAATCTACTTAACACTTATCTAGCCGATTCTAGACGATAATAGATATAGGGCCATATGCAATTGCGGTCGAATTGCCGCAAATGTCGAAAAACGGGGCATTTTCGACAAAAAAAACCTGTTGAATTGGTTTCGACAATGCAGTACTTTTCGACAAAAAACCTGCCGTTTCAGATTCGACTTTTTGCAATTCGACATTTGCCAAATTCGACATGTCTGCAATGGTAAAAATGCGGCTTTTCGACAAAAGTATATTTAAATGAAGAATGTCGATTCGACAACAGTGCTTTTCGACAGTTATTTCGTCAATTTCATTCCGCCTCATTTTGCTGTCGTGATCTAATAAATTTTTTAAAAAACATGTTTTTTTTTGTGTTTCTTTGATTGCTAATAGCATATCTATTTATATTAGAAGGGATTATCTACTTGGTTTGTCTATTTATGAGCCACAAGTATTATTTAATAGATTTTTTAAAAGAATATTTTTTTGTTTTACTGACTAAAATAATATAGAGAGATCAGTGCATGTATTTCAGTGGGAAGGGGTGGGAATGGGTTAAAATTTCAGAAAAAAACTGCGTGGGGTCCCCCCTCCTAAGCATAACCAGCCTCGGGCTCTTTGAGCCGGTCCTGGTTGTAAAAATACGGGGGGGGGGGGGGGGGGGAAATGACAGGGGATCCCCTGTATTTTAACAACCAGCACCGGGCTCTGCGCCTGGTCCTGGTGCCAAAAATACGGGGGACAAAACACATAGGGGTCCCCCGTATTTTTCACACCAGCACCGGGCTCCACTAGTCAGAGAGATAATGCCACAGCCGGGGGACACTTTTATATAGGTCCCTGCGGCCCTGGCATTAAATCACTAACTAGTCACCCCTGGCCGGGGTACCCTGGAGGAGTGGGAACCCCTTAAATCAAGGGGTCCCCCCCTCCAGCTACCCAAGGGCCAGGGGTGAAGCCCGAAGCTGCCCCCCCCCCATCCAAGGGCGGCGGGTGGGGGGCTGATAGCCATGTGTCAAAAAAAATATTGTTTTTTGTAGCAGAACTACAAGTCCCAGCAAGCCTCCCCTGCAAGCTGGTACTTGGAGAACCACAAGTACCAGCATACGGAGGGAAAACGGGCCCGCTGGTACCTGTAGTCCTACTACAAAAAAAATACCCAAATAAAAACAGTACACACACACCGTGACAGTACAACTTTATTACATACATGCACACTAACATACACACATACTTACCTATGTTGACACGAAGTGTCGGTCCCCTTGTCCACGTAGAATCCACGGGGTACCTGTAAATAAAATGATACTCACAACAATCTGGGGTAGATCGGTCCCCTTCTTTGTTTGTAATCCACGTACTTGGCAAAATAAAAAAACGACAAACACGATCCACGCACTGAAAGGGGTCCCATGTTTACACATGGGACCCCTTTCCCCGACTGCCGGGACCCCCCATGACTGCTGTCAAAGAGGGTCCCTTCAGCCAATCAGGGAGCGCCACGTCGTGGTACTCTCCTGATTGGCTGTGCGCGTCTGAGCTGTCAGGCGGCGCACTCGAGATACAATGTAGCGCATAGGCGCTCTATTGTATCCAATGGTGGGAACTTTGCGGTCAGCGGTTGACCGCGAGGTTATGTGGGATCACCCTCGATTGTTGTGAGCATAATTTTATTTACAGGTACCCCGTGGATTCTACTTGGAGAAGGGGACCAACACTTTGTGTCAACATAGGTAAGTATGTGTGTATGTCGGTGTGCATGTATGTAATAAAGTTGTACTGTCACGGTGTGTACTGTTTTTATTTGGGTATTTTTTGTAGTAGAACTACAGGTACCAGCGGGCCCGTTTCCCCCCCGCATGCTGGTACTTGTGGTTCTCCAAGTACCAGCTTGCGGGAGAGGCTTGCTGGGACTTGTAGTACTGCTACAAAAAAAACATTCTATTTTTTGACACATGGCTATCAGCCCCCCATCCGCCGCCCTTGGATGGGGGGGACAGCCTCGGGCTTCACCCCTGGCACTTGGGTGGCTGGAGGGGGGGGGCTTGATTTAAGGGGTCCCCACTCCTCCAGGGGTGACTAGTTAGTGATTTAATGCCAGGGCCGCAGCGACCTATATAAAAGTGTCCCCCGTCTGTGGCATTATCTCTATGACTAGTGGAGCACGGTGCTGGTGTGAAAAATACGGGGGACCCCCACGTGTTTTGTCCCCCGTATTTTTTGGCACCAGGACCAGGCGCAGAGCCCGGTGCTGGTTGTTAAAATACGGGGGATCCCCTGTCATTTCCCCCCCCCCCCGTATTTTTACAACCAGGACCGGCTCAAAGAGCCCGAGGCTGGTTATGCTTAGGAGGGGGTACCCCACGCATTTTTTTTCAAGATTGTTGAACACTTTTGTGCCGTCCATGAAGTCGAATCCAGGACGCACACTATCGTCAATTGGTCCGTTTTTCGACAGCGGGACTGTCGAATCCGTTTTTTATTGAATATGTCGAATTCGGGTCCCGGCGGGAGGGTTTGTGACTGTCGAATTGTGTTGAATTAAAAAACGGTCGAATTCCAGCCGGAATTCGACCGCAATTGCATTTACCCCATAATCTGATTGGTTGCTATGGGCAACATCACCAGTCCTAATACAAAAAAAAACCCTGAAAGGTTTGTTGGCGCTGTGTATATGTCACACACCAGAGGCGGCGTTCGCCGCGCTTACCCCTGCGTGTCTGCTGGTCGGTGTTGCGGCCTCTGCCTTCGGTGGGCCACGGGCTCCGGCGTCTGGTTGGCGCGGCTACCGGCGGTTCTCCGGGGCATGGGCACTGCCATGACACCCGGCATCACGTGGACGGGGGGCAGGTGACGTCATCAGACTGCTCTGCCAATCCAGCGCTGGCGGGAGATTCAAAGTCAGACGCCAGACAGAGCTTCAGTGCCTGAGTATCGTCTTTCCCTGACGTAGATGCCAGTGCTCCTGTTTCCGCCAAGGATTCCTGCAGTCGTACCCCAGTGCCCTCGGCATTTCCAGCTGCCAGTTCACTGCTCCAGCTTCGGTGTATTCAGCGGTCGGTAACCTTCCTGTGTTCCAGTCATCCGTGCTCCTAGGAATCAGCGTCTCAAGTCTCCGTTCACAAGTTCCATAGTCCAGCAGCGTCTCAAACCCCTGCACTTCAATTCTTCACTTCATCAGCGTCTCAGTCTCCGTTCTCAAGTTCTACAGATCCACAGCGTCAGAAACCCCTGTACTTCAATTCCTCACTTCATCAGCGTCTCAGTCTCCGTTGTCAAGTTCTACAGATCCACAGCGTCAGAAACCCCTGCACTTCAATTCCTCACTTCATCAGCGTCTCAGTCTCCGTTCACAAGTTCTACAGATCCATAGCGTCAAAAACCCCTTGATTTTCAAATCCTCACATCATCAGCGTCTCAGTCTCCGTTCACAAGTTCTACAGATCCACAGCGTCTAAAACCCCTGCACTCCAATCCTTCACATCCTCAGCGTCTCAGTCTCCATTCACAAGTTCTACAAATTCAAAGCGTCTGAAACCCCTGCACTTCAGTTTCTCACATCATCAGCGTCTCTGTCACCATTTACAAGTTCTTCAACCATCTATGTTAATAATCATCATTCATAAGGTCCACAGGTTGTCAGTGACTTTCAACATCACCCACAGTTTCTTCAATTACCAGCATCCCCATTACTGCTCACTTAACCCTCCAGTGGGTCTGGACTTTCCCTTCATTTATTCCGTTGGCATTTGACTTTAAGTTGTTTTCTTTTGCAATAAAGCTCTTTCTTATTTCATCGAACTCCACTGTCAGCGTCCTGTATGAGGAGATCCTATATCAGGCCCTCCCTACTCCAACTCAGTTGTGGTTCCTCTTCCCAACCATCGGAAGAATCCCCGAGTTCACAACACCCCCAGTCTAGGCCAGTGATAGTATATCAGTGTAAGTTGACACCTGTGGACCAGCAGCCACCTAGTGAGGGGGCAGCCAACCTCCTCAAAAAAGCAACCACTAGTATATTAATAATACCAGGCAGGCGCTAAGAACCACAGAGGTAATCTTAATAAAAAACAATAACAACAATAAAAATTAATAAAACAATTAGATCTCAAATGGTGAGCTGAATCGTACAGAGCTACAATAGGTAGGCATAGATACATATATTGCATAAATAAAGGGAATCCCTGGAAGTCCCAAAATACTATAGATGATCAAATCATATAAGCAATCATAGTTACCGCTGGTGATAGTGTAAGGTGGAGACTCTCAGAAATGTTCATTCAGTCTCTAACACCTTAATCCAAGTGAGTAGCCTATAATGAAAGGTGTATAAATCCTTAGGCTAGGCAATCCGGATAATTTCAGTTTGCAGTATGCGCTGTGGGCTGTGCAGGCTGATGTTGTAGAGTTCGTCCTTTTTTTGTAGCCGCTAGTGGAGCGGTATGAGTAGTCACTGAGTGCGGCTTCTGCGAGTCGGGATCTGGCTTCAGGGAATCACTGCACAGAGCCGCTGTTGGCTGTGCGGTGGGCACGTCGGTGCAGGATACCGTTGTGTGTCACAGTTGGCTAGGATGCAATGATATCGCTGGCACAGTGGAAGTGAGAAATGCCGGATGTAAAGGCCGTCAGACTGAATGCAGTAGTAACAACGGCACAGTAATAATAAAGTAAGCTTAATAGAGGCCCTCTTGGAAAAGGGCAGTGGGCCTCTCCTATGCACAATGGTGGTCCCAGGGTTACCTTTCTCCGTGTCCTCAATGCGTTTCTCCGCACACAGGGCGGCTTTGTCAAGAGGCAGAGTATGAGGGTTGAAACACACGCCGGCTTTTGCCGGCCGGGAAAAAGCCATCCGGTATTGTAATTAACAGTGTGATGGGTAGGGTCCTTTGACACTGCACGGCCCTTGCCGGCTGCCGGGTTGCAGCCGGAAATATCCACTGGAAGGTCCGGCTGCCGGGCCATGGCCGTGCCGCTTTTGAAGACAGTGGACCGTGTGTGTGAAGGGGAGCTTTCACACACGTTTTTTTCCCAAGCCGTGTCTGTTGCTGCGCGTGTGCACAGCATCAAACGCGGCTCTAAGCCATTGTGTTTGAAAGACTCTACCGGATGGCAAAAAGCCATCCAGGAGAAACCGGCGCGTGTTTTACAGCCCTGAGTGCTGAGCCTCTCTCATGACCCTTTTACCCTGTTTTTTCAGCAATCATCACAAACAGGTGTGTAGAATGGAATTAGGGCTCAGGGTTGGAGGAATCATTCCTCTTGTGCTCACTCTTATAAAAGCAGTATAAAGAACCCACTATGTAGGCTCATTATTTTCAAGAAATATACATTTGAGAAATATACATTTTAATACACAGTTAAAAATAAAAGTAATTAAGAATCATAATAAAACATGTAATGCGGACAGAACTACCTAAATAGAGGCAAACAGTAACAATGTACTAAATTAGAGAAGTATATCCATTCTCAAAGCACAGGGACAAATGTTAAAGGGGCAATAGAACTAGTGTGGAAAGGATAATTAATTATCATTCCACAAAGGTTCAGATAACATTTCCATAGAAGGGTTCTAATCATATAATAATCTTAAAATATACTACTTTGACATATATATTCCTCATGGAATTTATTTATTTATTTAATGTTTAAGAGAAAATATTTATACATATATATATATATATATATATATATAGTTTGATAGTCAAACAGTGAGGAGTATGGGTTAAAGAGAAATCAACGTAGAAGTACATATAAAAATATGTGACATCCTGCAGACTATCTGTATCTTGAACAACAGCAACACTGTTTATTTTTTCTCTTCAGCAGTCGATACAATTGTTGCAACTTGTGTTTCAATCTATCTATTCTACTCAATTGTTAAGCAACCAAACAAATCCTAATCAATATGACCCAGCATTCTGGGATCCACTTGTGTGAACAGAACACTAGAATGGCATATCCCTAGCAGTATAGGGGTCATGCCATGTTCAATCACATTTGTGAACCCAGAACTATGCTGGTGCTCGAAAGGGTCAGGTTCACAAATGTGAACATGTTAACTTCCCAGGATAGGAGAAATAGGGAAAAAAGGTTTTGTGTAATTGGACCAAATAGAAATAGTATTGAATATGTACCAAAAAACTAACCTAAAGTCAGATAAACTTGAAGGAAGGGTTGGATATATAGGTGGGATGGGAACCATAGTATAGGGCAAACACAGACAAGTAAGGAGCACAGATAAACAAGTATATATAGAGAAACACTAAGCGAATGATAATAATCTTAAATGAAATTTAAATATATTGTCTCATTAAGCCTTTGTGGCTGCAGAGATTGTAGATTTTAGAATCCATGCAGCTTCTGGTCAGCATAATGTTCTAAAACGGTCTCCTCCTCTAGGGGTAACGGCTATACAGTATGTTCCAAACCCGCCAATTCAAGGCAAGATGGATTACCAGCATGAGCTTCCACAAAGTTGCGTGAAACACTATGGTTCATACAGTTGCAAGAAAAATTTCCTGGATTTGTGCATAAATTGGTCATAAAATGTGTTCTGATCCTCATCTAAGTCACAACAATAGAGAAACACAGTCTGCTGAAACTAATACAACACAAACAATTATATGTTTCATGTTTTTTATTGAACACACCATGTAAACATTCACAGTGCAGGGTAGACAAAGTATGTAAACCCTTGGATTTAATAACTGATTGACCCTCCTTTGGCAACAATAACCTCAACCAAACGTTTCCTATAGTTGCATATCAGACCTGCACAACGATCAGGGGGAATTTTGGACCATAAACTGTTTCAGTTCAGCAATATTCTTGGGTTGTCTGGTGTGAATCGCTTTCTTGAGGTCATGCCACAGCATCTCAATCGGGTTGAGGCCACTCCAGAAGGCATATTTTCTTCTGTTGAAGCCATTCTGTTGTTGATCTACTTTTGTGCTTTGGGTCGTTGTCCTGTTGCATCACCCATCTGCTGTTGAGCTTCGGTTGGTGGACAGATGGCCTTAAGTTCTCCTGCAAAATGTCTTGATAAACTTGGGAATTCATTGTTCCGTCGATGATGGCAATCTGTCCAGGCCCTGAGGCAGCAAAGCAGCCCCAAACCATGATGCCTCCTCCACCATACTTCACAGTTGGGATGAGGTTTTGATGTTGGTGTGCTGTGCCTTTTTTTTCTCCACACATAG
Source organism: Pseudophryne corroboree (assembly GCF_028390025.1). NCBI lineage: Eukaryota > Metazoa > Chordata > Amphibia > Anura > Myobatrachidae > Pseudophryne > Pseudophryne corroboree. The sequence goes on from NC_086449.1 coordinate 340,544,017, forward strand.
TGTTGTGTGTTCCTTCCAAACAACTCAACTTTGGTTTCATCTGTCCACAGAATATTTTGCCAGTAGTGCTGTGGAACATTCAGGTGCTCTTTTGCAAACTTCAAATGTGCAGCAATGTTTTTTTGGACAGCAGTGGCTTCCTCCGTGGTATCCTCCCATGAACTCCATTCTTGTTCAGTGTTTTACATATGGTAGATTCGTCAACAGAGATGTTAGCATGGGCCAGAGATTTCTGTAAGTCTTTAGCTGACACTCTAGGATTCTTCTTCACCTCATTGAGCATTCTGCGCTGTGCTCTTGCAGTCATCTTTACAGGACACCCACTCCTGGGGAGGAGTAGCAACAGTGCTGAACTGTCTCCATTTATAGACAATTTGTCTTACCGTGGACTGATGAACATCAAGGCTTTTAGAGATCCTTTTGTAACCCTTTCCAGCTTTATGCAAGTCAATAATTCTTAATCGTAGGTCTTCTGAGAGCTCTTTTCTGCGAGGCATGGTTCACATCAGGCAATGCTTCTTGAGAATTGCAAACTCAAAACTGGTGTGTGTTTTAATAGGGCAGGGCAGCTTTAACCAACAATTCCAATCTCGTCTCATTGATTTGACTCTAGGTTGGCTGACTCCTGACTCAAATTAGCTCTTGGAGAAGTCATTAGCCTAGGGGTTCACATACTTTGTCCACCCTGCACTGTGAATGTTTACATGGTGTGTTCAATAAAAACATGAGAACATATAATTGTTGGGGCGTGGCTTAGCTGGAGAAGAGAGCAGACGTGTTTCTGCAGGCCTCCTCTCTCCAGAGTTCATAATCCTTCCATTTGGGGTGTTCACACCCTGTGTGCACTCTCTGGGGCTCCCCTCCCCCCCCCCCCCCTGTAGGCCTCCTGTTAAGGTCTCCTGCTCTGTGCTGCCACGTCGTCATGGCAACCGGGAGACAAGTGCTAGTGGAGTAACTTGAGCGTAGCTGATACTCCGGTTCGGGTCTTTTGCTGTGCAGTGGTTACAGGCTCGGTGCACGGCAGGGGATCCGGTGCTGGTTTTTGTGCTCACAGTCTGTGAGGTCTGAGTGGGGCGTGGACAGCACCTGCTATATAAACCCTCTTCTCAGGTTAGGCAGATGCTGCTGAATCTTTGTTGGTTAGTCAGTTCCTGAAAGCTAGCTAGTACTGTGTAAACTTTGTATTTGTTTGTTGCTTACTGCAAATAGGCCTTGGGATTTGGTATTACACTCTGCCAATCCAGACCTAGCAGTAAGACTGGAGTCAGTCGTTTAACCTGCTGGGGTTCTTTTGCTACTCTGTGAACCTAGCAGGTTCGCGGCTGTATTCTCAGACTTGCCTGCCAAAATCCTTTCTCACTGTGCAAGATGTTCAGGTGTCAGTTTAGTGGCAGTAAGCTGAACCAGTGCACTGCAAGTGAGGACTAGGATTGTGGAGACTCTCCTTGTGTCTATTATTCCATCTCTGACCAAGGAGTTTACTGCCACACCCGTTGGCAACCCTTTAGGGTTTTGCTGTTGCCCTTAGCAACAGCATTTGCGGGTTCTCTACGTATTAAATCACAACATCTCGCTTCTTTCCATCTGAGCATTCCTAATACTAGGGAGACACCCAGTTTCTTAGCCTTTGGGCTTCTCTGTTCACTTTGTGTTTATTTTGTTACCCTATCACCTTCTATGTATGTAATGTCATATTCCCCAGTCTGTCTGTGAGTTCATTTGTTTTGCATCCCTCTCCGTTCAGACACCAGTACATTCCTGCTGGCACTGGTGTGCATAACATATTCAGCAGCCTAATACTCCTGTTGAAATTTTGTGGGAATATGGAGCATACCCCTCAAAATACTTTGCAACAGGTGGTTGATCAGGTGCAGGTCCTGACTCGACAATTTAATGATTTGTCCATTAAAATGCACACCTCGCAGGCCGCTGGCGGAGCTCCCGCAGCAGCAGTGCCTTCAGGGGTTAAGGAGCCGAAAGTAAATCTCCCGGATCGTTTTTCTGGAGATCGCTCGCAGTTCTTTTGTTTCAAGGAGAGCTGCAAGCTATATTTCCAGCTTAGGCCTCAGTCTTCTGGGTCGGAGATTCAGCGGGTGGGCATAGTGATTTCCTTGCTACAAGGAGACCCACAGGTCTGGGCATATGGGTTGCAGCCTGACTGTCCGTCGCTTAAAAGTGTTGATGCTTTTTTTACGGCACTGGGCATATTGTATGATGACCCTGACAAGACGGCCTCAGCCGAGGCTCAGATTTCGATCCTTAAGCAAGGGCGAAGGCCAGTTGAGGTTTATTGTACGGAGTTTCGGAGGTTGGCCCATGATACCCAGTGGAATGACCCAGCCCTGAGACACCAGTACCGAAGAGGTCTTTCTAACCAGTTAAAAGACCAACTGGTACAATATCCCTTGCCTGATAGCTTGGATCAGCTCATGCAGTTATCCATTCGGGTGGATAGACGGCTGAGAGAGCGCAGGCTTGAAAGGGAGACCGAGGTTTCCTTCTTTCCCAAGGGAACCTCAGACTCTGAGGAATTTTCCGAGGAGCCTATGCAGATTGGGGCTACCCGCCTCTCCTCGCGTGAGAAGACGCGGAGGAGACAGCCGGGGTTATGTTTGTACTGTGGTAATAAAGGTCATGTGGTAGTATCATGCCCAGAAAAGCCGGAAAACTTCAGGGCCTGAGGGTGATGGGAAATATCTTGTCAGGCCAGAAGTCAGAATTTCCCAAGAAGACTTTTATCATTCCGGTGACCTTGAAGATCCTCGGTCAAACTGTCAAGACTGAGGCCTTTGTGGACAGTGGGGCCGACGGGGTTTTTATGGACCGCCAATTCGCCCTGAAACACTCTGTTCCCTTAGTACCCTTGGCATCGGAGATTGAGATTTGTGGGTTAAACGGGGAACCATTATCCCAGGGTAAAATTACCTCTTGCACTAGCCAGATTTCTTTGTTTATTGGAGCCACACACTCTGAAAAATTGTCCTTTTATGTGACTGTCTGTACTTTTGCCCCATTGGTGTTGGGGTTACCCTGGTTAAGGGTCCACAATCCTCAATTTGACTGGGTCTCTGGGGAGATTCTTAGTTGGGGTACTGATTGTTTCAGGAGTTGCTTGAGCCTTCCAGTCAGGCTTTCGCAGCTAAGTTTGCCAGGATTGCCAGGATGTTATGCAGATTTTGCGGACGTGTTCTCCAAAAGAGTTGCAGAGGTACTACCTCCCCATCGCCCCTATGACTGTGCCATTGATTAGTTGCCGAATGCTAAGCTTCCCAAGAGCAGGTTGTACTCCCTGTCACGTCCTGAGACTCAGGCTATGGCAGAGTACATTCAGGAGAACTTGGCTAAGGGATTTATCAGACCTTCACAGTCTCCAGTTGGGTCGGGGTTCTTCTTCGTGGGTAAAAAGGACGGTTCGTTGCGACCCTGCATCGACTTCAGGGAATTGAACCGTATCACGATTAAAAACTCATACCCACTGCCTCTCATTTCGGTCTTGTTTGACCAGCTTCGTACTGCCACCATTTTTTCTAAGATTGACCTACGCGGTGCGTACAATCTAATCCGAATAAGAGAGGGGGATGAATGGAAGACTGCCTTTAATACCCACTCAGGGCATTATGAATATTTGGTGATGCCTTTTGGGCTCTGTAATGCCCCCGGCAGTCTTCCAGGACTTCATAAACGATGTGCTCAGGGAATATTTGGATAGATTCTTAGTTGTATACTTAGATGACATCCTAATCTTCTCCCATTCCCTGGAGGAACATCGGAAGCATGTACGCTTAGTCCTCCAGAAACTCAGAGACCACCGGCTTGGGGCGAAGCTGGAGAAGTGCGAATTTGAAGTTCAGCAAATCGCATGTCTAGGATATATTATCTCCCCAGAAGGTTTCCAAATGGAGGGTTCCAAGGTACAGGCAGTCCTGGATTGGGTGCAGCCCACTAGTTTGATGGCGCTTCAGCGTTTTCTGGGCTTTGCGAATTTTTATAGACGATTTATCGCTGGATTTTCGTCTATAGTGGCGCCCTTGGTGGCACTCACTAAGAAAGGGGTGGATGTTGCTCACTGGTCTTGTGAGGCCAAAGCGGCTTTTGCCCGTCTCAAAAGGGCATTTGTCTCGGCCAAGGTGCTGCGACACCCAGATCCAGAGCGTCCTTTTGTGGTGGAGGTGGATGCCTCTGAGATGGGTATTGGGGCAGTGCTCTCTCAGATGGGGGAGTCTGATAATCGCCTTCATCCCTGTGCTTACTTTTCCCGTAAATTTTCGCCTGCCGAGATGAATTATGACGTGGGTAACCGGGAATTGTTGGCTATTAAGGATGCACTCGAGGAGTGGAGACACTGGCTTGAGGGGGCTAAGTTTGTGGTCTCAATTCTCACCGACCATAAGAATTTGGCATATTTAGAGTCAGCGAAGCGCCTCAATGCCAGGCAGGCACGATGGGCTTTGTTTTTTGCTCGCTTTAATTTTTTGATAACATATCGCCCTGGGTCAAAAAACATCAAGGCTGATGCGCTCTCGCGGAGTTTTGCTCCAATCCAGGAGACCACCGAGGAGCCATTGCCCATTGTGTCCCCATCATGTATTAAAGTGGGCATTACCCAGGACCTCTTGTCATTAGTCCTTAGAGCACAGGAGCAGGCTCCTCCAGACCTTCCGGTAGGTCTTTTGTTTGTGCCTCCTAGGTTAAGACAGCGAGTGTTCCTGGAATTCCATGCCAAGAAGTCGGCAGGTCACCCGGGTATTGCCAGAACTCGGGAGTTGCTATCTAGGGCGGTGTGGTGGCCCTCGGTGGCTAGGGATGTGGATCAGTGGGTTCGGGCATGTAACATCTGTGCCCGAAATAAGACTCCTAGAGGGGTTCCTGTTGGCCCATTACATCCACTCTCTATTTCATCTAAGCCATGGACCCACATTTCAATGGATTTTGTGGTGGACTTGCCCAAATCCTCGGGGATGACAGCCATCTGGGTTGTCGTTGACAGGTTTTCGAAGATGGCGCACTTCGTTCCATTGGTTGGGCTGCCATCGGCCAGACGCCTGTCTGAATTATTTATGCTGCATGTTGTGCGCCTCCACGGGTTGCCACTTGATGTGGTCTCTGACCGCGGATCCTAGTTTGTGGCCAAATTCTGGAGGGCATTTTGTTCCGATCTCCAGATTTCTGTCAGCTTGTCGTCAGGCTACCATCCGCAGTCTAATGGGCAGACTGAAAGGGTGAACCAGTCCTTGGAGCAGTTCCTCAGGTGTTATGTCTCCAAGTGTCAGACTGACTGGGTTGCTCATCTGTCCATGGCGGAGTTTGCCTATAACAACGCGGCTCACTCTGCTACAGGGATCTCTCCCTTCCTTTGTGTGTATGGGCATCATCCTAAGGCCAATTCTTTTGACCCCCAGGACTCCACGCCTGGTGGTTCCTCTGTGGTTTCGGTCCTTAGAGGTATTTGGAGGAAAGTGAAGAAAGCCCTTGTGTCTGTGTCATTAGTGACCAAAAGGGTTTTTGATAAGCGGAAAAGACCCTGCAGCTTCAAATTAGGAGACTTCGTCTGGTTGTCTACCAAAAATTTGAAGTTGAGACAGCCATCTCATAAATTAGGCCCCCGGTTCATCGGTCCTTATAAGATCACTAGGGTTATCAATCCGGTGGCATTTCAGTTAGATCTACCCCGTTCTTTGGGTATCAATAAAACATTTCATTGTTCCCTTTTAAAACGGGTGATTTGTAATCCTTCTTCCAGTGGAAGACCTTCCCCTCTTCTGATACGTGGCCAGAGGGAGTTTGTTGTTGAAAGGATTCTTGACTCCAAGATGGTTCGGGGTCGGCTGTCATTTTTGGTGCACTGGAAGGGGTATGGCCCGGAGGAGCGGTCGTGGGTGCGCAGTTGTGATCTTCATGCCCCCAGGCTGTTACGCTCTTTCTTCTCGCAGTTCCCCGATAAACCCGGTGGTAGGGGTTCTTTGACCCCTCGTCAGAGGGGGGGTACTGTTAGGGTCTCCTGCTCTGTGCTGCCACGTCGTCATGGCAACCGGGAGACAAGTGCTAGCGGAGTAACCTGAGCGTAGCTGATACTCCGGTTCGGGTCTTTTGCTGTGCAGTGGTTACAGGCTCGGTGCACGGCAGGGGATCCGGTGCTGGTTTTTGTGCTCACAGTCTGTGAGGTCTGAGTGGGGCGTGGACAGCACCTGCTATATAAACCCTCTTCTCAGGTTAGGCAGATGCTGCTGAATCTTTGTTGGTTAGTCAGTTCCTGAAAGCTAGCTAGTACTGTGTAAACTTTGTATTTGTTTGTTGCTTACTGCAAATAGGCCTTGGGATTTGGTATTACACTCTACCTATCCAGACCTAGCAGTAAGACTGGAGTCAGTCGTTTAACCTGCTGGGGTTCTTTTGCTACTCTGTGAACCTAGCAGGTTTGCGGCTGTATTCTCAGACTTGCCTGCCAAAATCCTTTCTCACTGTGCAAGATGTTCAGGTGTCAGTTTAGTGGCAGTAAGCTGAACCAGTGCACTGCAAGTGAGGACTAGGATTGTGGAGACTCTCCTTGTGTCTATTATTCCATCTCTGACCAAGGAGTTTACTGCCACACCCGTTGGTAACCCTTTAGGGTTTTGCTGTTGCCCTTAGCAACAGCATTTCGGGTTCTCTACGTATTAAATCACAACATCTCACTTCTTTCCATCTGAGCATTCCTAATACTAGGGAGACACCCAGTTTCTTAGCCTTTGGGCTTCTCTGTTCACTTTGTGTTTATTTTGTTACCCTATCACCTTCTATGTATGTAATGTCATATTCCCCAGTCTGTCTGTGAGTTTATTTGTTTTGCATCCCTCTCCGTTCAGACACCAGTACATTCCTGCTGGCACTGGTGTGCATAACACCTCCTCAGCCCTGCTGTGCCTGCTGCAGAGCCGGGGAGCAGTTTTCACTGCTCTCGCAGGTTGCGGCCTACACTCTCCCGGAAGCCGGGGACTCGCGTACTCCCGGCGCCCGCGATTTGAGCTCCGTGGCGAGGACCCCTCACACGCTGCCCGGACCCTTCATAAGCCTTCCCCTGACCCCCAGGGTGGACTCCCACTGAAGCAGCTGGTCGGGGAGACGCCTGGCAGTGGGGGACAACGATAGACCTGAAGCCCATCTTTGTCCATATCGGAAGTGCTGGATTTGAGGTAGCAGTGTGCCTATACAGTGTGGGGGTCCCTGGACTGGGGCTTCACTGGGACTGGTGGCCCTCTGGTACTGTTCTCCCCCTGTTCTCCCTCTGGGGCCCCGGTAGAGAGATCTGTGCATTTTCTGTTGAGGGGAGAAATAGCATTTTTCTCGGCACTATTATCTTCTACTATAACTGTCCCACCTAGTGGTCCCTGAGTGTGATAGCATACATTTTTTCACACAGTGTGCTGGTTATATAATACATATTGCCCTGCAGACTTCATAGGACCGCAGATATCCCGGCACCTACCGAGACGATCGGCCGCGATGTCCCCATGGTTGAATAACCAAGATATTATGAAGTGACCGCTCTGAGATAACTCTGCCTACACCCGAATGCTCCTATGACATGATATGACAACTTGACTTTTGCGTGGATCCCTCCTCGATTGATATTTCAGAAGCCATTGTGCCTCCCGTTCCTCTACCTTTGTCGTTCAGCGCTGTCATGCCTCCCAAGAAATATAAGGCTGCTAAAACTGTCTCCCAGGTGGCGTTCTTTAAACCTTCTCCTCAGGCCGCTAAAGCAAAGGATGCACGGGGTGGTGCCTCTAAACCTGCTGTCCCGGTGCCCTCGCCATCTAGAGATACGTCCGCCCCTGCCACTGCACACCCCAGCTCCATCGATGACGGTGACTCGCTTACGGTGGGCGCTATGAAACATCTCCTAACACAATTTAAGGATGAAGTTGCGGCAGAATTTAGAGCGACTATGAAGGAATGTCAGAGATCTATTGACGAGATTGGTGGCCGCACCGATCACCTAGAAACGAAAATGGGTGAAGTGGTGTCGTCGCACAACAACCTGATCTCTTCTCATGACCTGCTCCAAAATTAGGTCACGGCGCTCAGGGACAAACTCTCGGATATTGAGGACAGATCGAGACGTAACAACATAAAGCTACGTGGTGTCCCGGAAGCTGTCGCTAATAGCGCTTTAAACGATTTTGCAGTTGACCTCTTCAGCAAACTCCTTCCTTCGTTCCGCTCAGTGGACTTCCTACTTGATCGTATCCATAGGCTCCCTAAAGAAAGGAACGCTCCTGATGGTGTCCCCCGGGATGTCCTTATGAGGTTACACTATTCCACGTGAAGGAGGCGATCTTGAAAGCTGCTAGACCCTCTGATACTGCATCGGAGGCTTTGGGCTCACTTCAGATCTTCGGAGACCTGTCCCCTGCTACTTTAGCGAAACGGCGCTCTCTTTACCCCATCACATCAGTGCTACGTAAAGAGAACAATCTATACAGATGGGGATTTCCTACTAAGTTGCTTATTTCTCGAGAAGGTTCTACTGTTGTCATAACGAACGTCGAGGAGGGTAAAAAGATCCTAGCATCATGGAACTCTGCAAGCTCTTCTACACACACCTCTCCCGAGCGGGGCCTTCAGCGGGACTGGGCCTCTTCGGCTGCAGAACTTTGAGTATTGTTTGATTTACTACACTTGCATTGATTTCATGTTTTTCTGATCGGTTTGTAGTGTCGTATTTCCTACGTTGCACTAGTTCCTTGGCGATTGTTTGATGAGGGTGTCTAGGTGATATCTGAGTGCTATTAGAGTGTTTTTCAGTGATGCCTCCTCTCTGCCGGTTAACTGTTTGCTGCCTGTCTCTGCTGCCCCGACTGCCGCCCGCATTTCTTTGTCGGCTGGGAATTCTACCCGAGTTTCCTTTAATCCCGGTGGCTGTCGGGGGACCAGAGATGGATGGCCGAGGAACTACATTTTGTTTAATTTTGGTTCGGGTGCGGGCAGATTGACCACTACCCCCCCACAGTTTAACTCTGAGTCGCCATGGTTAGGCGTCCAAATGTGCCCCCGCGAGGGGTTATTGTTCTGTTTCTTCTTCCTGTTATCCTTCATCTTTTTTGTCCTTTCTTTCCCTTTTCCTCTCTATTAGTCCGGAAATGTTACACACACTTTCTACTTGCCAGTTGGTTGTCGATAGTTATGCAATCCCCGACAGTTTTACAATATGGTTAACATTGTTTCTATAAATGCAAAGGGTCTTAATTCCCCACATAAGAGGAGATTAGCACTTAATTATTTCCATAAACTTAAAGCTCAAATCATAGCCGTCCAAGAGACTCATTTTTTTATTAAATCAGCCCCTCCAAGGTTTACTAATGGGAGATTCCCCCATTGCTATCTGGCTAACGGGCCAGCAAAGAAGGCGGGGGTGGCAATCTTGATATCTCAGCACTGCGCGTTTTCCCTCACTTCGCAATATTGCGACCCTGAGGGGAGAATTCTAATTCTGGTTGGTACTCTTGAAAATAAAGAGGTGACAATAGTTTCTTGCTATGCTCCTAACACCAAGCAACTAGCATTTTGCAGGAAACTTTGCGCTAAGGTACAACAATTGGCTAAGGGCGCTTTACTCTTAATTGGGGGACTTTAACTTGACCCTGGACCCTTTAGTTGATAACTCTAGCAAGCGGCCCTCGCTCTCCAGTCAGCTCCATAGGAATGCAAAGGGCTTTAGCCAGCTACTGGCGGAATATGATCTTTTAGACCTCTGGCGTGTTAAACATCCAATGGACAGGGATTACACATTCTTCTCCCCGGTGCATGCATCCTATTCTAGAATAGATCTAGCATTAGCAGATAAGTGGACTCTACAGTCCATCCGTTCTCCCCATGTACTGGTCGGATCACTCCCCACTATACATCGAATGGGATATAAATAGTAGAAAGGTTACCCCGGCCCCCTGGCGCTTAGGTAAACTCAGTCTTCTTCAGTAGGAGACCACGCAGGCGATCCAAACCACCTTGGATTATTATCTTTCTGAGAACTCTCCTCAGGAGACATCTATCTTCACATTTTGGTGCGCCCTCAAAGCAGTAACACGAGGGACGGCGATTCAAACAGCGGCTAAGCTTAAAAGGGCATATCGTAAAAAATTTGAACAAGCTGAGCTCACAGTCGCTTCCCTGGAGAGTTCTCACAAGGCACATCCACACGATAAAGCCCTTCTTAAGTCATTGAAAGAAGCAAGGGAGGCGGTAAATGTTTTCTATCTAGCGGAGGTCCAACGCAACCTACATAGACTGAACCAAAAATTTTATGTTTATGGCAACAGGGCTGGTAGACTACTGGCGAGGAAGCTGAGGGGTAAGAAGGCGAAAGAAAAAATCCATATTGTCCACTCAGATAGGTGTAAGAGAGTCTACGATCCTGACGAAATTGCAAATGTCTTTGCATCCTATTACTCTAAATTATACAACTTGAAGGGGGATTCTTCTACTTTTCAACCTACAGGCATAGATGTTCAGAATTTTCTGAGTAATTTTCCTCTCCCCTCGCTGTCGTCGGAGTCTTGTAGCTCGCTCAGTGTGCCTTGGACTTTAGCCGAAGTCGAAAAGGCTATTGACTCCCTTCCAGCGGATAGGGCCCCGGGACCCGATGGTTATCCTTCTGGTTTCTATAAATCCTTTAAGGAGAATTTGACCCCGGTGCTCTTGTCGGTGTTTAATGAAGCCTCAGAGGCTGGCCACTTCCCCAAAGAGATGCTGGAAGCTCAAATCATCACCATTCCCAAACCGGGAAAAAGCCCTACCTCAGTCCAAAATTTTAGACCAATTGCTTTATTAAATACGGATCTAAAAATTTATGCCAAATTAATTGCTAACCGTATCAGTCCCCTTCTCCCTTCCCTTATCAACCCCGATCAAGTGGGATTCGTCTTAAACCGACAGGCCCCGGATAATACGTGTAGGGTGATTAATGTTATTGAACATTCTGCTTGTAGAAGAGAACCCCTCCTAGTTTTGTCTCTGGACGCCGAAAAGGCGTTCGATAGATTAAACTGGGATTTTATGATATTAACTCTGGACAAATTTGGCTTCTCTGGAAGGATCTTAGACTCTATCCTGGCTCTCTATTCCACACCCAGTGCACGGGTCTTTGTTAACGGATGTCTTTCTTCACCCTTCAATATCTCTAATGGCACGCGACAGGGATGTCCGCTATCTCCTCTTATTTTCTCTGACGTCCTAAGTGGATGCTGGGGACTCCGTCAGGACCATGGGGAATAGCGGCTCCGCAGGAGACAGGGCACAAAACTAAAGCTTTAGGATCAGGTGGTGTGTACTGGCTCCTCCCCCTATGACCCTCCTCCAAGCCTCAGTTAGGTTTTTGTGCCCGTCCGAGCAGGGTGCAATCTAGGTGGCTCTCTTAAGGAGCTGCTTAGAAAAAGTTTTTAGGTTTTTTATTTTCAGTGAGTCCTGCTGGCAACAGGCTCACTGCATCGAGGGACTTAGGGGAGAGAAGTTCAACTCACCTGCGTGCAGGATGGATTGGCTTCTTAGGCTACTGGACACCATTAGCTCCAGAGGGAGTCGGAACACAGGTCTCACCCTGGGGTTCGTCCCGGAGCCGCGCCGCCGACCCCCCTTGCAGATGCTGAAGATTGAAGGTCCAGAAACCGGCGGCAGAAGGCTCTTCAGTCTTCTTGAAGGTAGCGCACAGCACTGCAGCTGTGCGCCATTGTTTGTCACACACTTCTCACCAACGGTCACGGAGGGTGCAGGGCGCTGCTGGGGGCGCCCTGGGCAGCAATGTAAATACCTTTTATGGCTAAAAAATACATCACATATAGCCCTTGAGGCTATATGGATGTATTTAACCCCTGACAGATATTACAAACTACGGGAGAAAAGCCCGCCGGAATAGGGGGCGGGGCTTATTCTCCTCAGCACACAGCGCCATTTTCCTGCTCAGCTCCGCTGTGAGGAAGGCTCCCAGGACTCTCCCCTGCACTGCACTACAGAAACAGGGTAAAACAGAGAGGGGGGGCACTTTTTTGGCGATATTTTATATATTTAAGCTGCTATAAGGATACAACACTTATATAAGGTTGTTCCCATATATATTATAGCGCTTGGGTGTGTGCTGGCAAACTCTCCCTCTGTCTCCCCAAAGGGCTAGTGGGGTCCTGTCTTCGATAAGAGCATTCCCTGTGTGTCTGCTGTGTGTCGGTACGTGTGTGTCGACATGTATGAGGACGATGTTGGTGTGGAGGCAGAGCAATTGCCGGTAATGGTGATGTCACCCCCCAGGGAGTCGACACCGGAATGGATGGCTTTGTTTATGGAATTACGTGATAATGTCAGCACATTACAAAAATCAGTTGACGACATGAGACGGCCGGAAAACCAGTTGGTACCTGCCCAGGCGTCTCAGACACCGTCAGGGGCTGTAAAACGCCCTTTACCTCAGTCGGTCGACACAGACCCAGACACGGACACTGAATCTAGTGTCGACGGTGAAGAAACAAACGTATTTTCAAGTAGAGCCACACGTTATATGATCACGGCAATGAAGGAGGCTTTGCATATCTCTGATACTGCAAGTACCACAAAAAGGGGTATTATGTGGGGGGTGAAAAAACTACCTGTAGTTTTTCCTGAATCAGAGGAATTGAATGATGTATGTGATGAAGCGTGGGTTAACCCAGATAGAAAAGTGCTAATTTCAAAAAAGTTATTGGCATTATACCCTTTCCCGCCAGAGGTTAGGGCGCGCTGGGAAACACCCCCTAGGGTGGATAAGGCGCTCACACGCTTATCAAAACAAGTGGCGTTACCGTCTCCTGATACGGCCGCCCTCAAGGATCCAGCTGATAGGAGGCTGGAAACTACCCTAAAGAGTATATACACACATTCTGGTGTTATACTGCGACCAGCCATCGCCTCAGCCTGGATGTGCAGTGCTGGGGTGGTCTGGTCGGATTCCCTGACTGAAAATATTGATACCCTGGATAGGGACAGTATTTTATTGACTATAGAGCAATTAAAGGATGCTTTTCTTTATATGCGAGATGCTCAGAGGGATATTTGCACTCTGGCATCGAGAGTAAGTGCGATGTCCATATCTGCCAGAAGAAGTTTATGGACGCGACAGTGGTCAGGTGATGCGGATTCCAAACGACATATGGAAGTATTGCCGTATAAAGGGGAGGAATTATTTGGCGTAGGTCTATCGGATCTGGTGGCCACGGCAACTGCCGGAAAATCCACCTTTTTACCTCAGACCCCCTCCCAACAGAAAAAGACACCGTCTTTTCAGCCGCAGTCCTTTCGGTCCTATAAGAACAAGAGGGCAAAAGGACAGTCATATCTGCCCCGGGGCAGAGGAAGGGGTAAGAGAGGGCAGCAAGCAGCCCCTGCCCAGGAACAGAAGCCCTCCCAGGGTTCTGCAAAGCCCTCAGCATGACGCTGGGGCTGTACAAGCGGACTCAGGAGCGGTGGGGGGTCGACTCAGGAATTTCAGCGCACAGTGGGCTTGCTCACAGGTGGACCCTTGGATCCTGCAGGTAGTATCTCAGGGTTACAGGTTGGAATTCGAGAAGTCTCCCCCTCGCCGGTTCCTAAAGTCTGCTTTGCCAACGTCTCCCTCAGACAGGGCGACGGTATTGGAAGCCATTCACAAGTAGTTTTCTCAGCAGGTGATAGTCAAGGTACCCCTCCTACAACAGGGAAAGGGGTATTACTCCACGCTATTTGTGGTACCGAAGCCGGACGGCTCGGTAAGACCTATTCTAAATCTGAAATCTTTGAACCTGTACATACAAAAATTCAAGTTCAAGATGGAATCACTCAGAGCAGTGATAGCGAATCTGGAAGAAGGGGACTTTATGGTGTCCCTGGACATAAAGGATGCTTACCTGCATGTCCCAATTTGCCCTTCACATCAAGGGTACCTCAGGTTCGTGGTGCAAAACTGTCATTATCAGTTTCAGACGCTGCCGTTTGGATTGTCCACGGCACCTCGGGTCTTTACCAAGGTAATGGCCGAAATGATGATTCTTCTGCGAAGAAGAGGCGTATTAATTATCCCTTACTTGGACGATCTCCTGATAAGGGCAAGGTCCAGAGAACAGCTGGAGGACGGAGTAGCACTAACCCAAGTAGTGTTGCAACAACACGGGTGGATTCTGAATTTTTCAAAATCTCAGTTGACCCCGACAACACGTCTGCTGTTCCTGGGAATGATTCTGGACACGGTTCAGAAAAAGGTGTTTCTTCCGGAGGAGAAAGCCAAGGAGTTATCCGAACTTGTCAGGAACCTCCTAAAACCAGGAAAAGTGTCTGTGCATCAATGCACAAGAGTCCTGGGAAAGATGGTGGCTTCTTACGAAGCAATTCCATTCGGCAGATTCCACGCACGAACTTTTCAGTGGGATCTGCTGGACAAATGGTCCGGATCGCATCTGCAGATGCATCAGCGGATAACCTTATCGCCACGGACAAGGGTGTCTCTTCTGTGGTGGTTGCAGAGTGCTCATCTGTTAGAGGGCCGCAGATTCGGCATACAGGACTGGGTCCTGGTGACCACGGATGCCAGTCTGAGAGGCTAGGGAGCGGTCACACAGGGAAGAAACTTCCAGGGAGTATGGTCAAGCCTGGAGATGTCTCTTCATATAAATATACTGGAGCTAAGAGCAATTTACAATGCTCTAAGCCTGGCAAAACCCCTGCTTCAGGGTCAGCCGGTGTTGATCCAGTCGGACAACATCACGGCAGTCGCCCACGTAAACAGACAGGGCGGCACAAGAAGCAGGAGAGCAATGGCAGAAGCTGCAAGGATTCTTCGCTGGGCGGAAGATCATGTGATAGCACTGTCAGCAGTGTTCATTCCGGGAGTAGACAACTGGGAAGCAGACTTCCTCAGCAGACACGATCTACACCCGGGAGAGTGCGGACTTCATCCAGAAGTCTTCCACATGATTGTGAACCGTTGGGAAAAACCAAAGGTGGATATGATGGCGTCTCGCCTCAACAAAAAACTGGACAGGTATTGCGCCAGGTCAAGAGACCCTCAGGCAATAGCTGTGGACGCTCTGGTAACACCGTGGGTGTACCAGTCAGTGTATGTGTTTCCTCCTCTGCCTCTCATACCCAAAGTACTGAGAATTATACGGCAAAGGGGAGTAAGAACGATACTCGTGGCTCCGGATTGGCCAAGAAGAACTTGGTACCCGGAACTTCAGGAGATGCTCACGGAAAATCCGTGGCCTCTACCTCTAAGACGGGACCTGATTCAGCAGGGACCGTGTCTATTCCAAGACTTACCGCGGCTGCGTTTGACGGCATGGCGGTTGAACGCCGAATTCTAAAGGAAAAAGGCATTCCAGAAGAGGTCATTCCTACACTGGTTAAAGCCAGGAAGGAGGTGACTGCACAACATTATCACCGCATTTGGAGAAAATATGTTGCGTGGTGTGAGGCCAGGAAGGCCCCCACGGAGGAATTTCAACTGGGTCGATTCCTACATTTCCTGCAAACAGGATTGTCTATGGGCCTCAAATTGGGGTCCATTAAGGTTCAAATTTCGGCCCTGTCGATTTTCTTCCAGAAAGAATTGGCTTCAGTTCCTGAAGTCCAGACTTTTGTAAAAGGAGTACTACATATACAGCCCCCGGTTGTGCCCCCAGTGGCTCCGTGGGACCTGAATGTAGTTTTGGATTTTCTCAAATCCCATTGGTTTGAGCCACTCAAATCGGTGGATTTGAAATATCTTACATGGAAAGTAACCATGCTACTGGCCCTGGCTTCAGCCAGGAGAGTATCAGAATTGGCGGCTTTATCGTATAAGAGCCCATATCTGATTTTCCATTCGGACAGGGCAGAACTGCGGACGCGTCCTCAGTTTCTGCCTAAGGTGGTGTCAGCGTTTCACCTGAACCAGCCTATTGTGGTGCCTGCGGCTACTAGCGATTTGGAAGATTCCAAGTTGCTGGACGTTGTCAGGGCATTGAAAATATACATTTCAAGGACGGCTGGAGTCAGAAAATCTGACTCGCTGTTTATACTGTATGCACCCAACAAGCTGGGTACTCCTGCTTCTAAGCAGACGATTGCTCGTTGGATTTGTAGCACAATTCAACTTGCACATTCTGTGGCAGGCCTGCCACAGCCTAAATCTGTCAAGGCCCATTCCACAAGGAAGGTGGGCTCATCCTGGGCGGCTGCCCGAGGGGTCTCGGCATTACAACTCTGCCGAGCAGCTACGTGGTCGGGGGAGAACACGTTTGTAAAATTCTACAAATTTGATACCCTGGCTAAAGAGGACCTGGAGTTCTCTCATTCGGTGCTGCAGAGTCATCCGCACTCTCCCGCCCGTTTGGGAGCTTTGGTATAATCCCCATGGTCCTGACGGAGTCCCCAGCATCCACTTATGACGTCAGAGAAAATAAGATTTTACTTACCGATAAATCTATTTCTCGTAGTCCGTAGTGGATGCTGGGCGCCCATCCCAAGTGCGGATTGTCTGCAATACTTGTACATAGTTATTGTTACAAAAAAATCGGGTTGTTATTTGTTGTGAGCCGTCTGTTCAGAGGCTCCTACGTTTGTCATACTGTTAACTGGGTTTAGATCACAAGTTATACGGTGTGATTGGTGTGGCTGGTATGAGTCTTACCCGGGATTCAATATCCTTCCTTATTGTGTACGCTCGTCCGGGCACAGTATCCTAACTGAGGCTTGGAGGAGGGTCATAGGGGGAGGAGCCAGTACACACCACCTGATCCTAAAGCTTTAGTTTTGTGCCCTGTCTCCTGCGGAGCCGCTATTCCCCATGGTCCTGACGGAGTCCCCAGCATCCACTACGGACTACGAGAAATAGATTTATCGGTAAGTAAAATCTTATTTTTGCGTTGGCGATAGAACCCTTGGCTGCTTGCATTAGATCCCGGGACTCAATTAGTGGCCCTGTTATAGGGGGCATTTCTCACAAAAAACGCTTGTTT
This sequence comes from Pseudophryne corroboree, assembly GCF_028390025.1. NCBI lineage: Eukaryota > Metazoa > Chordata > Amphibia > Anura > Myobatrachidae > Pseudophryne > Pseudophryne corroboree. Next base: position 340,560,984 of record NC_086449.1, read on the forward strand.
GCGGACAATATTCTGCTATGTCTTTCTGACCCTGAGGCTTCCTTGCCAGTTCTTCATGACGTCCTTCAAAGTTATTCGAATGTTTCTTTTTATAAATTAAATACAAATAAAACTGAAGCCCTCCCACTCAATATATCTCCGACTGTGGTCTCTAGGTTGAAGGATTCGTACAAATATGCCTGGAAGTCCTACTCTTTGAGATATCTAGGGATTAACTTAACCAGAGAAGATAATTTGATTGAGTGTAATTATGCCCCGTTATTAAAAGCGTTTACGGAGCTGACTGCGGAGTGGATGCTACAGGAAGTGTCTTGGTTGGGTAGGATTGCTGCTGCCAAGATGGTCCTATTGCCGAAAATAATGTACCTGTTTCGCGCCATACCAAGGCCCCTTCCCAAACTCTTCTATAATAAATGTAATCAGGTCCTGATCAGATATGTGTGGGGAGGCTCTAGACCGAAAATTGCAAAAAAAATTCTTATTCTGCCCAAACTGTCTGGTGGGGTAGCTTTCCCAGATATAGAAAAGTACCATGCTGCATGTCTGATGAGTCAGTCTAGTGACTGGTTCGACACCTCGAGTCTGAAACCTTGGGTTATCCTGGAAGCTTCTTGCTTGGACGCTGTTTCTCTCCCTGATTTGTTTTGGTTACCACTGTCTGTTGCTCGGAGTAGGGCCGGATCCTGCAAGTCGATTAAAACGACCCTAGATTCATGGCATAAACTAGTGCTCTCTTCGGTAGAGATTAATTTACCTGCCCCCTGCCTGTCGTTATCTGCTCTTATGTCATCGATTCCTAATGTCTCCCTAGAGGAGTGGATTCGGAAGGGGCTTTCCACTGTGGGCGATTTATTTGTAGGAGACGTCTTGATGTCCTTTTCTCAATTACAAGAGAGATTTTGGATTCGGACTCAAGATTTTTTAAAATACCTGCAGGTGAGAAGTTGGTTACACTCATTTACTCACTCACATCTCTACAAACCTTCTCTTCTGGCTCATATTATAAGCCGATTGGAGTCGTCCTCGCATAAATATGGGATTACGTGGTGGTGCCAATTTCAATTGACAAATGGCCCACAGACAAAATTAAAAGCTCAGACTTTATGGGAAAGAGATTTGAATAGGTCCTTTGTTGATGCAGATTGGGACAGTATATTTAGATCTTGTTTTAAAGTCTCCAAATGTGTTAACCACTCCGAAATATTCTACAAGCTTATACAGAGGGCCTACTTCACCCCTGAAAGACAACACAGGATCTGGCCTTCACAATCTAAATCATGTTGGAGGAAATGCGGCTCTACGGGGGATATCTTTCATATCTTCTGGGCATGCCCTCATATACAACCACTATGGAGAGAAGTTTTAAATATGGCTAGCATAGTGTTAGGGCTCAACATCCCCCTGGACCGAGCTCTAGCGCTATTCCATTTATACGTTGATCGCCTCTCCGCAGGTGATCGCTACGTCTTGGGGCATATCTTGATAGCCACTAAAGCTGCTATAGCACAATTGTGGAAATCTGAGAATATTCCTACCTTAGCGTTTATTCAAAATAAGATTCACAAACATTTCATTTTCGAAACAGCGGAGGCTAAATATTCCTCCTCGGCTAACTCTATCCACCTGAAATGGTTAGGATGGTCCGACTATAGGAGTAGAGAAGGTAGGCTAACCGTTTATAGCTCTCCAATTGATGTGTCTGTGCTTTACCCTACCTAGATTGACCTTTACAAGAATGTTGTGTTATCCGGTATTTTCTAAGTTTATTGTATTTTAGTCCTTATTGTTTTTTCTTCTTCCATGTCTTTTCTCAGTGCTTTCTCCTTTTCTTGTATCTGAACGCCTAATGTAGCCAATTGTATATTCATCCGACTGTGCGTTGTTTGTATTTTTATTTTTTTTTGTAAATTCTGTTTATTAGATTTTCAATAAAGAAAAGGTACATACAATCCAGTGAAAGATATCAATATCATAAATGACCAGAGGTGATACCTCAGAAGGTCCCACACAATGAGATAGATCAATCAGACTTTAAACTGTTACATACATTGTGCCATCAGTGTGGTCATTAGAAATGTATACCTTCACATAATTGATATCCAAAATATATCTTGAACCTATAAACAGGGAGGTGGAGGGAAAACAAAACACAGACACAGGTAAGATAGGGAGGGAAGAAATAGGAAGGTACGAGAGAGAGAGAGTAAGCATCCTTAATTGTCAACAAACATAAATGTTATAGCAATCGCTGGGGGGTGGTTTGCGTGGGGGTGAGGGAGATACTTTTATGGAGAGAGTATTCGGTACGGTCAAATAGTGTAAATATGGAGTTTTGGGTTTCTGGGTTAAGAGAGAGTATGAATAAGACCCATTTCTTGTGGAATGTGACCACTCCAGTGATGACATTAGACAAAGCAGATCTCCTGTCGAAATACATGAGTTGCAACATCTTTTGGTGCACTTCAGAGAGCGATGGGGAGGTGCGTTTTATCCAATGTGTCAGAACTATTTTCTTTGCAACTGTAACAATAACTGTCAATAACGGGGTGAAGGCATATCTATTCAGGCCAAGATTCCAGCTCGTAAAGTCCGCCAGTAAGCAGGCTAGGGGGTCAAGATTTGGTACAAATTTGAAAATGCGTTTAATATAGTTAGGGAGTTTGTACCAGAAGCGGCGTGTGCGCGGGCAATCCCACATACAGTGGAGAAAGGAGGCGGTAGCACAGTGGCATTTAATACATTAAGCAGAATTAGTCGGGTTAAAATTAGCATATTGTGCTGGTGAGATGTAAGCCCTGTGGAGTGTTCTAATATGAACCTCCTGTAAATACGATGATTGGAGCGTCTTCAAGGCCTGAATAAAGTGATTGGTCATCTGATCTGGTTGCATGGGATAAATCAGATCTATATCCCAAGACTTTCTGACACCCTCCCATCGCTTCTCTGAGCCATTTGTAGTAAGGAGAGAGTACAATAAACTGATGCGGTATCCTTTCCGTGCGCTATGCATCATCACCGGCCTCAATGGGTCAGTTAGCGGAGAGGAGGTTCGCGAGGAGGTAGACCAGCTAAGAGAAGAAAGGTAATGTCTCATTTGGAGGTACATATAAAAATGGGTGTGTGGAAGCTCATAGGAGACTACTAGATCAGCAAACTGAACAAAATTACCACCCGGGTCAAAGACTTTGGTAGAGTTGGACAGTCCCCTATCCCTCCAGAGCCGGAACAGGGCGTTGGAAATAGAAGGTGGGAAAGCTGGGTTACCCCATAATGGAATAGAAGCGGCATGCAACGGGTTCCTCTTCAACCTTTTGTTTACCCCTCACCATGACAGAAATATGTCTTTAAATAAAATATGTGTCTTTACCTGAGGAGGAAGAAGAGCAGGTGGTGTTAGGAGTAAAGCGGCTGGTGAAAAGGGGTAGAAAAGGGCTTCATCGACACTTATGTCAGTAAATGTAGATTTGTCTGTTAACCAGTCAGTAACATATCGAAACATGATTGAGTGAGAGTAAGAGGGGAGGTCCGGCAACCCCACGCCCCCCGCTTTGCGAGGACCTATAAGTTTAGAAAGGGCAATTTTAGGTTTCTTCCCCGTCCACACAAAAGAACTCATCATCTTCCGCAAAGCCCCCAAGTCATATGTGTTCAATGATACTGGTAGTTTTTGCATCACATAAAAGATTTTAGGGAATATTATACTTTGTATAACAGCAATTCGGCCTAGAAGGGATATCGGGAGGAGTTTCCATCCTAGGAGTAGGGCTGAGATCCTAGCAATGACAGGTGAAAAGTTTAGGGAATAGAGTCGTGGAAGAGTAGATGGTATGTGAATCCCCAGATATTTAATGGAGGTGTTAGACGAGCGAAATGGGAGGGAGGAGAGGAAAGGGGCTAAAGCAGTGTGCGTGGTGCCTAAACAAAGCAGCTCCGATTTAGAAATATTAATGCGGTAACCCGCGATGTTGCCAAAAGAGTGGATCAACTCCAAAACAGCAGGGATAGAGCGTTGGGGGTCAGATATGAATAATAGCATGTCGTCAGCGAATAGTGATACCTTTAATTCCTTGATACCTATTTTTATTCCAGTGAAAGTGGGGGAGGCTCTGAGGGCAATGGCTAGGGGTTCTAGGGCTAGGGCAAATAAGAGAGGTGACAAGGGGCATCCCTGCCTGGTGCCTTTTTTAATTTCGAAAGGGGCTGATAAAAGACCGCTGCAGGAAATTTGGGATTTAGCATTATAATAAAGGCATTTGATCATGGAAATGAAATGAGGGGGGAACCCAAATCCATCCAAGGTAAGGAATAGATGTTGCCAGTCTACATGATCAAATGCCTTCTCGGCATCTAGTGAAAGGAACAAGTTAGAAGTTAGGGGAGAAGCATCAGAAACAGAAACGGCTGAGAGGACCCGACGAATGTTGATTTCGGAGTAGCGCCCAGATATAAAACCCGATTGATCCGGGTGGACCAAAAGGGGCATAAGAGGTTTCAATCTATCTGCTAGTATTTTTGTGAGTAATTTGTAGTCTAAATTTAATAGAGATATAGGGCGGTAAGATTCTGGTAGTGACAGATCCCTGTCTGGCTTAGGCAATAATTTGAGAGTGGCAGAATTAAAATGGGGTGGGGTTCTGAGTGAGGACATCATAGAATTAAGGGCCTTGACGAGAACCGGACCTACATGGGGAAGTAGGACCTTATAAAAGTCCCCACTAAAGCCATCGGGGCCCGGGGCCTTATCAGGCTTAGTATGGCGTATGGCCTTTTCCACTTCAGAGAGAGATATGGGTGCCATGAGCAATTCCGCATCACTAGGGGGGAGTCGGGGAGGGTGGATGGACTCCCAAAATGAAGCATCAGTGTGAGAGCCAGGCGTGGAAGGTGAGGGTGAAGGGAGCGGGTCAGAGTACAGCCGACTATAAAATGCACTAAGGACATCAGCGATCTCTAGATCGGAGGTAGTGAACACGTCAGGGGTCTTGCGGAGAGGATGAATCACAGCGGGTGAACGGGTGCCCTTGAGGAGGTTGGTGAGTAATTTCCCGGTTTTGTTGCCGAACCTATGGAATCGGTAGTTGACCGAGAACATGTGACGGTCACCCATAGATCCCACATATTCTTCAAAGTGCGTTTTGGATTGTAGATAAGATTGTCTATTGTTAGGGGTTGGACAACTTTTATATTGTTGGAAATTAAGGGTAAGAGCTGACTGAAGTGATAAATATTTGGAGGTGTATTGCCGTTTGGAATGTGCCACGAAGGAGATGATGTCACCCCTAAGAACCGTCTTTGCGGTCATCCAAAATAATATCGGATCTGATTCTAAGTGAGATCCATTGAGTTGGACAAAATCCTTCCAGGCCGACTCCAAACGTAAGCAGAAATCAGGAGATTTAGCTAAGTGTGAGGGAAATTTCCATAATCTAGGTGTAGGGGTAGATGAGTCCAAAGTTAAGGTAGCTGACACAACAGCGTGATCCGAGATGACAATTGGTGCGATGGAGGAGTCCATTACAGAGGAGAATAGGGATCGGGAGATGAGGAAGTAATCTATACGTGAGAGGGTAGAGTGTGCGGCCGACATGCATGTATAGTCCCTGTCAGTAGGATGGTGAGCCCGCCAAATGTCAACTAATTGGAGATGGTCTGAGAGTAAGGGAATTCCCAGTTTGGGTAAATGGTGAGTGGAAGTGGGGGTGTTCGATTTATCTAGGAGCAGAGATGATACCAGATTAAAATCCCCACCGATGATAATGGGTATATCTAAGTAAGGGGTAAACAAACCAACCAATTTTTGGAAGAAAGATTTTGAGTATGATGTAGGGGCGTATATGTTCCCAAGAATCAATGGTTTACCTTTCAAAGTCAGGGATACGATAACATAACGGCCGTCCGGGTCTTGGACAGTGCAGGACACGGCATGGGGAATATGCCGCTTGATCAAAATCACTTCCCCCCGGGCTCTGGAGGAATACGGGCTGGAGGCCATCACTGACCAACCCAACATAGCTAGTTTGGTTACTTCCGCGGGAATCAGATGAGTTTCCTGTAAGAAAGCAATGTCTACATTCTGCTTATTAAGATAAAGAAGTACCTTTCTCCTCTTAGCCGTTGAATAGAATCCTCCCACGTTCCACGTCCCTATTTTTACGTCAGACATAGTGTAGTAAGTGAAACAAAAATGCCACTCATCTCTCTGGAAGTACTCGATGTGACGGAAACAAAAAGGGAGAGGAGGGAGAGGAGAGGAGACAAACGCACATAAAACATAAAAACAGTCCTAAGACACCACAGATATGTAGGGGCTATTAGGAGTCATTCTAAGAACGTATAACGTGTAAGGAAAATGCAGAAGACATAATAGACCCTGTGCTTCCGGGGTAAAGAGAACAATATCCTAAAGGGAGAGATAAGTATTAACGATATTCTACAGGCGCATGGGAGAGGGAGGAGCTACTCCTACCCCGCGAACTAGAGAACAATTAACATGAAGTGAATACTACCACCAGCTCGGTAATGCCAAGATATAGTGGGTGCAGCAGCTGCCGGAGCAATAATCATGGTGATAGAAAAACATAAATTGAGCAGTTCAGCAATGAGGTCCATACGGACAATACATTACGGTAACATATAGTGAGAACCAACCAGGATAACATATATGTTAATATGGCAACGTAACATAGCCAGCAAAAAATAACATAGAATAACTGTATGCAAATAAGTGGAGCCATAAACTCTGCAAGAGAGTGACTAGAGAACACTCATCTGTGTTAAGGGCAGTAGAGAGGTTTATGGGAAATAATCAGGGAGGTAGGGACACGGGGTCACTGATGTCAGTTACATTGTCCCGAAGGAGTTCACGTAGATATTCCTCAGCATCTCTAGGAGAGAGGAAATCTTTGTGGGTGGAGCCATCGTAAATCCGTAAACGGGCTGGGTAAAGCAAGCTGAATTTGCGGCCCTCAGTGACTAGCTTCGAACATATCGGAGAGAAAGCCTTACGGGCCCTAGTCAGTTCCACGGAGTAGTCCTGGAAAATGAACAATTTATTTCCCTCCCACTGTAGATCTTTGACACGTCGGGATGCCGACCAAAACGCCATCTTGTGTAGGTAGTTTAGAGATCTAAATAGCGTGACACGCAGCCTCGGTTTCGAAGGAGTCGGGGCAGGGCCCACTCTGTGTGCCCGTTCAATCACTAAGTCACGGCATTCTTGAGTAATTCCCAACAAATCAGGTAGCGTGTTTCTGACAAAATGAGCAATCGCCGGCCCTTTAATGGATTCAGGTAAACCGACGAGACGGATATTATTACGTCTCGAACGATTTTCGATATCGTCTAACTTATTCCATATCTGGTAGTTATCAGATGTTAATTCTTTAACAATGTGACGCATGTCAGCAACTTCATGCAAAGTAGCCCCCAGTTGATTCTCGGCCTGGATCACCCTATGTGTAAGGGCTTTCAATTGGGAGGAGATGTCTGTGACTGCCTGAGAAAGGAGCGGTGCCATGGTGGACCGTATTGCTTCCACCACATCCCCATAGGTAACGGGGGAGTCAGGAGAGCGGCATACCTTATGAGGTGAGTCTGACAGCTCAGCAGCGGTCTTTTTAGAAGCAGGGGCTGCAGAGTCCGTGCCTCGCTCCAGCGCCATATTCCCCTCAGAGTGGCGTTTCTCCTGACGCGGTACGGGCTGTCCCGGCTGAGCTGCAGAGGTCACAAAGCGATCCATCGGGGAGCACCCGGATCGCAGTACTATGCTGGTGGTGTTGGAGGCTGTGAACAGCCGTTAAAAGGTGTTGTTCGCGGGCGGGAAGCAGAGCTCCGGTGTTAGCCTGCTAGCCCATGCGAACCCGGAACCGGAAGCCCTCGTTGTTTGTATTTTGCATATGGTAACCATTCCGGACTTCCCCTGTGTTTCCCTTACCTCTTTTTTCTGTTCCCCATTTCTGTGTGTAAACTCTTCAATAAAAATGTAATGTTTCAAAAAAAAAGAACATATAATTGTTTGTGTGGTGTTAGTTTCAGCAAACTGTGTTTGTCTTTTGTTGTGACTTAGATGAAGATCAGAACACATTTTATGACCAATTTATGCACAAATCCAGGAAATTTCAAATGGTTCACATATTTTTTACTGCAACTGTATAACCATTCAAAATGTTTCTCCTGTGTTCCATGAAGTGCAGCTTCAGAGACCTAGTGGTGCGCCCCACATAATATAATTGACAAGAACAGCGTAACAGATAGATTACAAAATGTGTGCTACAGTTGATAAATGTTTCAATTTTATATTCTACTTTGGAACAAGAAGAAAAAACTTGTTTGGTTTTATTAGCTACATAGGTGCAAGTAGTGCACCTTGTATGATTATGTTTAAAAAATCCCACAACTTTAGGGCCTGTCTGTGATTGTTGGCCTGTCGAATCCCATATTCTCATGTGGTTTCGCAAAGAGGCTAGGTGCCAGAATAGTCTTCAAATTCCTAGCTTAAAAACAATGGTGGGGTTCCTAGGTAAAATAGTACCTAGTACTGTATCAGTGAATAACAGTTTACAATTTTGTTTGATGATATATTACATTTTATTGGCTCTTACATTATATTTGGACTTAAAAGCCAGATTGTAGTCCTTAGTTTTATTGGTCTGTTTATTGTTAGATTTCTTAATTTGTCTGCTTCCTGTTACAGAGAGATCTTGTATCTGTGTAGATTCTAAAATTTGGTTATTGCTTTGTAGTTGCATTATGTCCTAGAAGGTCGTCCTCCTTGGGACGAATATTCAACATGATTTCCCTATCGAGATCTCTAGAATATGAGATTGCTTGGTCTAATACTTTGGCAGGATACTCTCGTTCCCTAAATGAACTAACAAGTTCCTCAGCATGCTCCTCAAATTTGGAATCTAACATGCAATTTGTCTAATACTAAACAGTTGGCTTTTTGGTACTATAGAAATCGACAGATTTTTTTGTATGATGAGATGGTCAGATTCTTCCCCACCACCTCCACCGTGACACACAAAAAATGAATGCGTGAAGGGTTGTGCGTGCAAGTGAAGGACACCCCATAAGTGTTGGTGTTTAAGTATTCAATAAAATCAATGATAGAGGTGTCATCCCCATCCCAAATGAAAAACAGGTCGTCGATATAGCGACCATAGAGGACCAGGTTCACAGAGTATGGGCCGTCCCAGATGAGGGACTGTTCCAAATCGCCCATATAGATATTAGCAGAGCTCGTTACGAACCTGGTCCCCATCACTGTACCGAGGACCTGTAGTGTAGTGACAGTGATAGAACAAAAAGTGATTGTTTGTCAAAATAAATTGAATGGCTGAAGTGATAAAGTTGCACTTCACCTCTGAAGTCATTCCTGCCTTTTTTAATGATGAGTCCACAGCTCTAACACCTTTATCATGCGGAATGTTTGTATAGAGAGTTTGTACACCGCATGTCACAAACCTGTATCCAGGGGTCCATTTGTGGCCATCCACAAGTTTGTTGAACTCAGTAGTATCACGGATATGAGACCTCAGGGATGTAGCGCAAGGTTGTAAAAAGTGATAATCAAAATAGGACAAATTAGATGTAAGGCCCCCTATCCCGGAAATAATAGGTCACCCCTGGGGATCGTTAAGTGTTTTGTGGATTTTAGGAAAGTGATAATATACCGGGGTGATAGGGTGGAGGGGGTAGAGTAAATCAAACTCGTCATGGATAATGGCTCCTTTAGCCTGAGCTGATTCTAGAGGAGCTTTCAATTCTAGTTGATACTTGCAAGATGGATTAACTCCTAATGTTTGGTAGAATGTTTTATCTGATAATTGGCGCTTAGCCTCTTTCACATAATCAGAGGTATCCTGTATCACTACCCCTTCCCACCCTTATCCGCTGGCTTGATGGTAAGGGAGGGGTCATTGGCTAGTTGTTTAAGTGCATTTCATTCTTCAATATTTAAACTGTATAAACAAGGATGTATTTTAGTATCACAAAGCAGCCGAAAATCCTCCAAAGATTTATTATAACATTTTTCAGTAGCACTCGTTTTGTGCTGTAATGGATAAAATTGAGACCTGTTTTTAAACAGAAACTGTGAGACAATGTTAACATCAAAAAGAGGAATTTCTGGCATCGGCTGATTATCTAGATCCGCACTTTCTAGAAGCACTTAATTCAAAATGTTTAGGCCAGACAGATCGTCCTGATCCAATACTGTCTGCATCTCCAATCCCGAAACATTTTTGGTACAGGCAAAGAACCTTTTTCTACATAAATTCCTCACAAACCTATTGAGTTGTACAAATAATTCGGAAAAATTAGGAGCGAAATTCATGCTCTTAGACAAAACTTTAATTTCTAACTGAGTTAAAGGCTTGGAGGATAAATAAAAAATGCTGTTTCTACTGGAAGCGCTGGTTCTTTCTTTCTCTTTCTCTGTCCACCTTGTCTCCTTCTTCTATTTCCCTTGCTCTTTTTGGGGTCCCTGCTAGGAATTCATATCTGTTGTGGTGATGAAAGTGGAGGGATGAACTCGGTGGATCCCCCAATCTCCTGCTCCTGTCTAAAAAAGGTTCCTGATGGGATCTAGATCCTTGAGTGGGATATACATTATTAGTGGAATAATTATTTCCCCGCTGTGTATAGGGGACTTCTTTCCAATTAGGTGATGATGATGATGATGATGATGATGGATTGGTGCTACGGGTCCTTTTATTAATTCTTGCACGATTGGGATACCGTTCAGAAGATCTAGGGGAAGCATAATGATCTCTCTCTGGTCACTTGTCTGGTACTACAGGTATTTTTCTCAACACCCTGTTTGTATCTCAGAGGTGGTTTAGAGATATCACGTTTCTGAGTTCTAGAGTGAAAGTTCCTGACACAATCAGATTGATAGTCACAAAGATCCCTTGCAAATTTATTTTCCTTCCTCTCAATTGTCTCCATCTCATAATCCTCTATCCTGTTAACCGTTAATTCTCTCTCCTTATAATAGGGCTCTTCCTTGTGTTTGCCCAATTTTTCTTGTATAGTCTTAATATCCCTTTCAATTTCTGTAAGTTTAGATTCTCTATACTTAATAAGCAGTTGCATTAATGCAAATGAACATTTATCTAAAACATTCTCCCATTGTGTTTTAAGTTCAGGATTATCCTGAAATTATACGTTTTTAAAGATTCGCGGGCAGCGAGGAATTTTTTGATGTTCTATATATTTGGTGAGAGATTATTTATCCCACCAATGCCTACATTCGGCTTTTAACAATTCCTCCAGTTTGTTAGAATCATAGAAAAAATCATCATGAGGTACAGTACATTACTCTTTAGTTTTAGTTACATTTTCAGGTGCATAGTTTTTCAATACATCATGTCTACGCTGCATTCTATCCACATAACATGTAACATTAATTTTAAAATACACTGCTATACACTGCTGCCCAAACCTATGGCAAAAGGATACAAATACAAAAAAACCTGAAATGTTTGTTGGCGCTGTGTATATCAGTGTAAGTTGACACCTGTGGACCAGCAGCCACCCCGTGAGGGGGCATCCAACCACCTCAGAAAAGCAACCACTAGTATATTAATAATACCAGGCAGGCGCTCAGAACTACAGAGGCAACCTTAATAAAAACACACTTTTAATGTCAGAAAATAACAATAAAAATTAATAAAACAAGTAGATCTCAAATGGTGAGCTGAATCGTATAGCTCTACAATAGTCCCACCTTAGTAAATTTACCCCATAGACTCCTGCAAGGTGTTTAGCTTTTTTTCTGTATTTACAATGTGCCTTTGCATGACTGTTTTTGATGAACACCACAAAAGGGTTATATTTTACTGTTCATACAAGGGGTGTGCAATATGTTTGCAGTGTATAGGCAGAGTAGACACAATCTGATTTTCTGTTTGTGAACTGTAATTTCTGACTAAAGTTCTTGTGAAAAGTCAAGGCTCAGAACCGTATATAAGCAGCACTGCTCACCAAAGAAGTCCGCATGTTCACTTCCTTCAAAAATTTGTTATTGAGTTCAATAACTATTTAAACTAGCGCGGTGGGGTGAACCAAATAGGAATAAAGAAATCTGCTCCTCCAACTCAGAGGTATTGTTTCTTTTTGCAAAGGGAATAGGAAGCATATTCACAGCAACAGAAGATAATTCAGATCAAAAACAAATAAACATAGGCAGAGAGATGAACATAGCTAGGAACAGGAAAAGCACAAACAAAACTTTAAGAGCTATTTGTATAAATGCTAGGAGCTTAGGAAATAAAATCCCAGAACTAATTGCAATTTTGACAAGGGATGATGTAGGTATTGTGGCTATTACAGAGTCATGGTGCAATGGAAATCATGACTGGAACATAGCTGTACCAGGATATACTTTATTTAGGAAGTGTCACAACCTGGTGCCTGATGGTCTCAGCTGCTGTGCTGAGAGGGAAGGCAACAGCAGATGAGGTGGGCATTTGTAGGTCTTCTTCATACACTAACTAACCCCGGATGTTGGCAAAACCTGACCAGAGGTGCGGGGTCTCACCAGTGACCCCTTCCCCAGGAAATATCGGCTTTGCGGCGCCTAGCAAGCAGGTTGCAGCCCCCTGGTCAGGTATCCAGTAGTTAGTAGAAATACAAGAGATGATAATTGATACTGTAGGTACTAGAGAATGCTTAAAGACAATCGATGTTAATTGATGCTGGAGATTACTGATGGCAGTCGGTATTGATGAATACTTGAAGGCAATCAATGTTAATCTATGTTGGAGAGCACTGAAGATAACCGATGGCAGTCGGAACTGAAAAATATTTATAGACAATCGATGTTAATTGATGTTGGAGATCACTGAAGATAACCAATGGCAATCGGCACTGGAGAATACTTGAAGACAATCGCTGGTTTATCAATGCTGAGAAGCACTGGAGATCCTAGTGGGAACACAGTATGGAGCCTGGGAACAGCAATCAGGAGCTTGCAGTCACTAGAGGAAGAAGTTGTTCAGACAACTTCCTGTTCCCAGATTCCTGCTTATATACCCTAAGGTAAATTGCCAGTGGTGGACACAGTCAGCTGGGAGACATCAGGACTCTCACTGGTGGAGAGTCCGGTCAGCTGACAGATCAACATGGCCACCCCCATGCCCGCATACACATGGAACCTGCCACAGAGCACTCCGCAGAAGTCCCACTAAACTCCGGTGGGAGCAGCCAGTGGTGCCACGCGCTGCCACACCTGCCGTATGACCGCACAACTGATCATAGAAAGCCGATACCGGGGTGAGTAATGGCCGATTCCAGGTGGGATCCTGACAGGAAAGAAGGAATGGTAAGAATTAGAGGAGGGATAGCAATGTATATATAAAAAAAAGCATAAATACTACCTTAATACAAAGTAGCATTATACCGACAAAAGCTCCTCCATATAATTTAGTATTTGCCATTTATGGAGGAGATCTCTGCATATTTCTATAATGATGATTTGATGCTTAGGTGTGACCTGCTTCTCCATAGTATCAGAATGCCACAGCATTCCTGAGGCAAATCTATTTTGTGTCAGTGTGTCAGTAGTAAGGTTATGTGCAGAAATCTCCTGAAAAAAATGACCTAAGATATCTGCATATTTAATAACAATTCTGCACTTCAGCTAGACATACACTATACAATTATCTGGCAGATCATCTGCTAGATCTGACTGGTTGGAATGAAAATCTAGTAATGGATGAGAGCAAATGACAATCAACCATTTGCTTCCAAACACTGAAAAACATGAGCAACAATTTTTGTCAGTTTTCCAGTGTTTGGGAGAAAATGGTCGATTGTCATTTGCTCTCATCCATTACCATATATTCATTCCAACTAGCCAGATCTGGCAGTTGATCTGCCAGATAATTGTAGAGTGCATGCCCAGTTTTATATCCAAGTCTGCTTTACCCATACTTGCCAACCTGACCCTCTCCATGAGGTAGAAAATGCTCTGTTCCTGGACTTTCCTGGTAATGTATGATTGCCATCACCTGTGGTGAAACACCTTTCTTATCAATTAACTAGCTCACCACAGGTGATGGCAATCATACATGTCAAAGTCAAAAATATTACATAAAAAGAACATACAAACTACACACATTATAAGTCGCTATAATTGCAAATACGCGCAGCGAGCACAGCAAAATATATGGTAACACACGCATTTACACGGACATGCCACAGAGATGGATTCGACACTTATTTCATGCAGTACATAATTATAATAATATCAAGCGCCAGACATCATGATGATTTAAAATGTTCTATAATGAAGTAATGTCATGTATGTGTATTATTTGAACGAAACCAGATACACCTGTCGTGTTTGGTGTTAAAGTGGGCAGATTAATGTGTAGATTCATTTGGTGCTTGTTATTGAGTTGTAGGACATTGCAACAAATAGTTATGATTAACTGTATAAAAGCTAAAATCACTTTTATTAGAACAATAGATATTCCAAACAGGTAGTGGACAGGAAGCTCAGGCCAGCCCCTTTGGATGTCCCAAAGGCTGAACCTGTTTAAAATATACACAGACTAGTGACTCATCATGAATGAGAGAGTTCCCTCCCCCAGACTAGATAACACAGGAAGCCAGTTGCTGTTTTGTATCAGACGATGATGGAGTGCCTGCATGATTTTACAGACAGAGAGAGAGTGGTATGGAGAGACTTTTATACGAGAAAGATATGGTGATGTATTTGCTGGCCTGTAGCTGTATGTAGCTGTAACTGTATGTAACTGTATGTATTAACTGCTTACTGTAGAAATTGTAATCATGTAATTATGTGTATACTGTACATTGTAATATATTGAATCCATATCCTTTTAATAACAAATATATACATCAATGAGCTTTGGAACTCAGATAATGTGTGGGTGTATTGTTTTCTCTTATGGGATGCAGTGTTTTGCTATGTATAGTGCACATTCATGGCACACGGTAATAAGAGGTGCAGGCATTTACAATATATATTAGAGCGTGCATTTTAAATATTTGTGAGAAAGCAATTTGGCATTCACAGATGGGGGCTCGTCCGGGATATCAGGGTCTTAATGATGCACTGTACATTACAAACGCGTCTGTGATCGACTGACTCCGATGGACGCATCGCGACGCTGATTAATAACATCCACGTGTATTGTTGTGTTATCAGTAAGCCAATGATATGAAAAAATTCAAGGGACAATGCGTTTCTCATAATATTTAAAATGCTAAAATGTATTTTTATTGTTGCAAAACAAAGTTCAAATAAGTCATATTGTGTTTGATTCAGATTGGATTGTTTATCTGTTAAGTAGGTTTAAAGGTACATTTAAAGTTGCTGCATAGCCTTGATAGAGTTTTTTTTTAACTCAGGCCTAAAATAACTTCTGGTGCTTGTATAATGTGTGATTTCTTTGTGACAAAGGAAGCCACATGGTCTGTCATCCATTTTGGACTAACCACATGGCCTGTCCAGCATTTTGTGTAAACCTCATGGATGTGGAAGGGGGAGGAGCAGTGGCCATTTTAGGAAGGTCACTTTCTAAATAGCTGATTTTCAGTCTGCTCAGAGCAATCAGTTTCCTTGGTCACATCAAATACTTTTTTCTTCTTCTCTCCTTCTTTCCCAGGATTTAGTTAACTCTCTGTTTGCTATAAGATAGGCATTGAAATGCTAATTAACTGGTTCAACCACTTTTACAGGCAGGCAAAAGCACATAGCTTTGATATGCAAATAAGAGGTAAGGTGTCTCATAGAAGGCTAGTGAATGATACATATATATAATATTATTATAATTATGTGTATATTTATATCAGTGTATGTTCTGCAAGATAGTTATCCAATCTGAATCATATCATTTAAATGATAGATTATTGCAGTCATTATAGATCTGTGTGAAATAGGATACATTTGTTGCTATATAGGTAAATTTGAAATAACAGTATTTTAAGGAAGTAAGTGTAAAGACACAAACGCAGGTCTGCATAAAAGTTTATACAGAACAAGTTGTGTCTAGTGGGCAATAGTAATTAGTATTGTTCACATTTATAGAGCTGTGTGATATGTTTTATGGCGGACGCAGGGTTTTGTACACGTGTCTCGGACAAAGTACAGGACTGCGCATGCAGCGTAAGAGACACGCACGGTCGCGTGTTTACGCACAGTGCGTAAGAGTGCGGGCGTTAAGTACAAATTACACAATAGTGTCGTTTAGTTCAAAGGTGGGACAGTAGCTATGCTACAATAGCACAAAACTACTCGGTTTCTAAAGCAGATTAGTATAAAACTTTTGTTTAAACTGTATTGCCTCTGGGGATAAAGCTGCCTATCTGAATGAATTAAAATTTTCTGTACAGAAAAACCAAAGTATATATGAGTGAGCGAAAGCGGAGTGAGTGGATTTGAACCCCAGAAATCGGGTCCCATGGTACACCAAGTAAGTGGAGGCTTGGTGGCGTGAGGCGGCTGACTCACGTTAATATAGATTGAAATACGCAAATCGTGAGGAGATTTGCAGAGGAGCGTAATAGGGAATAGTGCATTGTGTAGTATTGAAGTAAAAAGGTTTTTTTGTTATGCTCCGGCTGAAGGGTCGCAGTTTGTACATCGACCCGTGGTTGTACGGCAGATAGGTAACAAATACCTATACGCTGTGCGATTGGACCGCGCGTTTGTGGGTGCGATATATAGCACAACGTGATACCCTTTTTATGAGCTTTTTGCGTAGAATCGCTGTATCATTAGCGCTGTATAGAGCATACGCAAGCGTGATTTGTGTATAAGTGCATAGGGAGTTTTCACTGGTCTCTCTCAGGAAAATCTCCAGCGGCGGATATTTACTGGAAAAGGTAAGTCACTTCTAACACTTCCAGTAAATAGAAACCAATAGGGCCTCACTGGGTACGCGGTGTTCACTATTGGAGTGAGTCGTAGTACTCAGCGGAGAAGGAGCGAGTGAAAGCGCTAGGTGTCTTTCACCGTCTATCTGCGGTGTGCATTGGGGATTGCGTTTATTGGCAAAAAGTCCGTGATGGGATCCAATTGCACAAGCAGTGGGCGTTTGGTAGCTAGGGTTCAGGCTGAAGAAGTGGGATCGAGAAGGTCAGAATTGCGATCGAGAGGGTCAGCAAGGTTTATTATGTGTGAAAAATATGGTTCACACACGGAGGCTTTTTGCAATGAATGGTTACATATGACTGACAAAGATAGGGTACCATTCCCTAAGGTGGGCAGCTTTGAACTAGAGGTACTGCAGAACTTAAGGATAAGAATATGTCTTCTTAAATCCAGAAAACAAAGGGTCAGACATACAAAGTGTTTAAACCTGTGGCAGCAAGAGGGGTTGGTGAGTTTGATCCTAAGGTATTGCAGGTGGTATGTCTAACCAAAGTCATATAAGACAAGAATGGAAATATAAGAACTGTTTGAACTTGTAGCAACAATAAACAAGTAGGAAGGAAAAAAAGAGAATGCAAGTACACCGCCATATGTAAATGTGGAAGCAGTTACGGCCAGCATACAAACTATAGAAAATAATAAAAATATGAAAGATATGACTGTAACCTATATATGTACTAATGAATGTTGAAGTTTTATTTAGGAGGAGAAGGTGACCTGATTGTTTTCAGCCATTTCTCATGCACCCAGAGGAGTATCCAACCGGTAAAAGAAGAGCAGTAGCCTGTGGGGGAAGTGGCTGAGACCAGTGGAACAGGTAAGTATGGTATCATTCGTGTACATATATAGTAAAACAAAAAATAAATAAAAAAAAGAAAGAAAGAAAGTAACGTCAGAAATGGAGAAAAACTTGTCCGCACATTGGCCCTCATTCCGAGTCGTTCGCTCGGTAAATTTCATCGCATCGCAGCGATTTTCCGCTTAGTGCGCATGCGCAATGTCCGCACTGCGACTGCGCCAAGTAAATTTGCTATGAAGATAGGATTTTTACTCACGGCTTTTTCCTCGCTCCGGCGATCGTAGTGTGATTGACAGGAAATGGGTGTTACTGGGCGGAAACACGGCGTTTTATGGGCGTGTGGGAAAAAACGCTACCGTTTCCGGAAAAAACACGGGAGTGGCTGGAGAAACGGAGGAGTGTCTGGGCGAACGCTGGGTGTGTTTGTGACGTCAAACCAGGAACGACAAGCACTGAACTGATCGCAGATGCCGAGTAAGTCTGAAGCTACTCTGAAACTGCTACGAGGTGTGTAATCGCAATATTGCGAATACATCGTTCGCAATTTTAAGAAGCTAAGATTCACTCCCAGTAGGCGGCGGCTTAGCGTGTGCAATACTGCTAAAATCGCCTTGCGAGCGAACAACTCGGAATGAGGGCCATTAGTATTTGCCGGTAGGAAAGCGGACAGAGACAAGGTAACCCCCGGGTATTTCTTTCAGTTACCATATAAGAAGTATTCATTCCTAGTAATGCCCCTAGTCAAGATGAGCTCGGAAATGTTTGTTGGACCATGTACAGACCCTTAATACGGGATGAGAAGGATTGAATTAATACTTTGCATGACCTAGAAGCTTGTTAAACTTTTTTTTTTTTTTTTTTGTCTCTTGCAGTAATAGAAAACTCTCCATCTGGATAAGATCACTGGTAAACACTAATTCGGCAAATGGGAGGTGGCTGTCTCTGTGCAAATGGATGGGCTCAATAAGGCATTGAGTGTCAGGGTGCAGACTTCTTTGCAAAATTGGAAAGGGGTCACAGTAGCTAATCTTAGATAGTGTGCTATTGAACATCACAAGAATAGTGCTAGGCGCAGAGAACAACAGGTGGAGAGGTTGAGGATGGTAAGTATACTGGCACATACAGGAAAGACCCATCAGTCCAAACCACAGATCCCTAATGGTCAATAATATGTTACACTTGTAGGAAGGAAGGGCATTTTGCCAGAGATTGTAGGAGTAGTAGGACACATAGTCAATATAGATCCTCTAGACAGAAAACACAAGACACATTATTAAACACATAGATGGGACCAAAGGACATATAGTAAGGAATCATAAGCCATATAGAAAACACAGATTCGGCTAATGGGAAGAACAAAATAAATGCAACATTACCCTTTGACAAAACTTGCTGGGGTTAAGATGGGGCCTCTAAACTTTTGCTTCCTTTTCCTAGCAGAAATGGCCCCTGATTAACTTAATTTTGTTAGATATGATATACATATTCTGTGCTCCTGCTCAGAAAGTACAAAGTATGTTAGACACCCACGAAGACTAATGTCGCATTCTACTGTTCTAGATGCATGTCCATCACAGGTAGAGGAAATTATCTCACAGATACCGGGTTCCCTATAAACTTAGGATGGACAGGACACTGGATTGATGGCTGGGATAGTCCCAATAACGATATAACAAACACAGAATTTTTTTTAAGGGGAGTAGACCAAGTAGAGAATCACTTCCCCGTAGTGCCCAATCCAGTTGTCAAATTTTTATAAAATCTTCACTTCTACAAACTCATCTGTCACCAACCTCTATTCTTTTTCTCTACAGTTTCCTCTTCATCTTTTGCGTTCACACAGGGTGGTACAATACATGGACCCAAGTACAGTTCAAACTCCACATGCCTAGGTCCTTCAGAGTTCTGCCCAAACCCAGTATATCTCAACAGCACGATAACACCAGTATTACTGCAGTGTGCCTTGTCATGCACAAAGGGTGGAGAATGGGAATACTGGTGAAGGGAAATTTTGTATAGACACTGATATGCCTGTTGGTGAATGGCAAACCTGACATTTTCTTTTTCATTTTCTTCTTTCTCTCCTCTAGAGATGTTTCTTTTTTCTTTTTCTTTTTGAGTTATGCTCATGGTACTCTACATTGCAAACACACGATATTAAATTAAAATGAAAAAATTGTGTTCCCTACAGGAAAAGGCAGTCTGGAGGACAAAGGGGTATGGCCAGGAGTCCTCAGGACTGTGGACAGGTGGACACGGTAAGCCAGTAGCCCCCAGAGCATACCTTCCAAGTCTAGCTGAGGTGGCACAC
Organism: Pseudophryne corroboree; assembly: GCF_028390025.1. Taxonomy (NCBI): domain Eukaryota; kingdom Metazoa; phylum Chordata; class Amphibia; order Anura; family Myobatrachidae; genus Pseudophryne; species Pseudophryne corroboree. The sequence continues at coordinate 340,581,003 of NC_086449.1, forward strand.
GGTCTGACTCATCTAGGCAAAGAGGGTATGTGCAGGCTGATGAGAGCCTACTGGTGTGCGCCAGGATTCTATTCTCATGCAGGTAAGAGAGCAATGACCTATCTTGCTTGCTTGAGGAAGAATATTGGTAAAGCAATACCAACAGAGCCATCCCATATCCCTCCTGCAGATGGATCTTTTCAGGAAATACAAATCGACTTCGTACAGTTAACACCCTTTAGGAATTATTGTTATGTATTGGTGTGCACTGATGTTTTCTCAAACTGGGTAGAGGCATTTCCTGCCGCCACGGATGCTGCTGTGGTTACCGCAAAGAAAAATTGTGCAGAAATTTGTGTGTAGATAATGGTACCCCTAGAAGTAGGAGCAAAGCTTGAAATTGTACCATTGTGATCATAGATACTGCCACTAGTATTATGTAGCATCGGAACCACTCCCAGATCTTCACTCAACGAATCACCCTCTTCGAAATTTGTTTTGGTTTTGGTATTTGTGTCTTTTTGGGTTGTTTTTGGAAGACAACCTCATGTCATGATTGATCCGCACAATGATCAGAGATGCACCAATCAGGTGACAGTACAGTACTTTATCGACATGAGCCAGCATTTGAGAACTTGACAAAAGAACTTGAAACTGTTGATTGCTGGTATGCCAAATACTAACTATCTTGATTGTGAATCAAGAGACTGCGTGATTGTTCTTACGCTCAGGTTGCCTAATAGACAGGTGGGAAGGACCATACCAAGTTTTGTTGACAGCACTATCCCAGTGAAAGTAGCCGAGAGAGAGACTTGGGTCCACGATTGCAGGAAAGTCAGTAGCCCGGAAGGAACTCGTAAATGGAGTGAGATTGCAAAAGTATCACCAGAGACTCTGTTCCGTGAAGACTGAGAGGCGGCACTGTTGAACACTACCTGAGCGTACTAAAGGATTGCAGAAAGACCAGTCATTGTAATTGATTTGTTATGAACAAGAGTGGTTTTGTTCTATTTCTCTTTTCTCTCTTTCCCGCTGACAAACATTTTTTTTCAGGATATTCTATTTTTGCGAGGTTTTTTTTATGAGGAGTCGAGTGTGGGACTGGAACTGGTTCTGGAGGAAGGAGTGATTTCTTTATAGGATCCCAGGATTAGCCGATCAGTTAGTTAAAGCAAGAGAAAAAAAATCAAAGGTCTAGTAGTTATGGAGTTTGGAGGTAATCAGGAACAATCAGACAATGGCTATTCACACATTGCAGATAAAGAGCTCATTAATATATATGGAAGAAAGGTTTATGAGTGGCTCTCCCCGAACTCCGAAGGTTTATGTTATTTAGGAAGGACACTACTTATAACCCTTGTTCAATTATTAAACAGACCTAGCATACGTTCCAGAAATGGAAACAATGTTCAGAAAATGATAGGAATATGTAGATCATGAAAATTTTATGTCACTTTCACGATTTGTTTGTGTCTTCTTCATCTACCCAGCAGAACCTCAATCGAATACAAACATCAGTGTACAAAGACGTAGGTACATGTATGTGTGAAATGTTCATCGCAAATCAGACATTATAGGCCAAAGCACTGTCCCAGCATACTCTATAGGTTGAATGTTGTACCACACCCAACCAGTGGTCCCGTGACCGCCGAGTGCATATAGAGGATGTCTCGTCCTCCTCCCCGTCTACCCCAAATATAGTCAAATGTCTGATTTGTGAAATGCATACATACTTGTGTCTAGGTCACCGATTATTGTATGAAATATTTTTTTTTCTTATGTTAATAATTGATGGCAGTTATTGTTTACTGCCAAAGGGTGGACTGTCGAAGTAAAAAATATTACATAAAAAGAACATACAAACTACACACATTATGAGTCGCTATACTTGCAAATACGCGCAGCGAGCACAGCAAAATATATGGTAACACACGCATTTACACGGACATGCCACAGAGATGGATTCGACACTTATTTCATGCAGTACATAATTATAATAATATCAAGCGCCAGACATCATGATGATTTAAAATGTTCTATAATGAAGTAATGTCATGTATGTGTATTATTTGAACGAAACCAGATACACCTGTCGTGTTTGGTGTTAAAGCGGGCATATTAATGTGTAGATTCATTTGGTGCTTGTTATTGAGTTGTAGGACATTGCAACAAATAGTTATGATTAAATGTATAAAAGCTAAAATCACTTTATTAGAACAATAGATATTCCAAACAGGTAGTGGACAGAAAGGTCAGGCCAGCCCCTTTGGACGTCCCCAAGGCTGAACCTGTTTAGCATATACACAGACTAGTGACTCATCATGAATGAGAGAGTTCCCTCCCCCAGACTAGATAACACATTGCTGATCACACAGGAAGCCAGTTGCTGTTTTGTATCAGACGATGATGGAGTGCCTGCATGATTTTACAGAGAGAGAGAGAGAGTGATATGGAGAGACTTTTATACGAGAAAGATATGGTGATGTATTTGCTGGCCTGTAACTGTATGTAGCTGTAACTGTATGTATTAACTGCTTACTGTAGAATTGTAATCATGTAATTGTGTGTATACTGTACATTGTAATATATTGAATCCATATCCTTTTAATAACAAATATATACATCAATGAGCTTTGGAACTCAGATAATGTGTGGGTGTATTGTTTTCTCTTATGGGATGCAGTGTTTTGCTATGTATAGTGCACAATCATGGCACATAGTAATAAGAGGTGCAGGCGTTTACAATATATATTAGAGCATGCATTTTAAATATTTGTGAGAAAGCAATTTGGCATTCACATACATTACCAGGAAAGTCCAGGAGCAGAGCATTTTCTCCCTCATGGAGAGGGTCAGGTAGGCAAGTATGGCTTTACCATAACAGCCAAACGCCTCAGAGTCCTGTCCCCGGACCTTTAACTGACGGTGTCCCTCATTTTGGCTATATATTATATGCAAGTGTTCTACTACGCTTGCCACAAATTTGTGGGGGTCCTGACTTTAGCCTCAGTTAATTTATGAATTAATCCTATTTTAGAAACCAATCTGACATATACCTGTGAAGAGCATACCACATCTTATTTTCATCTATCTCTGTCTTTTTATTCTGCCATATGAAGACATTGCGGGCCAAATGTAAAAGTGTGAGAGTTTCAAAAAGTGAGAGATTTGGTAAGGTTTTGCAGTTCTTTTTAAAGTGGCAATCATTTACACAACAAGATCAACCTGGTTTTGCAGTGTAAATGATTGCCACTTAAAAAAAGCTGAAAAACCTTTGCAAATCTCTCACTTTCTGAAACTCTCACTCTATAACATTTGGCACCATGGGGGTCATTCCGAGTAGATCGCACGTAGCAACTTTTTGCTGCTTGTGCGATCAACCTGACGCCACCTATGGGGAAGTGTATTTTAGCATAGCAGGGCTGCGAATGCTTGTGCAGCCCTGCTATGCTAAAAAAGTTTCAAGTAAAACAAGACCAGGGCTGCAGTTACTCACCCAGTGCGACGGATCCAGCGATGAAGGTCCCGATTCTGACGTCAGACATCCGCCCTCCAAACGGCTGGATCGGCCTGCGTTGTTCTCACCAAGCCTGGAAAACGGTGAGTATCCGCCCCAGAACACCTCCCGCAGGTCCGTCTTCTTGCGATCGCCGCTGCAATCACATTTCTCGCTGGTGCATGCGCATTTCCGACCCATTCGCACTGCAGCGAAGAACCGCTGCATGCAAATGGGTCGGAATGACCCCCCATGAGTCTAATTTGGCTTTGTCATAAGCATCAACCGTGAATAGGCAGATCGGGGGCATTTAAATTGAGTAGGACAGTTTTAAAAAAGTAATTATCTTGGGAATCATGTTTCTCCTTAGTAATGATATGTTTAAATGTCTACACTAATACTGAAGAACAGTATAGCTAAATGTGTGCATTTTTTTAAATTAGACAGGTTACTCATACAGTAAACAAACTTGGCTATTACCTTCAGAAATCAGTGCTATGCTCTAAGCCTGTGGCATCCATTCCAACTTGCTAAGATGTATTTTATAGCCAGCTAAGGAATGAAAAACATTTTTGTCAAAGAACTGCAGGCATCAATGTTTCATGGCATTGAAAACAATGATAGGATGTTCTTGGCGAATAGGGCCAGTTTGTGTTCCATACTTGAATAATCGGTTCCAAACCTCTGGATAATAGAAGCAAGGATAATGGGCTGCAGTCCTCTCTGTAATACAAAGACAATGTGTGCATTTGCTAACATCTGGCTGTATGTCAGGACTATTATATAAAGCAGTTATACCTGAGCACACGCATGTAACTGAAATGTGCAAAGTGTCTCAAATAGCTCGTCCCGAGAAACAAGGTCAAATGCCTTTTGGGCATTGAGCAATAAGCCAGGTTGGGGTGAGATTGTCCACATGGGATACGGTCAGGATCCCGACGGTCGGGATCCTGGCAGTTGAAATACCAATGCTGGAATCCTGACACTGCTCTGAATACCGGCGCCGGCATCCTGACTGGGATCACAATCCTAGCGCCAGCATCCCAACACCCGGGATCCGGAACTCGGACTCCATTACATCCCTCCGTAAGACTTGAACTTAATCTACATGATGCAGATGATTCAGAATATTTACATTGTCTGGGATTTGTCATAATTGAACTGAAAACAAAATGTTAAGGTATTACTTATGTAATTTAGTATAATTTTAGAAAATTATTTTATAAAATTTGCCCCTTAGTCTATTAGATCCTTTAAACGGGTTTAGTGTGAAATACCTACAATCAAAATCCCGATGGTCAAAATACCAACAACAATTGACCGACCGTCAAAATTCCAACAAGTTCAAAATACCGACAAGGTCAAAATATCGACATTTAAAATGTTGACAGGTCAAAACGTTGACAAAAGTTTTTCATATATTTGGGGGGGGGGTATGTCGACATGGACACCATATAAGTGTACCGCCTGCACTCGCCATGCTTCGGGCACAGTGCCTCGCTGCGCTCGTCACACTATTATATTCCCCCTCCAGGTCCATGAAGTATGAACAGGTCAGTTTCAATGAAAAAATTCTGAAAAACTCAGGTCAACTTTTTGACTTGTCAACATTTTAAATGGCTGTATCTTGACCTTGTCTGTATTTTAAATGTCAGGATTTTTACCTTGTCGAGATTTTGACCGTCGGTCAATGGTTGTTGCTATTTTGACCATCAGGATTTTGATTGTAGGTAAATTGACCACATCCCCTTTAAACAACTTAACTGACTTAGTATACCATAAGAATAGCAATTGTTATGGTATACTGTACTTGCACTTTAAATACTTTTAAATTATTCTGAACTATTTTGGATATAAATTAGCCCACCCCTAATGGCTGCCCAATGTCAATACGGGATTGCCATTACAAAAAGAAAAAAAACAAAAACATGAAATTAGTTTAATTATTGACATCAATATTTTCTGTATTGCTTGTTTCCGGCACTATTCAGGACACACTGGGGGGCAGGTGCTCTGCAGTGCTTAAATATACCATCGAGGAGCAGCCGTCAGGTATACATTATGACTGGGGGCAGGCTGCATCTACATTTCCCCGGTGTCTGCTCCCCTTTACAGCCACAGGCAGGGCCGGTGCAAGGTTTCTCAGCACACTAGGCAAATAGTCAGCCCCCCGCCCCACCAAATACAGAGCCCTCAGGTAAAATTTAGGGATAGGATATTAGGGTTGTTTTAGCAGTTTGGGTTAAGGCACAGGTTCCCGAACGTGGTCTTCAAGGAACCCCAGCGGTCCAGGTTTTAGGTCTATCCATGGCTCAGCACAGATGGGTAAATCAAATTGACTAGGGTGCTAATTAAGTCACCTGTGGCCAAGTATGGATACATTTAAAACGTGTGTGTGTGTGTGTGTGTGTGTGTGTGTGTATATATTTTATATATATATATATATATATATATATATACACACACAGTGGTCGAAGTGGAAATTTTAAAATGGGGGTATGGAAAAGTGAAGGTTGTAATTATGTGCGCGCTGCTCCGAAAAAGGGTGCGTGGCCACTCCATATGGGGCATGCCTTCAGTCTAGTTTACCACCCCTTATACACATTTTGCACCACAACAGTAGGACCCCTTATAGGACCCCTTATACTTTCTAGTACTGGTGCCCCTTTCACATTATACCACACAGTTTGAGCCAAAAATCACATTATAGCACACGGTATGAGGCGAAATTCACATTATAGCACATGGTATGAGCCAAAATTGACATTATAGCACACGGTATGAGCCGAAATTCACGTTATAGCACGCGGTATGAGCCGAAAATCAAGTTATAGCACACAGAATGAGCCGAAATTCACGTTATACCACATGGAATGAGGCGAAATTCACATTATAGCACACAGTATGAGCCGAAATTCACATTATAGCACACGGTATGAGCCGAAATTCACATTATAGCACACAGAATGAGCCGAAATTCGCGTTATACCACATGGAATGAGGCAAAATTCACATTATAGCACACGGTATGAGCCGAAATTCACATTATAGCACACAGAATGAGCCGAAAATCACACTATAGCACATGGTATGAGCCGAAATTCACACTATAGCACACGGTATGAGCCGAAATTCACATTATAGCACACAGAATGAGCCGAAAATCACACTATAGCACATGGTATGAGCCGAAATTCACACTATAGCACACGGTATGAGCCAAAATTCACATTATACCACACAGCATGAGCCGAAAATCACATTATAGCACATGGTATGAGCCAAAATTAACATTAGAGCACACGGTATGAGCCAAAATTCACATTAGAGCACACGGAATAAGCTGAAATTCACATTATGCCACATGGAATGAGCCAAAATTCACATTATGCCACACACATAGCCACATATCTACACACTCACAGCCACATACAGAATACACACATGCATATATATATTTACACACACAGCCATATTTACACACAAACACACACTGTCCCCACCATGACACTCTCCTCCATCAGTTTCCCTCTGCTCACCAGTTGCCGGGTAGCTGGGGGTATCAGCATACGGGAGCTGAAACCGGGCCTCTGTGTTATGGAGCAGGAGCCGGCCACCCGAGTTGTTATCAGGAGAAAGCCAGAGCTGGGCAGCAGAGCTGTCAGGGGGGCAGGAGTCGGAGCCTTGGCGTAATCATGCTGCATGTGGGAGCCGAACCTTGCAGCCGCACTTGTCAGGGCTCAGGGACAGGTGCCGGGCACTGTACTATTTAAAATCTGTCGCGGACCGGCAGCCAATCAGGAGCTGCTGCTACTGATTGGCTGCCAGTCTGCGGCAGATTTTAAATAGTAGCGCCGATGTCAGCTTGTTGCGGTGGCGGACCATCGGGGGATAGTGCTCGAAGAAGTGCCGGTATACCATACCGTTGTATACCGGTCCACTTCAGGCACTGTAATATATTATATATATATATATATATATATATATGTCTGTAACTATGTCTGCACCTGTTATTTGAATGCTTTGAATACATGTTTATATGCTTTCTAAATTCTGTGGAGGGGGGACAATTAGGGTCAGGCTGCAGGAAAGGTGTGTTAGGGTTTGGGGGGGTGGGGGTTAGGGATCAGGGTTAGCTTACTTAATTAGTAAGTGTCAGGATTTTACAATCAGCCTGGCACTCCGTTTTGGATGTTGATTGGCCCCGGTGCCCTGAGGCGCTCCGGTCTCATCAGGCACACATCACCGCTGCTGCTCTCCTGGATCGCGTGGCCGCACTTACAGGGAGGAGGTAGGGGGTACCCCAGGTGGGTCCCGCCGAAATCGCAATCCGGACGCGGTCCCAGAAGACAGACCGCGTCGCTGGCGTGGACACAGTGGCCGTGCAGGGACCCCACTATATCCACCAGGGCAAGGAGCACAGGTTAGATTTGCTAAAATCCGTTTCTCTCACGTCCTAGAGGATGCTGGGGTCCAATTTAGTACCATGGGGTATAGATGGGTCCTTTCGGAGCCACTGGCACTTTAAGAGTTTAATAGTGTTGGCTGGCCCCTCCCTCTATGCCCCTCCTACCAGACTCAGTTTAGAAAATGTTCCCGGAGGAGCCGGTCACAGCTAGGGAAGCTCCTAGAAGTTTTCTTAGTTTTGTATTTTTTAGAGTTAGGTTACAGGGAGGCTGCTGGCAACATGATGGTCGTGGGACTTAGGGGGGGAGTCGGAACCAACTTCCTAAAGAGGTAATGATTCTCTACTCCGCTGACAGGACACTGAGCTCCTGAGGGTGATGATTTCAAGCCCACAAGGCGACCGCTCACTCCCGCAGCACGGCCGCCATCCCCTAACAGAGCCAGAAAAAAGAAGAGTGGTGAGTACTGCACCGGCGTCCCAGTTAGCGGGTCGCCGGCGGGTATGGAGGCACAAGGGTGGGAGCGCAGCACTGACAGGCTGCGCACCAGGAAGGCTCAGCAACACTCTGTGTAGGCGCTGTGAGGGGCATCCTGAGCCAGCGCAAATCACCCTACACTGGTCACACTGCTAACAGGGTCAAATCCCGCTGTTAGCTCCAGGAAACATTTAGTGTGGGAAGCCATGCGCCATGTCGGGGGGCAGGGCTTCCTCTCAGAGTGGATCCAGCACTCACCAACGCCATTTTCTCCCTGCAAGGATGCTGACAGGGAGCGCTGCCCTCCACATAACTCCATTGCCTCACGGTACCAGGGTGTTATAGACGGGGGGGGGGGGGGGGGGGGGTGATATCAATACTAACTACTCTATTAAGGGTAGTTGGTCAGTGCCAGGCTTCTATCATAATAATTGCCTACAGGGCGCTGTGTGGCTGGTTCCCTATACTCTGTGTCTCTCTGAAGGTACTCTGGGGGAAACTGTGTCTGACATTTTACTGTGTGTGTGTAAGTGTGTATATCCCACATTACCATGTCTAAGGACTCTGTGTCCTGTGCTGCAGTGTGTTTATCTTCTGCTGAGGAGTCTATTCCATGTACTCAGGACTGTAATATACTGTCTCAGCCTTCTGAATCTGAACCCCCATGGGTGGATTCTTTAAGGGGAATGATATCCCAGATTTCTACTAGGATGTCCCATACTGAAAGGGAGATGCAGGTTTTGAAAAAATCTGTGGAGGGCTTAAAGTATTCAGCCCCTACTACTGTGGACCCACCTACATACCCTCAAAAAACGTACACTTGCCCAAATAATGCAAGTTGACACTGTGATACCGACTCTGATACTGGTGATGGGGATATGCAGGGAGGAGATGCATCCCTTGCTAAAGGGGTGCAATTGATGATTGAAACAATTTGGGATGTATTGCAAATTTCTGAGAAAGTGCCTGAGCAAGAAGAAGAATCTTATTTTACAGTAAATAAGAAATCCTCGCTTACCTTCCCTTAATCTCCTTGTTTGAAAAGTCCTGGGAAAACCCAGAGAAAAAATTCCAGATTCCTAAAAGAATTCTCATAGCTTTCCCTTTCCCTGAAGAGGACAGAAAAAAGTGGGAAAACTCCCCTATAGTTGACACTTCTGTATCTAGATTGTCAAAAAAGGTGGTTTTACCAGTCCCCGGTTCAACCGCCTTAAAGGAGCCATCTGACCGCAAGATTAAAACTACGCTCAAATCACTATACACTGCTACAGGCGTGGTATTAAGGCCCACTATTGCTTGTACGTGGATTTCTAAAGCTATAGTAAAGTGGACAGGCAAATTACTTGAGGATTTAGATACTATGGATAGGTGTGACTTTGACTTGTTTTTACGTCACATACAGGATTCTGTAGGTTTCATGGTGGAGGCCATGAAGGACATTGGCCTACTTAATGCAAGGGCTACTTCCATGGCAGTCTCGGCACGCAGAGGACTCTGGCTACGCCAATGGACTGCGGATGTGGAATTCAAGAAAAGTGTGGAGAACCTACCCTTCACAGGTCAGGCCCTGTTTGGGGAAGCTCTGGATGCGTTGTTATCCACGGCAACTGCGGGTAAGTCGGCCTTTCTTCCCTCTGCAGCTGCATCGGTTCGGATGTCTTATCCTACCACCTGCACTGCAGTCCTTTCGGACCGCTAAATTTTAAAAATCTAACCCCCTTCCCACACCACCTTCTTTAGAGGAGGTCGGGGAAAGTCCAGAAAACCTGTCCAACAGGTTCACAGGAACAGAAGCCAGGTTCTGCTTCCTCAAAATCTTCAGTATGATGGTGGACCTCCCAGCCTGGAGATCGGACAGGTGGGAGCGAGACTAAAAGATTTCAGTCACGTCTGGGCGTCATCTTGCCTGGATCACTGGGTGACAGATATTGTTGCCCAGGGGTACAGACTGGAGTTTCAGGAACTCCCACCTCACAGATTCTTCAAATCAGACTTACCAGTTTCGCTGTTAGAAAGTGCTATCCTACAGGAAGCCATTCAAAAATTGGTACGAACAAATGTCATTGTTCCAGTTCCACCTCACCTAATAACCAAGGGTTATTACTCAAACCTGTTTGTGGTAGCGAAACCGGACGGTTCGGTAAGGACTATTTTGAACCTGAAGTCATTGAACCCTTACTTAGTTTTCCAATTCAAGATGGAGTCTCAGAGCGGTGATCTCAGGTCTGGAGGCGGGGGGATTCCTAGTATCCTTGGATATCAAGGATGCATACCTTCACATTCCGATCTGGCCGCCTCATCAGGCCTATTTACGGTTTGTACTACAGGACTGTCACTATCAGTTCCAGACATTACCATTCGGCCTCTCCATAGCACCGAGGGTGTTCACCAAGTCCATGGCAGAGATGATGCTCCTCCTCCGCAAACAGGGAGTGAACATAATTACATATCTGGACCATCTGCATAAAAGCATCTTCCAAGGAAAAGCTGTTGCAGAGTATTGCACTCTCAACTCATCTACTCCGGGATCATGGGTGGATCCTGAACCTTCCAAAGTCACATTTGAAACCGACAAGGAGACTGCCCTTCCTGGTGATAATACGCGACACGGAAGTGCAGAGGGTGTTTTTACCACTGGAGAAAGTGATGGTGATCCAATCAATGGTCCAGGATGTCTTGCAACCAGCCCGGGTATCTGTTCATCAGTGCATTTGCCTTCTGGAGAAGATGTTAGCCTCCTATGAGGCTTTACAGTACGGAAGATTCCATGCAAGGTTCTTCCAGCTGGATCTCCTGGACAAGTGGTTGGGATCACATGTTCACATGCACCAGCGGATACGCCTGTCGCCGAAAGCCAGAATTTCACTCCTCTGGTGGCTGCAAACTTCTCACCGGCTCGGGGGCCGCAGGTTCGGAATTCAGAATTGGATTCTTCTAACCACGGATGCAAGCCTCAGAGGTTGGGAAGCAGTCACCCAGTGGCAAAACTTCCAAAGAAGGTTGTCAAGTCAGGAATATGTCCTTCCAATAAACATTCTGGAACTAAGGGCCATGTACAACGGCCTTCTCCAAGCGGCACATCTTCTGCAAGATCGAGCCATTCAGGTTCAGTCTGACAACGTCACAGCAGTGTCCTACATAAACAGACAGGGCTGCAATGTCAGAGGTAACAAAAATCCTCCTCTGGGTAGAAAGGCACGCGCTGGCGCTGGCGCTGTCGGCGATCTTCATTCCGGGAGTGGACAACTGGGAAGCGGACTTCCTCAGCAGACACGATCTCCATCCAGGAGAATGGGGCCTCCACCCGGAGGTGTTCGCAGAGGTAACAAGCCGATGGGGTGTACCTCAAATAGACATGATGGCCTCTCGCCTCAACAAGAAGCTTCCGAGGTACTGTTCCAGGTCACGAGACCCACAAGCAGTGGCGGTGGACGCCCTGGTGACTCCGTGTGTGTTCCAGTCAGTGTATGTGTTACCTCCACTTCCACTCATCCCAAGGGTTCTCAAACTACTAAAAAGATCAGGAATTCCGGCGATCCTCATTGCTCCAGACTGGCCAAGAAGGGCTTGGTACGCAGATCCGAGACCTCTTCCTCTTCGCGAGGACCTTCTACAACAGGGGCCGTTCGCCTATCAAGACTTACCATGGCTATGTTTGACGGCATGGAGGTTGAAAGCCAGATCTTAGCTCGGAAGGGCATTCCGAACAAGATAATTCCAATTCTGATCCAAGCTAGGAAGCGGGTAACGTCTAAACATTACCATCGGATTTGGAAAAAGTATGTCTCTTGGTGTGAATCCAAGAAGTTTCCTACGGTGGGGTTTTAACTGGGACGTTTTCTCCTCTTTCTGCAAGCAGGTGTGGATGTGTGCCTACGCTTGGGCTCAATCAAAGTCCAGATTTTGGCCTTGTCCATTTTCTTGCAGAAACAATTGGCTGCTATCCCTGAGGTTCAGACTTTCTTGAAAGGAGTTCTGCACATCCAACCACCCTTTGTGCCTCCTACGGCGCCTTGGGATCCTAATGTGGTGCTGCAGTTCCTGCAGTCGGATTTGTTCGAACCTTTACAGGAAGTGGACGTAAAGTTTCTTACTTGGAAGGCGGTCACACTGTTGGCATTGGCATCTGCAAGACGTGTCGGAATTGGAGGCATTGTCGCACAAGAGCCCCTACTTGATTTTCCATGAGGATAGAGCTGAGCTCAGAACGCGTCAGCAATTTCTTCCAAAGGTTGTGTCGGCTTTTCATATCAACCAACCTATTGTGGTGCCAGTGGTTAATGACACCTCAATTAGCTCAAAGTCCTTGGATTTTGTGCGGGCTTTGAAGATATATGTGAAGAGAACTTCTCGTCACAAGAAATCGGACGCTCTATTTGTCCTTTATGAGCCCAACAAGATTGGGTGTCCTGCTTCTAAGCAGACGATTTTTCGCTGGATCAGGCTTACTATTCAGCATGCTTATTCGACGGCAGGATTGCAGAGTCCAAATTCTGTTCAGGTCCACTCTACTCGTAAGGTGGGTTCTTCCTGGGCGGCTGCCTGGGGTGTCTCGGCTTTAAAGCTTTGCCGAGCAGCTACTTGGTCAAGGTCGTACACGTTTTGCTAAGTTCTACATGTTCAATACTTTGGCCTCTGGGGACCTAAAGTTTGGTCAATCTGTTCTGCAGGAACCTCAGCACTCTCCCTCCCGTACTGGGAGCTTTGGTACATCCCCATGGTAATAAATTGGACCCCAGCATCCTCTAGGACATAAGAGAAAATAGGATTTTAATTACCTACCGGTAAATCCTTTTCTCATAGTCCGTAGAGGATGCTGGGCGCCCGCCCAGTGCTTCATATTCCTGCATAGTTACTTGGTTCAGTATTGTTGTTTCAGCCATTGCTGAATTGTTCCAAGTTGGTTAGCTTGGCTTTCCTTTTTGTTCTGTGTGAGCTGGTGTGAATCTCACCACTATCTGTGTATTTCCAGCCCCCCCTCCATGGATGGACATGTTTCTGCTGCAGGGTACACTGGGCTCCACAAGGAATAACATTGGGGTGTAGAGTAGGATCTTGATCCGAGGCACCAACAGGCTCAAATCTTTAGACTGTTCCCAAGATGCACAGCGCGGCCTCCTCTATAACCCCGCCTCCATGCCAGTGAGCTCAGTTTGTAGTTGGTGCCTGCATTAGCAGGTCACTTAACAGGAGGCTGCTTCAGGCAGCCTATTCTTAGCTTAAACTTTAAAGACAGAAGAGGACTATACAAAGGGCTGCAGCAGGCTGTGTCTGATTGACGTCCCTGCTGCAGCTCCATCACCCCCAGCGGTGCTGTATACTCCCGTGCCGCGATTGCCGGGTCACTACAGCGGAGGCGTCGGTTTCTTCCTCTGTCCTCACGTGAGTCACACACACGCCGCCATCTCCCGGATCGCGGGGCTGCTGACAAGGGGGAGGTAAGGGGCTTCTGTGCCGCACTTTGCACCACGATCCCGCTTGGCCGTAGGAGGTGGACCGCGCGCGCGCTGGCGTGGACACAGAGTACTGGGCTGCTTGCTCCACTAGCCACCAGGGTGATTATATATGGGCACAGGTCAGAGGGGACGTTGTACCATTACCCCCCCTCCCGTTTTCTTTACTGCCAGCACGCCCGGTGGGGATGCCAGCATGGGGAGCAGGCTGGACCTTAAGCACCTCCCCCCAGCCCCAGGGCGCCATTTCTACAATGTTCCCGCCCTGGAGCTGCATATCTCTCCCTCACTTCTGACCAGCGGCCATCATAGATTGAGCTGAGCTGTTTCTAGGACTGCTGGGGCAAATCCTCCTCTGTGAAACCGCCTGACTGCCAGTGCTGTGCTTCCTACAGGACACTTGAGTATTCTACCTGTCACTGCGACTGAGTTAGTTAAGAAAGAGTGCATACTGTCAGGGTTGTGTGGTACAAACACCCTGTGATATACATCCAGTGTTTACTGCGTTTGTTATATCTGTTGTTATCACATATAGCCATACTGAGTATTTCTTTGTATTGCTAGTCCAGTGCAGTTTATGGTACATAATTTCTGCATGGTACGTGTGTGACTATATACGTGTGTGTGCATGTAGCTGCTGCGTGGTTGCCTTATTGCAGGGTATTTCACTCAGCGTGCTATTCCTTTATTACTATACCTGTGGGGGCCAAGTGTTTCAGGTTTTCTCTGATAATATAGGTTTGTTTCACAAGATATGCTACTGGAGTATTTTTTACTTGTGAATTATAGTCAACATATGTTCTATTCCTATTCAACCCTCGGTCTGTGCCAGCTTCGGCTGTTTCTCTGAGAGTTCTTATTAGGTATAGTGCTGCTACAAAATAATAAAAATCTTTTTGTACCAGGTTGCCCATTATTGTGCGCATTGTTATGTCTGCTACATGTGGCAACAACGTTGGGCCCTCTCCCACACTGCGTGGTAGTGAGGCCACTGATGGCATGGAGGATAATTTAGCATCTGAGAGTTCAGGTTCAGGGGCTTCCTTGCCCCCCAGTAGGTCGGTAGCTCTCGGGGCAACACAAGATCCACCTTGGGCTACATTTTCCACATTGTTAAACACGCTTGTAACTAAATTGACGCCCCCTGTGGGACCACCTGTGCTGCTATCACAGATTATGGTCCCTGCTGTGAACCCGCCATGGGCGGATCAGCTTTCCACTCAGTTACAGCATTTGAACCGATCCATGTCCAAATCTAAGGATCACTCTCGCCCGCATAAGACTAAGTCATGTTCTAAAAGGGTCATTACCTCCTCCCGATCCGCGGCCTTAACTGACACGGTGCTTATACTGACCCCTCAGACACTGACGCTGATGTTTCAGATGGGGAGGGGAAATCGTCCGTGGATGTCTCGGATTTGATTGAGGCGATACGGCTCATTCTTCAGGTGGCTGATGATTCTGAGCCTGAAACTGTCTCCAAGAAACCTGATAGGTTTAAGCGTAAGAAGGTGGTTAAGCAGGTTCTACCCTACTCTAAACACCTGATTGACATACGTCAGGAATCCTGGGAAAATCCGGGGACAAAGTTTACACTGAATAAGAGACTGTTGGCTCGCTATACTCTCTCTGCGGAGGTGTGTAAAAATTGGGAAACCCCTCCGCCTGTATATTCTCTTGTGGCGCGTATGGTTGTTTCCTCTGCCCTGCCAATAACTACTGTCACCTCTCTGAAGGAACCGACGGATCGTCGGGTGGTGGGCTGTTTAAAAGCGATTTATACCCTGTCTGGGGCTGTTCAAAGGCCAACTTTTGCAGCGACTTGGACTGCTGAAGCTGTTGAGGCATGGGCTCAGGAACTCGAGGCTGAACTGCCTTCTGATGTTTCTGAGCATGCTCGACAATGTCTCTCGTATATTGCCACGGATTCTCTGTACCTTAAGGAGGCGGCCAAAGCTGCTACTGCGTCCATTTTGGCCAGACGTATCCTTTGGTTGAGATCCTTGTCGGTGGATTGGGATTCCAGAAAAACCCTGGATGTACTTCCTTTCAAGGGAGACATTCTCTTTGGAGAAGACCTCAATAAGATTGTGGCTGACCTGGCTACTGCTAAAACAGAATAAATGGAAAGAATGGGAGCGCTGAATGAGTCTATATAGTAAATTTATTGTTATAATGAATAAAACAGTGTTTCAATAAACACATAAACAAAAATGTTCATATATAAAATGACCCTTTAATCAATAGATAAAAAAATCATATAAATATATGATGGTGAATCTGACTGCAATACAACCCCTGAAAAAACATACATATATTAAGTCTTAGTGAACCTGTTTAAAAGGTGCAAAAATGCTTACTGATTTTTCAACCGTGCGTCCACGGAAAAACATGAAATATGAGTGGGAGACTTATAGGAGGTACCTCTAGTGTAAATCACTGTTTGCAAATGAAGACTCACTCTTCTTGAAGCACATATAAGCCGCATGAAGTATTGAAAACGACTCTGTATGGCCAGGCGAACAGTGTCCCAAAGATGGAGATGCAAACACCGGTAATTTGCTGATACCTTAATTTTGAATGGAAAAGGTGTAGAAAACCCAATTGCTCCTATGGTGTGTCATCCGACGGAAGATAACTTCTTCGTTCTGAGAGCTGTACTGAGCCGGGTGTGCAGCGGCTCGATGCAGTATGTGTACAGAGTGTCACGCCGCTGGAAGAATGTCCGTATATTGCGGCTGAGCTCTGATCAATCCACACAACTCAGGAGTGTCGGGGAGAAGTGCCGCAGTCAAATTGGGTCCTTCACTGGGGTGCCTTAATGCGTTTCTCGGCCTGTAGCACTGGCCGTTTCATCAGAAGGAGACATTCTCTTTGGAGAAGACCTCAATAAGATTGTGGCTGACCTGGCTACTGCTAAAACAGCCTGCCTACCTAGTATGGCTCCTTCCGCGCAGAAGGCTAAAAGTACTTTCCCTCGGCCCTTTCGTACTCCAGGTAAAGCAAAAGGTCAGGCGTACCGGAAGCAAGCCCGTACTTCCAGGCCTGTCAAGCCCTGACTAAAGCGGGCTTGGGCCACCCATCAGCCAGCTTCAAAAACTGATAAGCCGGCCGCATCACGGGGCGGGCCTCCCTCTGGGGGATCCCAGGGTGGGGGGCCAACTTCTAGGGTTTACCCTGGAATAGTTGAAGACCACTTCGGATACATGGGTGAGGGAAGTCGTTGCTCGAGGTTACGCCATACCCTTCAGGAATCGCCCCCCTCGTCGATTTTGCCTAACAGATGTGCCTCTGGATATGGCAAAAGCAAACACGTTGCACTCGGTAGTACGTTCCTTCCTGTCCACAGGAGAGGTGGTACAGGTGCCTCTGACGGGCGAGGGGTTCTATTCACCGCTGTTTCTAGTCCCGAAACCGAATGGGTCCTTGCGGCCCATTCTCAATCTGAAATCCTTGAACAAGCATGTGCAAATTTCCAAGTTCCGTATGGAAACGCTGCGCTCTATTGTTCTGGCCATGGAGCCTGGAGACTATATGGTCTCCCTGGACATACAGGATGCCTACCTACATATTCCTATTGTGGTATCTCATCAGCAGTACCTGCTGTTTGCAGTGGGCAACCTTCATTACCAATTTCAGGCGTTACCTTTTGGCTTGACTACGGCTCCGCGAGTCTTCCCCAAGATGATGACGGTCATGACGGCCACGCTACATCATCAAGGGGTCAGGATACTACCATACCTAGATGATTTGTTGATCCTGGCGAGTTCCCCAGAACTTCTCCTGTGTCATCTCAATTTGACAATCCAGTGCATGAAAGCCCACGGATGGCTGATCAACTGGAAGAAATCCTCCCTGGTTCCGGCTCAGTGCATGGTGCACCTGGGAGCATTATTGGACACCCACAACCAGCGGTTGTTCCTGTCTCAGGAGAAAGTCCTGAAGCTTCAGGACAAGATCCGATGCTTATTATCCCGTCCGCAAGTGTCGATTCATTCGGCGATGCAAGTGCTAGGTCTCATGATGTCGGCTTTCGACAAGGTGGAGTATGATCAATTCCATTCTCGCCCTCTGCAGAAGTTGATTCTGTCCAAATGGGACGGCCTGCCTCACCAGATCAGATCTCACATGATCTCCCTATCTCCGGAGGTCCGTCTGTCACTGAGCTGGGGGCTTCAGGACCAACGATTGGGCAGGGGCCGTTCCTTCTGGATATCCAACTGGGTCCTGCTAACGACGGATGCCAGTCTGAGAGGTTGGGGCACAGTGTTGGAACAACACTCTCTCCTGGGTCGGTGGACCGAGGAGGAGTCTCTGCTCCCGATAAACATTCTGGAACTGCGGGCAGTGTTCAATGTGTTGACAATGGCCCAGCATCTGATACAGAACAGACCTGTTCAAGTACAATCGGACAATGCCACCACGGTGGCATACATCAATCATCACGGCGGCACTCGAAGCCGCATGGCAATGAGGGAAGTATCAAGGATTTTTCAGTGGGCAGAAAGCCATCTGCCGGCTATATCAGCAGTGTTCATTCCGACCGTTCTGAACTGGGAAGCGGACTATCTCAGTCGTCAGGACGTGCACACCGGAGAATGGAGCCTTCATCCAGAGGTGTTTCAAATTCTCGTGGACAAGTGGGGCCTCCCAGATGTGGACCTGATGGCGTCTCGACACAATCACAAGGTTTCGGTCTTCCGAGCAAGGATGAGGGATCCTCAAGCAGCGTTCGTGGATGCTCTGTCAATCCCATGGAACTTTCGGCTGCCATATGTGTTCCCTCCGGTGTCGCTACTGCCCAGAGTAATACGGAAGTTCAAGCAAGAAGAAGGAAACCTACTTCTAGTCGCTCCAGCGTGGCCCAGGCGGCACTGGTTCTCCGATCTACAGTACCTCTCGTTGGATCGTTCCCTTCTACTTCCACAATGACCAGACCTCCTTGTTCAAGGCCCTTGTGTTTACCGGGATTTGGCCCGTCTGGCTTTGACGGCATGGCTCTTGAAGCTTCCGTCTTGAGGGCAAAGGGTTTTTCTGAGGCGGTCGTTCAAACTATGTTGAAGGCCCGTAAGCCGGCTTCTGCTCGGATATACCATAGGGTCTGGAATGCTTACTTTACTTGGTGTGCATCTCACAATCATGACATTTTGAAGTTTAGTACGGCCAAACTATTGGCCTTTCTACAACAAGGCCTGGATTTAGGCCTCCGTCTGGCCTCCCTCAAGGTTCACATCTCGGCCTTGTCGGTTTAGTTTCAGAGAAAAATCACTACCCTGCCAGATGTCCACATTCACTCAGGGTGTGCTGAGGATTCAGCCTCCTTAGGTGCCACCTGTGGCCCCTTGGGATCTGTCGGTGGTTTTGGCGGCTTTACAGGAGTCTCCATTTGAGCCTCTTACCTCTGCTGACCTTAAGTGGCTTTCCAATAAGGATGGGGGAGACAGCCTCGGGCTTCATCCTTGGGTGCCTGGAGGGGGGGACCACTTGATTTAAGGGGTCCCCACTCCCTCAGGGAACTCTGGCCAGGGTTGACTAGTTGTGGTGTGTAATGCCACGGCCGCAGGGAGCAGTATAAATGTGTCTCCCTGGCTAGTGGAGCCCGGTGCTGGTTTAAAAAATACGGGGAACCCCTACGTGTTTTGTCCCCCGTATTTTTGGAACCAGGACCAGCCCAAGAGCCTGCTGCTGATTGTTAAAATATGGGGAACCCCTGTGCAATTTTTCACCATTTTTTTTAACAACCAGGACCGGCTCAAAGAGCCCGAGGCTGGTTATGCTTAGGAGGGGAACCCCACTAAAAAATGTTTTAATTTTTAACTATTTCAATAATGTACACAATGAAGCCCTGCGTGGATCCCATTGATCTGGCCGGGCTTCATTGTTTATGTCCGGCAGTGTTTTATTATTCTCTTCCGTAAAACACTGCCGGCAATATGAATTGTCATCGGCATCGGTGAACTCGAATTGAAAAAACACGGTAGTTTAGTAAATTACCTTGGTTTTTTTTCCAGAAAGTTGCAATCTCAAACGGCCGATGTTAGCCGAGATTGATCTCGGCTGACATTGGCAAAAACACGAATCTTAGTAAATATACCCCCCCTACATCAAAGTTCTGGCCAGCGTACACCAACAGGAGGTTCGACCGGGAAGTTTTCTTCCAAATCCATCTAGTGGCAGGCCAAGAACAGGTTCCCTGGGTCAAAGTTCTGCCCAGCTTACACCAACGAGGGGTCTGACTTGGACCTCAACTCCTAGTATGTGAAGTTTTCTTCCATATCCATCCAGTGGAAGGTCCAGATCAGGCTCCCTGGTGCCGTCTTGTGAAGTCCATGCTTCAACGGGTCAGAGCTGTTTTGGTGGCGCGAAGGGGGACCTACACAATATCTAGAAGGTGGTTTAATGTTATGTCTGATGGGTGTCTTCCCTCTACACTGTTCTACCACATTGATA
Organism: Pseudophryne corroboree; assembly: GCF_028390025.1. NCBI lineage: Eukaryota > Metazoa > Chordata > Amphibia > Anura > Myobatrachidae > Pseudophryne > Pseudophryne corroboree. Next base: position 340,601,264 of record NC_086449.1, read on the forward strand.
TCTTACTGTTCTTTTCTCCACCCTCCAATCTAACAACTGCTATCCCAATACCTACTGAATATTGGGCAGCCGCCAGCTAATGGATGCTGGTCTGTCTCAGTATCAATCAGGCTGTCCTTTATTCAATGGGTTATCCTGAGCGCTTAATGTACTCACAGTTGTTTGGCTGTCCTATCATCTATAACTTGATATACTCTTCTATCTTTTCTTCTAGAGATCAGTGACATAGTTTATGATACTTTAAATCCTGTTTTTTTTTTGTTTGTTTTTAAACAGATGTTTATTTGTTTTTTTCAGTATTTTCAAATACATAACATCAGTCAAAAACAAAAGACATACCAAAAGACATTGTAGACCAAGAAAAATATGATAATCATCCATGTGGTAATGCCGACCATCGGTAAAACAGATCCTTATAATTCAGAACAATAAGTATGATCATCAACATTATACGGCTGTATAGAACACAAACTTGGACATTCCAGATCGAACGTGTCAAAAGCAATACAATCAAAGCATAGCAAGGGGGAGGCAAGCTACAACCCCGACTTTAGAAATTTAGACAAGTTCGCTTGAGACACGCAGAGAAGATAAAGGTACATGTAAAGTTTGCAAGGCCTAATGTGAAGTGTTATGTTAACCAAAAATTTACATTACCTCGCCTTCTCAAACCAACTTCTTAAGTGAGGTCTATCAAGAGGAGGTCAAGAGACAAAAGACAAAACAATGAGAGTAAAAGGGGGGGGGGAGAGAGAGAGAGAGATAGAGCAGGGGAAGGAAGGGGGAAACGGGGGGAGAGGAGATGGGCATCGGAGCCAAGCCAAACAACGCCTAAAACAATCTATATATAAATATAGTGGAGCTAAATTGGATAACTATTAATCAAAGAGTGCAATGATCAAATATCTTCAATATTTGAGAGCGTTCCTCTATTGGACGGGTATTAATGTATGGGTTCCATTTCTTAGTAAAGCATTTAGCCCTCAACTGGACATTGGGGTATAAGGAGTACCTATCGTAATACATCAATTTATTCAGTAGGGAATGTACTTCTGCCATTGAGGGGGCTGACCTAGAGATCCAGGAGTTTAAAATCACTTTTTTAGCAACAGTTACCAAAACTGTAAAGAAGGGGATAAGGTGCCTGTCCCAAACCGCCAGGATCCATGAATCAAAATTGGCAAACAACATTGGGATTGGGTCAAAGGGTATATTTAAGCCAAAATCGTTTTACATGGCCGCAATCCCAAAAGTTGTGAAACAAAGAGGCTGAGGAAGAGTGGCACTTAGGACAAGACCCATTCTCCTCCCGAACAAAGTGGCTTCGCTGCTGCTGAGATATGTATGCCCTGTATAGTGATTTTATGTGTATTTCTTGTAAAGAGGCTGTGTGTAGAATTTTCAATGTTTTGTGGTAGTATTTGAATAATAAGGTTTCTGGTAAACAGGTTGACAAATCTCTTCCCCACACCCGAGCCACCGACCCCCACACCGCCTGTTTAACAGGTGATATCAATTTCTGATATATTAATCTCGTTTTATACTTGTCCTTCAAGAACAAAGTCGCCATCTGGGCAATAAGGTCTGGGGTATCTGGCCGCAACATGATAGGGGGAAGAGATCTGATGTAATGTTGGAGTTGGAGATAAGGAAAGTGATAAATATCCGAAACCCCATACGTTTCTTTCATGTGAGAAAAGGAGATAAGTTTCCCGCCTGGATCAAAAACTTGAGAGGTGCTACGTAACCCCTTCAGTTTAAGTCTGTAAAAAAGTGTTTCTTGCATCCCCGGTAAAAACAAAGGATTGCCCCACAGAGGTACCCATTTTGAATTTTGAGGGGATTCTCCTAATTTTTTGTTAACAGCCCACCAAGCATTGTAAGTGTCTCTGAAAAGTATATTCGAATAAACCGCTGCAGGCAAGTTTGCTTTATTAGTGTGTAAGAGTGCCCCTGGGGCATAAGGAAAAAACAAAGCACAATCTAGGTCATAGGAAGTATATTTGCTTGTTTCAAGTAACCAGTCATAGATATAGCGGAACATTAAGGCCTGGGAGTATTGAAGAATGTCAGGGAAGCCCCAGCCCCCATCCGATTTAGATAATTGGAGTTTTTGTCTAGAAATGCGTGGTTTTTTCTGTCTCCAAATAAAAGACTGGAAAATCGAATACAACTCCCCAATGTCGTGTAGAGTAAGTCTAATAGGCAACATTTGCATAGAGTATGTGAGTTTTGGCAGCAAGATTGTTTTCACTACTTCCAATCTGCCGAGTAGCGATAAAGGGAGGTTGCACCAATTCTCCAGAGTTTTAGCGAAATATGTGATGGTTGGGGAGTAATTGAGTTTATAGAGGAGCGCCAGATCCCTCGGGATTAAGACGCCTAAATATTTGATGTGGGATTGCATAATTTTAATAGAGAATAAAGAGGTACTATTAGAGAATGAGGGAGGGGGGCCTTTAAGCATAAGAAGTTCAGATTTTTCTATGTTAATTTTGTACCCCGAGAAAGAGCTAAATTTCTGAATGATTTTAAAAACTTGGGGGATGGAGGTTTCGGGGTCGGAAAGAAAAAGAAGCATGTCGTCTGCAAAAAGAGATAAACGTAAGTCAAGTGAACCAATAGAAATACCGGAAAACAAAGGAGATTGTCTCAAGGCTATTGCCAGTAGTTCCAGTGCCAAAACAAATAGTAGAGGGGATAAGGGGCATCCCTGTCTGGTGCCTCTCCTGATCGGAAAATGGGATGATAAATTGCCATTACAGATCAACTGGGAAGAAGAACCAGAGTATAAAGTCTGCAGGACAGTTATAAACCGACGTGGGAAGCCAAAGCGAATTAGGGAATCATAAAGATGGTCCCAGTGCACCATGTCAAAAGCCTTTTCGGCATCAAGCGATAAAATGGCTTTCAATACCTCAGACCTGGGGCACTGGGAATCACTCACCACCGCCAGAACCCGTCGAATATTCACTACCGGGTTCCGAGCACGTACAAATCCAGTCTGGTCAGAGTGTATCACACTGGGTAAAATCACCTTAAGTCTGTTGGCCAAAATTTTAGTCAGTATCTTGTAGTCAATATTAAGAAGAGAGATTGGCCTGTAAGAGCCGGGGTTAGAAAGGTCGCGCCCAGTTTTTGGGAGAAGTCTCAGAACAGCTGAATTAAAGTACGTCGGAAGCGAGCCCGACTCCATGATAGTGTTGAAAACAGAGGCCAGAATCGGGGCCACTAGAGGGCTAAGGAGTTTGTAATAATCAGGAGTAAGGCCATCTGGGCCTGGTGCTTTACCCGATGTCAGTCCCGCTATAGCCTCAACCACCTCGATCTCAGATATTGGAGCAATCAAGGAAGCCCCTTGAGAAACATCAATTTGTGGGACAGGGAGCGCCTCCCAAAAGGAGGAAGCATCAACCAGGGGAGGGGGTGGGGATGAATATAGGGAAGTATAAAAGTCTTGCAGTACCTGAGTGGTCTGGTCATTATTGGTAGACAAAGATCCATCTAACGTCCTCAGAGGGTGAATAGAAGACGAGGGGCGTTGACCCTTAAGAAGGTTTGACAGTGTCTTACTGGGCTTATTCCCAAACTTGTAAAACCGATAACCAGTCCGGAAAGAATAATTTGTTTCTAATTCAGTGAGAAGAGCATCAAATATGGTTTTTGCTGATAAATAATCTAATTTTGTAACAGGGGAGGGAGAGGATTTAAAGCTATTGAAAGCGTTTGTTAAAGCAAGTTGTGCAGAGACATAGTCCCGTAGCAAAGCTTTCCTCGATGAGGATGAAAGAGCAATCATAGTACCCCTCACCACTGCTTTTGAGGCCTGCCAAAACAAAGGCGGATTAGTGGATCGCATATCAGCGTTGTGTAAAACATATTCATCCCAGCTATCCCTGACCTTTTGTCTAAAATCAGATGAAGTAGCAAGAGCAGGGGGGCAACGCAAAGAGATAAAATTTCTCTGAAGGGGCTTCAATTGCAGCTCCACCCAAATCACAGCATGGTCTGATAGGGATATAGGTTCAATTTCAGATCGGACTATTTTAGACAGTAAAAAATCCGACAGTAAAATGTAATCTATACGCGACAAAGTGCCTCTCGCAGCCGACAGGCAGGTAAAGTCGCGGTCGGTCGGGTGCATAACCCTCCAAATGTCGAGCAGTTGGAGTTTCTTGGCTAGGGAAGGGACACCAAACTTAGGTGGATTGCCGCCATGCTCTTTCGGAAATTGTTTATCTAAAAATTTTGAGGAAATAACATTCCAATCCCCACAGAGAATAATAGGGGAGCCCGCAAAAGGTGTCAATTTAGTCAGTATTAACCAGAAGACATGTTTGCTGTATACATTAGGGGCGTAGATATTACATAGGGTATAAGGTTGGTCATTATACTTAACGTGACATAGTACCCATCTGCCCTCCACATCTGCAGAGAGAGAAACAACTTCAACAGAAACATTTCTTTTGGACAGAATCACAACCCCTCTGGATTTTTTGGAATATGAAGCGGCTGCGAGTACCCTCCATCCCAAAATATTCAATCTCTGGACATCTGGGGGGAGAAGATGAGATTCTTGTAAAAACACAATATCTAAGTGCAACTTTTGCAGATATAACAGAACCTTTTTCCGTATTTGTGGGGAGTTTATACCTCCCACATTCCAGCTTCCCACTTTAAGGGATGACATCAGCCCAAAGATGGAGAAGCAAATATAATGGCCACAGTGCAGGCATGGCCCCGACACCCATCAGGAAAAGGGAAAGGAGAAGGGACAAAGACAGGACAATAGGACAAACACAAAAAAACACATATAACAAAAAACAAGCATAATTCGCAAACTGACTGTTACGCACACCAGTGCTAACAGGAGTATACCGGTGTATGAACAGAGAGGGAAGCGAAGCAAACGAACTCACAGACAGTATACCATAACATACACAGGAGGTGATGGAATAACTAATAAACACAAAGTGAACGGAGAAGCCCAAAGGCTCAGGAATTGGGTGTCTCCCTAGTGTCAGGAATGCTCAGATGGAATAGAGCGGACAATGAAGCGAGGTGTAGTGATTTAACATGTGGAGCACCTGAAATGATGTTGCTAAGAGCAACAGAAAAAACCCCAAAGGGTTACCAACGGGTGTGGGAATAAACTCCTTGGTCAGAGATAGAAATATAGACACAAGGAGAGTATCCACAATCCTAACCCCCACTTGCAGGGCACAGGTTCAGCTTACTGCCACTAAACTGACACCTGGACGCCCTGCACAGTGAGGGAGGATTAAGCAAGCAGGTCTGAGAGTACAGCCGCAAACCTGCTGGGTTCACAGAATAGCAAAAGAACCCCAGCAGGTCAAACAACTGACTCCAGTCTTACTGCTAGGTCCGGATTGGCAGAATGAAGTACCGAATCCCAAGGCCTATTCGCAGTAAGCAACAAGTAAATACAAAGTCACACAGTACTAGCTAACTCTCTGGAACTGACTAACAAACAAAGATTCAGCAGCATTTGCCTAGCCTGAGAGGATGGTTTATATAGCAGGTGCTGTCCACGCCCCACTCAGACCTCACAGACTGTGAGCACAAAACCAGCGCCGGATTCCCTGCCGTGCATAGAGCCTGTAACCACTACACAGTAAAAACCCGGACCGGAGTATCAGCTGCGCTCAGGTTACTTCGCTAACACTTGCCTCCCGGTTGCCATGGCGACGTGGCAGCACAGAGCAGGAGATCCTAACAGTACCCCCCCCTCTGACGAGGGGTCAAAGAACCCCTACCACCGGGTTTATCAGGGAACTGCGAGAAGAAAGAGCTTATCAGTCTGGGGGCATGAAGATCACAACTGCGCACCCACGAACGCTCCTCCGGGCCATACCCCTTCCAGTGCACCAAAAATGACAGCCGACCCCGAACCATCTTGGAGTCAAAAACCCTTTCAACCACAAACTCCCTCTGACCCTGTATCAGAAGAGGAGAAGGTCTTCCACTGGAAGAAGGATTACTAACCGCCAGTTTTAAAAGGGAACAATGAAATGTTTTATTGATACCCAATGAACGGGGCAGATCTAACTGAAATGCCACCGGATTGATAACCCTGGTGATCTTATAAGGGCCGATGAACCGGGGGCCTAACTTATGAGATGGCTGTCTCAACTTCAAATTCTTGGTGGACAACCAGACGAAGTCTCCTAATTTGAAGCTGCAGGGTCTTCTCCGCTTATCAAAAACCCTTTTGGTCACTAATGACACAGACACAAGGGCTTTCTTCACTTTCCTCCAAATACCCCTAAGGACCGAAACAACAGAGGAACCACCAGGCGTGGAATCCAGGGGGTCAAAAGAATTGGCCTTAGGATGATGCTTATACACACAAAGGGAGAGATCCCTGTAGCAGAGTGAGCCGCGTTGTTATAGGCAAACTCCGCCATGGACAGATGAGCAACCCAGTCAGTATGACACTTGGAGACATAACACCTGAGGAACTGCTCCAAGGACTGGTTCACCCTCTCAGTCTGCCCATTAGACTGTGGATGGTAGCCTGACGACAAGCTCACAGAAATGTGGAGATCAGAACAAAATGCCCTCCAGAATTTGGCCACAAACTGGGATCCACGGTCAGAGACCACATCAAGTGGCAACCCGTGGAGGCGCACAACATGCTGCATAAATAACTCAGACAGGCGTCTGGCCGATGGCAACCCAACCAGTGGAACGAAATGCGCCATCTTCGAAAACCTGTCAACGACAACCCAAATGGCTGTCATCCCCGAGGATTTGGGCAAGTCCACCACAAAATTCATGGAAATGTGGGTCCATGGCTTAGACGGAATAGAGAGTGGATGTAATGGGCCGACAGGAACCCCTCTAGGAGTTTTATTTCGGGCACAAACGTCACATGCCCGAACCCACTGATCCACATCCCTAGCCACCGAGGGCCACCACACCGCCCTAGACAGCAACTCCCGAGTTCTGGCAATACCCGGATGCCCTGCCGACCTCTTGGCATGGAATTCCAGGAACACTCGCTGTCTTAACCTAGGAGGCACAAACAAGAGACCTACCGGAAGGTCTGGAGGAGCCTGCTCCTGTGCTCTAAGGACTAATGACAAGAGGTCCTGGGTAATGCCCACTTTAATACATGATGGGGACACAATGGGCAATGGCTCCTCGGTGGTCTCTTGAACGGGAGCAAAACTCCGTGAGAGCGCATCAGCCTTGATGTTTTTTGACCCAGGGCAATATGTTATAAAAAAATTAAAGCGAGCAAAAAACAAAGCCCATCGTGCCTGCCTGGCATTGAGCCGCTTCGCTGACTCTAAATATGCCAGATTCTTATGGTCGGTGAGAATTGAGACCACAAACTTAGCCCCCTCAAGCCAGTGTCTCCACTCCCCGAGTGCATACTTTATAGCCAACAATTCCCGGTTACCCACATCATAATTCATCTCGGCAGACGAAAATTTACGGGAAAAGTAAGCACAGGGATGAAGGCGATTATCAGACACCCCCATCTGAGAGAGCACTGCCCCAATACCTATCTCAGAGGCATCCACTTCTACCACAAAAGGACGCTCTGGATCTGGGTGTTGCGACGGGCAAAGGCCGCTTTGGCCTCACAAGACCAGTGAGCAACATCCGCCCCTTTCTTAGTGAGTGCCACCAAGGGGGCCACTATAGACGAAAATCCAGCGATAAACCGTCTATAAAAATTCGCAAAGCCCAGAAAACGCTGAAGCGCCTTCAAACTAGTGGGCTGCACCCAATCCAGGACTGCCTGTACCTTAGAACCCTCCATTTGGAAACCTTCTGAGGAAATAATATACTCTAGAAACGCGATTTGCTGGACTTCAAACTCGCACTTCTCCAGCTTCGCCCCAAGCTGGTGGTCTCTGAGTTTCTGGAGGACTAAGCGTACATGCTTCCGATGTTCCTCCAGGGAATGAGAGAAGATTAGGATGTCATCTAGATAAACAACTAAGAATCTATCCAAATATTCCCTGAGCACATCGTTCATGAATTCCTGGAAGACTGCCGGGGCATTAGAGAGCCCAAAAGGCATCACCAAATATTCATAATGCCCTGAGTGGGTATTAAAGGCAGTCTTCCATTCATCCCCCTCTCTTATTCGGATTAGATTGTAAGCACCGCGTAGGTCAATCTTAGAAAAAATGGTGGCAGTACGAAGCTGGTCAAACAAAACCGAAATGAGAGGCAGTGGGTACGAGTTTTTAATCGTAATACGGTTCAATTCCCTGAAGTCGATGCAGGGTCGCAACGAACCGTCCTTTTTACCCACGAAGAAGAACCCCGACCCAACTGGGGACTGTGAGGGTCTGATAAATCCCTTAGCCAAGTTCTCCTGAATGTACTCTGCCATAGCCTGAGTCTCAGTAAGTGACAGGGAGTACAACCTGCTCTTGGGAAGCTTAGCATCCGGCAACAAATCAATGGCACAGTCATAGGGGCGATGGGGAGGTAGTACCTCCGCAACTTTTTTGGAGAACACATCCGCAAAATCTGCATAACATCCTGGCAATCCTGGCAAACTTAGCTGCGAGAGCCTGACTGGAAGGCTCAAGCAACTCCTGAAACAATCACTACCCCAACTAAGAATCTCCCCAGAGACCCAGTCAAATTGAGGGTTATGGGCCCTTAACCAGGGTAACCCCAAAACCAATGGGGCAAAAGAACAGACAGTCACATAAAAAGACAATTTTTCAGAGTTTGTGGCTCCAATAAACAAAGGAATTTGGCTGGTGCAGGAGGTAATTTTACCCTGGGACAATGGTTCCCCGTTTAACCCACAGATCTCAATCTCTGATGCCAAAGGTACTGAGGGAACAGAGTGTTCCAGGGCGAATTGACGGTCCATGAAAACCCCATCGGCCCCACTGTCAACAAAGGCCTCAGTCTTGACAGTTTGACCGAGGATCTCCAAAGTCACCGGAATGAGAAAAGTCTTTTTGGGAAATTCTGACTTCTGGCCTGACAGGATATTTCCCATCACCCTCAGGCCCTGAAGTTTTCCGTTTTTTCTGGGCATGATACTACAACATGACCTTTATTCCCACAGTACAAACACAAACCCTGCTGTCTCCTCCGCGTCTTCTCACGCGAGGAGAGGCGGGTAGCCCCAATCTGCATAGGCTCCTCGGAATATTCCTCAGAGCCTGAGGTTCCCTTGGGAAAAAAGGAAACTGCGGTCTCCCTTTCAAGCCTATGCTCTCTCAGCTGTCTATCCACCCGGATGGATAACTGCATGAGCTGATCTAAGCTATCAGGCGAGGGATATTGTACCAGTTGGTCCTTTATCTGGTCAGAAAGGCCCCTTCGGTACTGGTTTCTCAGGGCTGGGTCATTCCACTGGATATCATGAGCCAACCTCCGAAACTCCGTACTATAAACCTCAGCTGGCCGTCGCCCTTGCTTAAGAACCGTAATCTGAGCCTCGGCTGAAGCCATCTTGTCAGGGTCATCATACAAAATGCCCAGTGCTGTAAAAAAAGCATCAACACTTTTAAGCGATGGACAGTCAGGCTGTAACCCATATGCCCAGACCTGTGGGTCTCCTTGTAGCAAGGAAATCACCATGCCCACCCGCTGAATCTCCAACCCAGAAGACTGGGGCCTAAGCCTGAAATATAGCTTACAGCTCTCCTTGAAACAAAAGAACTGCGAGCGATCTCCAGAAAAAACGATCCGGGAGATTTACTTTCGGCTCCTTAACCCCTGAACTTGCCGCTGCTGCTGCGGGAGCTCCGCTAGCGGCCTGCGGGGTGTTCATTTTAATGGACATCTCATTAAATTGTCGAGTCAGGACCTGCACCTGATCGACCACCTGTTGCAAAGTATTTTGAGGGGTATGCTCCATATTACCACAAAATTTCAACAGGAGTAGGGCTGCTGAATATGTTACGCACACCAGTGCTAACAGGAGTATACCGGTGTATGAACAGAGAGGGAAGCGAAGCAAACGAACTCACAGACAGTATAACATAACATACACAGGAGGTGATGGAATAACTAATAAACACAAAGTGAACGGAGAAGCCCAAAGGCTCAGGAATTGGGTGTCTCCCTAGTGTCAGGAATGCTCAGATGGAATAGAGCGGACAATGAAGCGAGGTGTAGTGATTTAACATGTGGAGCACCTGAAATGATGTTGCTAAGAGCAACAGAAAAAACCCCAAAGGGTTACCAACGGGTGTGGGAATAAACTCCTTGGTCAGAGATAGAAATATAGACACAAGGAGAGTATCCACAATCCTAACCCCCACTTGCAGGGCACAGGTTCAGCTTACTGCCACTAAACTGACACCTGGACGCCCTGCACAGTGAGGGAGGATTAAGCAAGCAGGTCTGAGAGTACAGCCGCAAACCTGCTGGGTTCACAGAATAGCAAAAGAACCCCAGCAGGTCAAACAACTGACTCCAGTCTTACTGCTAGGTCCGGATTGGCAGAATGAAGTACCGAATCCCAAGGCCTATTCACAGTAAACAATAAGTATTTACAAAGTCACACAGTACTAGCTAACTCTCTGGAACTGACTAACAAACAAAGATTCAGCAGCATTTGCCTAGCCTGAGAGGATGGTTTATATAGCAGGTGCTGTCCACGCCCCACTCAGACCTCACAGACTGTGAGCACAAAACCAGCGCCGGATTCCCTGCCGTGCATAGAGCCTGTAACCACTACACAGTAAAAACCCGGACCGGAGTATCAGCTGCGCTCAGGTTACTTCGCTAACACTTGCCTCCCGGTTGCCATGGCGACGTGGCAGCACAGAGCAGGAGATCCTAACAGTACCCCCCCTCTGACGAGGGGTCAAAGAACCCCTACCACCGGGTTTATCAGGGAACTGCGAGAAGAAAGAGCTTATCAGTCTGGGGGCATGAAGATCACAACTGCGCACCCACGACCGCTCCTCCGGGCCATACCCCTTCCAGTGCACCAAAAATGACAGCCGACCCCGAACCATCTTGGAGTCAAGAACCCTTTCAACCACAAACTCCCTCTGACCCCGTATCAGAAGAGGAGAAGGTCTTCCACTGGAAGGATTACTAACCACCAGTTTTAAAAGGGAACAATTAAATGTTTTATTGATACCCAATGAACGGGGCAGATCTAACTGAAATGCCACCGGATTGATAACCCTGGTGATCTTATAAGGGCCGATGAACCGGGGGCCTAACTTATGAGATGGCTGTCTCAACTTCAAATTCTTGGTGGACAACCAGACGAAGTCTCCTAATTTGAAGCTGCAGGGTCTTCTCCGCTTATCAAAAACCCTTTTGGTCACTAATGACACAGACACAAGGGCTTTCTTCACTTTCCTCCAAATACCCCTAAGGACCGAAACAACAGAGGAACCACCAGGCGTGGAATCCAGGGGGTCAAAAGAATTGGCCTTAGGATGATGCTTATACACACAAAGGGAGAGATCCCTGTAGCAGAGTGAGCCGCGTTGTTATAGGCAAACTCCGCCATGGACAGATGAGCAACCCAGTCAGTATGACACTTGGAGACATAACACCTGAGGAACTGCTCCAAGGACTGGTTCACCCTCTCAGTCTGCCCATTAGACTGTGGATGGTAGCCTGACGACAAGCTCACAGAAATGTGGAGATCAGAACAAAATGCCCTCCAGAATTTGGCCACAAACTGGGATCCACGGTCAGAGACCACATCAAGTGGCAACCCGTGGAGGCACACAACATGCTGCATAAATAACTCAGACAGGCGTCTGGCCGATGGCAACCCAACCAGTGGAACGAAATGCGCCATCTTCGAAAACCTGTCAACGACAACCCAAATGGCTGTCATCCCCGAGGATTTGGGCAAGTCCACCACAAAATTCATGGAAATGTGGGTCCATGGCTTAGACGGAATAGAGAGTGGATGTAATGGGCCGACAGGAACCCCTCTAGGAGTTTTATTTCGGGCACAAACGTCACATGCCCGAACCCACTGATCCACATCCCTAGCCACCGAGGGCCACCACACCGCCCTAGACAGCAACTCCCGAGTTCTGGCAATACCCGGATGCCCTGCCGACCTCTTGGCATGGAATTCCAGGAACACTCGCTGTCTTAACCTAGGAGGCACAAACAAGAGACCTACCGGAAGGTCTGGAGGAGCCTGCTCCTGTGCTCTAAGGACTAATGACAAGAGGTCCTGGGTAATGCCCACTTTAATACATGATGGGGACACAATGGGCAATGGCTCCTCGGTGGTCTCTTGAACGGGAGCAAAACTCCGTGAGAGCGCATCAGCCTTGATGTTTTTTGACCCAGGGCAATATGTTATCAAAAAATTAAAGCGAGCAAAAAACAAAGCCCATCGTGCCTGCCTGGCATTGAGCCGCTTCGCTGACTCTAAATATGCCAGATTCTTATGGTCGGTGAGAATTGAGACCACAAACTTAGCCCCCTCAAGCCAGTGTCTCCACTCCCCGAGTGCATACTTTATAGCCAACAATTCCCGGTTACCCACATCATAATTCATCTCGGCAGACGAAAATTTACGGGAAAAGTAAGCACAGGGATGAAGGCGATTATCAGACACCCCCATCTGAGAGAGCACTGCCCCAATACCTATCTCAGAGGCATCCACTTCTACCACAAAAGGACGCTCTGGATCTGGGTGTCGCAGCACCTTGGCCGAGACAAATGCCCTTTTGAGACGGGCAAAGGCCGCTTTGGCCTCACAAGACCAGTGAGCAACATCCGCCCCTTTCTTAGTGAGTGCCACCAAGGGGGCCACTATAGACGAAAATCCAGCGATAAACCGTCTATAAAAATTCGCAAAGCCCAGAAAACGCTGAAGCGCCTTCAAACTAGTGGGCTGCACCCAATCCAGGACTGCCTGTACCTTAGAACCCTCCATTTGGAAACCTTCTGAGGAGATAATATACCCTAGAAATGCGATCTGCTGGACTTCAAACTCGCACTTCTCCAGCTTCGCCCCAAGCTGGTGGTCTCTGAGTTTCTGGAGGACTAAGCGTACATGCTTCCGATGTTCCTCCAGGGAATGAGAGAAGATTAGGATGTCATCTAGATAAACAACTAAGAATCTATCCAAATATTCCCTGAGCACATCGTTCATGAATTCCTGGAAGACTGCCGGGGCATTAGAGAGCCCAAAAGGCATCACCAAATATTCATAATGCCCTGAGTGGGTATTAAAGGCAGTCTTCCATTCATCCCCCTCTCTTATTCGGATTAGATTGTAAGAACCGCGTAGGTCAATCTTAGAAAAAATGGTGGCAGTACGAAGCTGGTCAAACAAAACCGAAATGAGAGGCAGTGGGTACGAGTTTTTAATCGTGATACGGTTCAATTCCCTGAAGTCGATGCAGGGTCGCAACGAACCGTCCTTTTTACCCACGAAGAAGAACCCCGACCCAACTGGGGACTGTGAGGGTCTGATAAATCCCTTAGCCAAGTTCTCCTGAATGTACTCTGCCATAGCCTGAGTCTCAGGACGTGACAGGGAGTACAACCGGCTCTTGGGAAGCTTAGCATCCGGCAACAAATCAATGGCACAGTCATAGGGGCGATGGGGAGGTAGTACCTCCGCAACTTTTTTGGAGAACACATCCGCAAAATCTGCATAACATCCTGGCAATCCTGGCAAACTTAGCTGCGAGAGCCTGACTGGAAGGCTCAAGCAACTCCTGAAACAATCACTACCCCAACTAAGAATCTCCCCAGAGACCCAGTCAAATTGAGGGTTATGGGCCCTTAACCAGGGTAACCCCAAAACCAATGGGGCAAAAGAACAGACAGTCACATAAAAAGACAATTTTTCAGAGTTTGTGGCTCCAATAAACAAAGGAATTTGGCTGGTGCAGGAGGTAATTTTACCCTGGGACAATGGTTCCCCGTTTAACCCACAGATCTCAATCTCTGATGCCAAAGGTACTGAGGGAACAGAGTGTTCCAGGGCGAATTGACGGTCCATGAAAACCCCATCGGCCCCACTGTCAACAAAGGCCTCAGTCTTGACAGTTTGACCGAGGATCTCCAAAGTCACCGGAATGAGAAAAGTCTTTTTGGGAAATTCTGACTTCTGGCCTGACAGGATATTTCCCATCACCCTCAGGCCCTGAAGTTTTCCGGTTTTTCTGGGCATGATACTACATGACCTTTATTCCCACAGTACAAACACAAACCCTGCTGTCTCCTCCGCGTCTTCTCACGCGAGGAGAGGCGGGTAGCCCCAATCTGCATAGGCTCCTCGGAATATTCCTCAGAGCCTGAGGTTCCCTTGGGAAAAAAGGAAACTGCGGTCTCCCTTTCAAGCCTACACTCTCTCAGCTGTCTATCCACCCGGATGGATAACTGCATGAGCTGATCTAAGCTATCAGGCGAGGGATATTGTACCAGTTGGTCCTTTATCTGGTCAGAAAGGCCCCTTCGGTACTGGTTTCTCAGGGCTGGGTCATTCCACTGGGTATCATGAGCCAACCTCCGAAACTCCGTACTATAAACCTCAGCTGGCCGTCGCCCTTGCTTAAGAACCGTAATCTGAGCCTCGGCTGAAGCCATCTTGTCAGGGTCATCATACAAAATGCCCAGTGCCGTAAAAAAAGCATCAACACTTTTAAGCGACGGACAGTCAGGCTGTAACCCATATGCCCAGACCTGTGGGTCTCCTTGTAGCAAGGAAATCACCATGCCCACCCGCTGAATCTCCAACCCAGAAGACTGGGGCCTAAGCCTGAAATATAGCTTACAGCTCTCCTTGAAACAAAAGAACTGCGAGCGATCTCCAGAAAAAACGATCCGGGAGATTTACTTTCGGCTCCTTAACCCCTGAACTTGCCGCTGCTGCTGCGGGAGCTCCGCTAGCGGCCTGCGGGGTGTTCATTTTAATGGACATCTCATTAAATTGTCGAGTCAGGACCTGCACCTGATCGACCACCTGTTGCAAAGTATTTTGAGGGGTATGCTCCATATTACCACAAAATTTCAACAGGAGTAGGGCTGCTGAATATGTTACGCACACCAGTGCTAACAGGAGTATACCGGTGTATGAACACAGGAGGTGATGGAATAACTAATAAACACAAAGTGAACGGAGAAGCCCAAAGGCTCAGGAATTGGGTGTCTCCCTAGTGTCAGGAATGCTCAGATGGAATAGAGCGGACAATGAAGCGAGGTGTAGTGATTTAACATGTGGAGCACCTGAAATGATGTTGCTAAGAGCAACAGAAAACCCCCCAAAGGGTTACCAACGGGTGTGGGAATAAACTCCTTGGTCAGAGATAGAAATATAGACACAAGGAGAGTATCCACAATCCTAACCCCCACTTGCAGGGCACAGGTTCAGCTTACTGCCACTAAACTGACACCTGGACGCCCTGCACAGTGAGGGAGGATTAAGCAAGCAGGTCTGAGAGTACAGCCGCAAACCTGCTGGGTTCACAGAATAGCAAAAGAACCCCAGCAGGTCAAACAACTGACTCCAGTCTTACTGCTAGGTCCGGATTGGCAGAATGAAGTACCGAATCCCAAGGCCTATTCGCAGTAAGCAACAAGTAAATACAAAGTCACACAGTACTAGCTAACTCTCTGGAACTGACTAACAAACAAAGATTCAGCAGCATTTGCCTAGCCTGAGAGGATGGTTTATATAGCAGGTGCTGTCCACGCCCCACTCAGACCTCACAGACTGTGAGCACAAAACCAGCGCCGGATTCCCTGCCGTGCACAGAGCCTGTAACCACTACACAGTAAAAACCCGGACTGGAGTATCAGCTGCGCTCAGGTTACTTCGCTAACACTTGCCTCCCGGTTGCCATGGCGACGTGGCAGCACAGAGCAGGAGATCCTAACACTGACATCCCGGATTGGGAATCCCACCAGAGTATAAGCACATTATTAACAGGAAGAGCAACCGGTAACCACCTGTTAGAAACAGGACATAGCAGCTTGACCACCGCTGGATCCCACACCCGGGAATAAACTATAACCTAATATCTCTCAAAATGAGCGTTAAATAAACAGGAGTAAGTAAGTTTGAATAGAGGGGTATATAGTGCAGCATATAGGTAGGGACAGGAATATATAAGAGAGGAAGGGACAGCGGAAGAGAGTAGATGGAAGTCTGGAACATTCCCCGCCCACTCGTCTCAGTAGTAGGACATCATGAGAACTATATCTCTTGTGTCAATATATAAAGATCCAGAGAGGTGCAATGAGGAAGAGATGTGTAGGGGAGAAGAGGAGAGCACGGAGGCCCTCAAATGCACGTGCAAGCATACATGTATAGTACACTGGTATAGTATACATAGGGCAGCATGGTAGAACATGTTAGAAAATTGGGATCATATATCTGAGGTAGCTTAATAAAAACCTGAAAGAAAACAATTTTAGAACTAAGGCATCAATAACATGAAATAGAGGTCAGCTCCACAGAGATACAGCAAAGCACAACTGCGGGGATTAATGAAGAGGGTGTCTGTAGAGCAGGCCACAGTCACATGTCTTAGGACAAGGAAGCAACCTTCCACATCCAGGTAGAATCAGTCACATCGATCTGAGTCTTCAGGCTGTAGTTGGAGATAGGCTTCGGCGTCACGTACAGACAGAAAGTCCTTGAAAGAGTCGTCTTTGTAGATGCGCAGCCGCGCCGGGTATAGCAGTGCAAATTTCTGATGAATCTGAATCAGCTTAGAGCATAAAGGAGAAAACTCTTTCCTGGCTTTAGTGAGTTCCGCGGAATAGTCTTGAAAAATCAGCAAAGAATGTCCCTCCCAGGACAAGTTGCGGTGTTTGCGAGATGCATGCCATAATATTTCCTTGAGTAAAAAGTTCAATACTTTGAAAATCACAGCTCGGGGTCTGCCGCCATCTTGTGGTCGAAACGGGCCAAGACGGTGAGCCCTCTCAATAACTATGTCTGCACATTCAGATTTAACTTGTAGAAGTGCAGGTAAAGTGTCCCGTACAAACATCAATAAATCTGACCCTTTCACCGTCTCCGGCAGGCCTATAATTCTCAGATTCTGCCTTCTGGCCCTGTTCTCCAGTTCATCTGTTTTATTATGGAGGTTGTGGCAAGCCTTAGTATTCAGACTAACTGCCTTTTTCAGATTGGCTATATCAGCAAAGCATTCCCCTAATCGAAGCTCAGTCACGGAGAGTCTTTGAGAGAATTGAGCCAACTGTTTGTTAATGTCTGCAGTTTGCTCCTTCAACAAGGGGCCGACAGTTTCTTTAATTGCTTGCACAATATCAGAGTACGTGACTGGGGCCACCGGGGTCTGTATCCCCGGCATCACGTGTGGAGGACTGTCACCCTCTGAGGGATAATGAGAGGAAGGGGAAGAGGGAGATTTGCTCCAGGCAGTCTGCGGAGGAGAGCTTGGGGGAGCTAGAAATAATTGCTGGGGCTGTAAGGTAGGAGGCGACTCACCTCCCGGCCGCCGCCGCCATTTTAGGTGCTGTGCGGCTCAGCTCCTTGTCCCTACGGGCTTTGCTGCGCGGCATCAGAGGCCGGAAATAGCGCTCCATACACCGGGGGGAGCCGCTACGGGTGTGTGGGGGTCCAGTGGGCCAACTGTGGAGGCTCAAGAGCCGTTACGAGGGCTCTAAACAGCGGGTGGCAGCGGAGCTCCGTACTCAGCTGCTGCTCGGAACCGGAAGTCTAAATCCTGTTTTTAATATTACATGTCATTTTTATCCAGAACATTTATAAAAACACATATGATAATGCATTATGTTGTACCTATCTTGCTTCGTTTGTTCTACTATTCCATCTATGCAATGAGGATCCCAACTGTTTATCAATCCTGATGCTCGCTGCAAACGCATTAGGATAATTTGTGATGAGCGGTATCCTATTGGCGTTGAGTGACCTATGTTTGCTTAATGGTAGTGCCTGCTCTGCCTATAGTAAGTGATATGTTATATTACACTTACCATGTTAGCAGTGTAAACTTGGATAGAATGTAAATGCAATGCTACATGAAGTGTCAACATGGGGAACAGTTAGTATTTTACAATTATCCTGACATATATTCTAATAGCAAGTCCACCATATCGGAATACACAGTCACGATTACCATTCTCCCTCTTTACAACCACCCATAATATGGTAATTATGCCTGGCATTTATAAAACAAAATAAGATGTTTCGCATTTTTATATTTATATTGATAAGACTGAAAGCAAACTGTATGACTTTCATTCCCTTGTATATTTACATCAGTGTGCATTTATTTAGATGTGTGTGTGCATTTAAAGTCAGGAAGAGGGTGGATAAGGGTGAAACATTTAAATATAGAAAAGTGTTAGAACAAGTCGGTTCACACTCTGAAATAGGAGTATGTTAACTACAGAAGTACAGATAGGAGACATTTTATATGGAAAATGTAGTAAATGCCTAGAATTGGCTTTCATGAAATTTAGGGGCACATTTACTAAGGCTTAAATCATGGATTTCCATATGATTAAGGCAATTTTAAGTATCAGGACTGTTTACAGCAGTCTGTTCAACAAAGTAAGACTGGAGATCACAGTTTCCTTGTTCTCAGCATAACTGCACTTTGTAACATGCTCCAAAATACTAAACTTCTAAGAATGACATTTGCATGTGTAATCTATGGCTTCAGCATCGCCAAAGATGGGTATTCGGATTTCTCTGCAACGTGCTGTACTCTGTGCATGCGCTGACTGAGGGTTCCACATGTGCATTAAAAATACCAGGTTAAAATCGGGAAGTTCATCCTTTTGCCATTGCTATAGCCAAGTGGTGAAAAGAACTTTCAATAGGTTTCAGGCAACACCAGGAGAACCTCATCATATCCGCTGCCCAGAGTGGCATTATAGATAAATTGGGTTCTAAATTCACTAAATATCATGGCTAATAGCAGTGATAAGAGATTACACCTTTTGGGAAATTTTCAAAGTAATAGTATACCCCACAGTTTTCAGAAATAAAACTTGTTACAGTAGTATTACTATAGACTTAAAGCTTAGCTGAGAATTCAGGAACCAAAGATACACTGCTACTGTGAACTTGAAAAAATATTGTTTTATAGATAGATAGATAGATAGATAGATAGATAGATAGATACTGTATATAGTATTTGTGTGTGTGATAAATGTACATATTGCTGTGTATCTGTTAATTTAAAGATATAGACAAATGTAAGTGCAGCAGAATATGCTGGTGCTTTATAAATAATTGTTAGTAAATATAGATGAATATACTCTCGCTGAAAGAGTACATCTGGTACATGTTGTATGAATTGTGCAGAAAAGTATGAAACTAACACTTTTCCTGCTTACTCACATAAACATTTCAGCAAGCCATCTGTTTATGTATACACATTCCTATGTACCTAGGGACACATTATGTATAGGAAACTAATTAACCCATCTTCTTTTCCAGGCATTTAAATTTGACCTCATGCTTGCTGTCAAAGAGGTCATAGCCCTATGACTTGAAAGTGTTAAAGCTCTGTTCATGGGCTCAAAGATATATAGCTTGTGTGTAGTCCACGCTTCTATGGCAACACAATAGATCAGATAGCTTCATGAATATTGCCAGTAGCAGGGGCTGCGTGAGGAATAAGTGATCAGTCTGATGTCAGCAGCCTCTGATGCTGCAGCTTCTCTCAGACTGTTTAGTATGGGCAGCAGCTAGAGTCAAGTAGACAGGGAGGGAGGAAAAGAGGGAGGGAATTCTCTTTTTCTCTTTTTATTATGATTTGTTCTTTTATTCTTCTGGACAGCCCTAGTCCAGTCCCTCCCCTGGCCAGCTGCTGACTGAACTGTTCTGCCTGTCTGTTGCATTTAATACCCTCCTGCAAAGTCTTCATCGTCTCATTTCTTGGGATCTGAGCAGAGACAGGCAACATGGACCACAGGCTCCTCCTGGCACCTCAAGCATTGTCGGGATGCTGCGATTGCTGCTGATTCTTTTGAGCCTCAGACTTCCCAGTCAATGTGTGTCTGAGGGAGCAGGAGGTGCTGACATGCCCCCAGCAGTGGAAGATAGGGGCTGATTCTATAGACTTGAGTGGGGGAGTATCCTGGCAGACAATGGACAGATTGCACCCCTCTATGAGGAAGCGTCTGTACAGTCTCCCTCAGCACATCGGATCAAAAGCATCTATAATGGATGGAGAAGAAGGTGAAGAGAGGGACACCTGGAGAAAGAGCATTAAGCTCAAGCCATTGCCCTCACCTTCTTCACTTAAAATTCTTGACCCGCGAACTGGAGCAAAGGAAGCCCATCTAGTTATGGAAACTGAAGTAAGCAAATCCCAAAGAACCAGTAGCAATGGAGACTGCAGGAGATTTACAGGTAGTCTCTCCTCCATTGCTAGCTGTGGAAGGCACCTTCATGATTCAGACCCCAGCGAAGGACGAAGGCTTATATCAGAGGGGGACCTAAGCCCTACTGATGAGAAGTCCCCTACAATGGATGCACAGGGAGAATCAGGTGTAGGCCATTCCCAAGCTACCCAACCTGTTTCCCAACCTCCGGGCATTGACCAGCAGAGCAGTGCTGTAAAGGTGGAAGGAAGAGAACAGACTTTATCTGGTGGAGATGAGGAGCAGAGTAGTTTCATGCACAGACAGTTTGGGGCACTTCTACAACCTGGGGTGAACAAATTTTCATTACGGATGTTTGGTAGTCAGAAGGCAGTGGAAAGAGAGCAAGATCGGGTGAAATCTGCAGGATTTTGGATTATTCATCCATATAGCGACTTCAGGTAATAAAACAGACCTACAAAGACTGCATATCTAGTCCAACAAGTGTAATTTGTATCATAATTACAACTCTTGGCCTAGGAATTGATCAGTCAGTTTATTGGCTGACATACATTATGACATAGTGCTTTGTTTCATTTAGGATTTTGCATACGGAGATATTTTGAAAGAAATTGCATTGTGATTCACCTTTGAAAAGGGTGATCTCAAGCTTTGTCTCACTGCTTTTTCTCTGTAACCTTGAAGGAGTCACTCTACTTAGACCAAATTAGTAACATTGTAATCTTCTAGGGTGAATGAGCATGCTTTTTATTTAAGAAAAATACATTATGGCAAAAGGTTGAATGATAGTAGCAACATAGTAATGTGCTTTGCTGTATTCATTTCTATGAATTAGAAATCATTTTAGAGAGGCTGGGCCTAGGATTGTAAGAAGGCAGTCTGTTTTCGCAAGCTACAAATCTCCACAGTGAGCCACTATATGAAGTATGACGGTCAGTACACAGTTAAATGTTTATATTCATTGTACATTCTCACAACTTCTCATAAAAAAGTCTTCAAACAGATCTTGCACATCCACACCAGGAAGGGAGGGTATATGGGGGAGTACTTATTCCACACTTTGCCCTTCTTTAGCCTCACTATTAGCAGATAAGGGTTATATTATCTTGGTTAGATTGCTAATAGTGCCAGAAATCTAAGATGAAGCCAACAACAGAGTACAGTATTATTAAGTCTTTTCCTGTTGTATTTATATTCCTGATTTAGCATTATAAATTGTACTATGTATGACTGATTGAAAAAAATTTCAGTAACTGGACTAGGTTGCTAATTTACACTGTGACTAATCTGTGCCCACAAGTGATAATTGTGAGAATAATCAAAAAGAGAGTAGGAATAAAAGTGCAGATTAAAGCAAGTTTTTTTTGTATTTGTTACGGACAATGCAGCAGACATACTCACTAAATACAATGATAAAATGAAATAGATGGCAGTCAGGTTTTTAATTCTAGGGCATAGCTAAACTGTGCTTTGTTCAATAACTCTTTTGCTGTTGTGTAAAAAAATTAAAGTGAATGATCAATAGAGCATTATTGCTGCTTTGCTCCATCAAGTATTACCCTGCATTGTTCCAGTTGGCTGTGTGGAACCTTCCAACCACCATAGGGATGAATGATCCCTTATTACAGTTCAGATTGAGCTGTATTCTATTCCCAGAACTCAAAACGATGTGGCAATGCCTGTGTACATATACCCTTGTAGGCTTTCTCTGTGCTTTCCTTCTCACACTGGGCAACATATTTTTACCACATATTGTATGTTGGTTTTACACTGTTAAACCTCCATTCTATTATAGGAGGCTATTCTTCTACCCCTGTGATAATACCTGCAACATCTACTTGAATGACTGAATGCAATCATTCAAGTTCTTAATTTGTTTTGGTAAATTATATTCCTGTTTAATGTGGCTTGATAATTACCATTTATCTTGGTATTTGGGTAGGATAAGCAAAGGTTGAATCATACTACGATCTGTTTTTTTCAGCTACTAGAGAAGCAACAGTGTCAAAACTGCTGACTTCATATTAGCACAGACAATGAAGTCTCATTCAACAGAACACTGCTAAGTCGTATTAATAAATATAGGTTGCACACATAATATTGTAAGAAAAAAAGCCTACAATTTAGTCGTTTGTGAGAAACCAATAATTATTGGCCTATACATCAGCATTCTTTGAAGCAATTCTACGTTTCGCAGATGATTGTGTATAATCACTGTATGGGGTACACAGATCACTGATTCTGACCAAAACGCGATGAGAATCAGTATATCAGGTTGTCTAGCATTTTGGGTTTCAGTGACAAATCGGGCTTGTATATTCCTAGTGTATGGTAACAATCAGTTGATTTGCAGACCGTTACTTGTGTTTTACTATTAAAATCACCACTTTCACGATTTGCAGATCTGTCTTTGGATGAAAGAGATCTGTGAATCACTGTAACTTATCTGTAATGTACGGGCACATATTGGTGGATTGGTAAATCCTTCAATCGGGGGGGGGGGCAGAATCGGTGAAACTTTTTTGTAATAGCTGAAGTATGGGCCCCATTAAATGAATTATCTTCTTGATTGAATTGAAATCACATTGTGCATCATTATTTGGATGCTATTAATTGTACACATTTTTACTTTGATGTTTCTAACAGAACAATACTTAGAAACTGATATATTTTTCTAAATAAACTACCTATCATGCTGATGTAGTATATTATTATATATTTAGGTTATGTTTAGTCATGACTAGCCTGCTGTGTAAGTATATTATTATTTTAAAAGGCAGAAAACAAGACAAATCCATTCATGGGGTTCCCTTTTTCCGTTTGCAATATTCAACACAGTGTGTATTAAATAACTAATGAATCTTAAATGCTAATTCAGATATTGTTCTTAATATTTTAATATACTTATTGCAGAGTAGTAAATATAAGCTGAGCACCCTTTATTCTTGTTATTAGAGAACCTTATGAGTATAGTATGTTTAGTCATACCGTTAATAAATGATATAACTAGTGTATTTTTGGCGCACAATACAGCAGTTTCAGATGTTAAAACTATCATTATTTATTATTTAAAATGATACAAGACACTGAAAGGAGCAACACAGTTTTAGAAGGGTAACAATCCGAAGACATGAAAACTAGAGCCTACAGTCTGAAGAAAATGTGGAAACAGAATGCAGAATATGGATTGAACAGTGGTATAGTCAAGTATGGACCCATAGTTGTATTGATGTTCCAGATGTCAGGTTTATTCTATGGAACTCTAGCCAACCACATTTTGTCTTCACTTAGAAATATACTGCTTTGAGGGTTTTTCTACTATTTGCTGCAGGTATACTTTCTTTTAATGTAATACAACTACAACGCCTATTTCGGATTGTGATAGGCCCAGTGAAAATATAATCTTCTTGTGCAGCCATCCACGTGTAATAATTAGACCGAAGGTTGACGAGTTGCTACATTTTGGGGGCTCGCATGCAGCACCCTACTCCACAAAGGGCCACACATAATAAAAAACATGATTTTGATTACAAAAGTAAGTCAATATAAACAAAGGGAATGCATTTTATTTTTAAAACATTTCAGCTGCAATTGATGCTTGTTTTCAATGTAAGCCACTAGCATTAAATTATTTTAGTAGAATTTTTATGTCTCATAATTGTCCAGCATTTCCGGGGATGCACAGCAATAGTAGTAGTACCCATTAATATGCCATCAGTAACAGTTGCAGTAATAATGTCCAATAAAAGGATACCATTAATAGCAATAGAACATATTCATTACTATTATAGTAGTAATAGTGCTTAGCAATATACAGTACTAGTAGAAACAGTAATGGCCATTAATAGCCACATTTCTTAGTAGTGACTAGTAAAATCCTAAGAATAGTAGTAGTGCCTTGTAATAGCAGCTCCTGATATGCTAAAAAAGGGCCTCATTCATAGGTGTATGCAAACCCAAATGCATACATCTCCAATCATTAGATATCGGCACATGCTCAGGATCTGTACTGTGCATGCGCAAGTCTCCATCTGTGAGATCGCGTGCAGTTCCCCCTTAGCCGCAGCTTGATTCACATGATGCTGTGTTTGGGGGGCAGAGCTAGTTTAGCGACAGCGTCGTTCTGCAGTATGGTTATGTGCTGACTGAGCCCATGGTCTGCGTCTTTGAACGCAGACTTCCTGGCACCAGCCGAATCTTACACGGATGGCTGAGAGCTGTGACCGTAAATTTTTGAACGATGGCCGCAAAGGTTATTAAATGCTGCGTCTGTGGAAACAGAACTTGGATCGCTTATGCTGACAAGTGGTGTCTGTTTCCTACAGATGCCTCCTGCTGCATTTTCAGCAGCGAAAATCATCCATCTTTGAATGAGGTCCAGAGTTTTTTCTGTTTTGTTTGTTTTTTAAAGAGTTTTTTATTGGATTGTACAATCCAGTGCCGTAACTAGACATTTTAGCACTGTGTGCAAGAAACAGATGCCCCCCCATCATATTCAAAATAATACCAATTCATATTGCGTTGCACAGTAGCGACACTTACATACATTACACCAAGTAGAGCCCCTGTCACACATTACGCCAGGTAGAGCCCATGTCACACATTACACCAGGTAGAGCCCCATGTTACACATTACGGCAGTCAGAGATCCCTTTTACACATTACAGCAGGCAGAGTCCCCTTTTACACAGTACGGCAGGTAGAGTCCCCTTTTACACATTATGGCAGGTAGAGCCCCCTTTTACACATTACGGCAGGTACAGTCCCTTTTTACCCAATACGTCAGGTAGATCTTCCTTTTACATATTACGGCAGGCAGAGCTCCCTTTTAAACATTACGGCAGGTAGAGTTCTCTTTTACACAGTACGGCAGGTAGAGTTCCCTTTTACACATTATGGCAGGCAGAGTCCCCTTTTACACATTATGGCAGGCAGAACTCCCTTTTACACATTACAGCAGGCAGAGTTCCCTTTTACACATTATAGCAGGTAGAGTCCCCTTTTACAGATTACGGCATGCAGAGCTCCCTTTTACACATTACGGCATGCAGAGCTCCCTTTTACACATTATGGCAGGCAGAGTCCCCCTTTTACACATTACGGTGGGTAGAGTCCCCTTTTACACATTACGGCAGGTAGAGTCCCCTTTTACACATTACGGCAGGCAGGGCTCCATTTTACACATTACGGCCGGTAGAGTCCCCTTTTACACATTACAGCAGGCAGAGCTCCCTTTTACACATTACAGCAGGCAGAGTTCCCTTTTACACATTATAGCAGGTAGAGTCCCCTTTTACACATTACGGCATGCAGAGCTCCCTTTTATACATTACGGCAGGCAGAGTCCCCCTTTTACACATTACGGCAGGCAGAGTCCCCCTTTTACACATTACGGCGGGTAGAGTCCCCTTTTACACATTATGGCAGGTAGAGTCCCCTTTTACACATTACAGCAGGCAGGGCTCCCTTTTACACATTACGGCCGGTAGAGTCCCCATTTACACATTATGGCAGACAGAGCTCCCTTTTACACATTACGGCAGGTAGAGTCCCCTTTTACTCATTACGGCAGATATAAGTATTTGGAATAATATCACTTACAAGTGCCTCCAGGAAGAGGACCAGGCAATGGGCTGTAACAATAGGATGCAGCAGCCAGTGGAGGGACTGAGGAAGATGGAGGTTACAGCAGCTGCCAAGTGCCAAGACATACAGCACATGTGCACAACCTGCAATTTGAGGGCAGAGCCAAATACCACAGGGGGCAGGTCTTAAATAGCAGCCTGTGGCTCCGGCTTCTTTACATAAAAAAATGATCAGAAACTCCCCATGTGGACTGGGCAGCTCTGCAGCGGGAGGCAGTGTAAGAGAGCGGGCAACAGCCATCCAGGTGGTGCTGCCAGATGGTGCGCCCACAGTGCAGTTGCGCTGTGTGCAAGGCACCACTGGCACACACCTAGTTATGGCCCTGGTACAGTCACACATAAAATACAAAACAAGAAAGGTGAAGATGGTATATCCATGCGTATGTGTAAACAACAGCAAAAGTTATCAAAACATTAGAACTGACGGGTCTAAAATAGGATGCTAAACAAGAAAGGTAGCAATGGTCAAACAAATGTGTACCACATTTTTAACAATAGGAATAGGCAATAGAGGCAGAGTGGCAATTTGCAGGGTTAGAGGAAGGGAAGAGGGAAGGGAGGGGGGACTGGACCCAGACAGGAAGGGCTATTAAAAAAGGCAGATAATTAACTAAATGGGTTTTAACTGAAAAAAAGGAGGTCCGGGTGTCCCAATTTATTGTAAATGATAAGAATGCATTACAGATAATGCTCAACATGTATTTCATTTTGTTTATGTGCCGAATTCTAGGGAGGACGGCCTGCAGCGAGGGGGCAGATGGTTTCTTCCAATCAGGGGTGTCAACACGTTTTTTGGTTGGGGGGGCAAGAAGAAATCTCAGTTTCGCGCCCCTAACTTATGACCACCTTAGCACACTTGTACCTGTACTGAACTCTATGGAGTAGCTGGGAGTGAGTGTCCCCTTGTACACATTATGCCGGATAGAGCCACTTATACACATTACGACAGGTAGAGCCCATTATACACATTATGCCAGGTAGAGCCACTTATACACATTACTGCAGGTAAAGGCCATTATACACATGATACCAGGAAACCCCTTATACACATTAGGCCAGTTAGAGCTCATTATACACAATATGTCAGGTAACCCCTTATACAGATTATGTCAGGTAGAGCACTTATACACATTACACCAGGTAGATCCTATTATACCAGGTAGCCCCTTATACACATTATGCCAGGTAGAGCCCATTATACACATTATGCCAGGTAGAGCCACTTATACACATTACTCCAGGTAGAGCTCATTATACACATTATACAAGGTAGCTCCTTATACACATTACGCAAGGTAGAGCCCATTATACCAGGTAGCCCCTTATACACATTACGCCAGGTAGAGCTCATTACACATTTGCACACATTTTCCCTGGCAGAGCCACTTAGGCCCAGATTTATCAAGCCTTAGATCTGGGCCCTAGTCAGAATGAGAACTCTGCAGGTTCAGTAAGTGAGGTCTCATTCAGAAACAATGAGAATTTATAGCTATCGAAGCCAGTTCTACAAGGGGCCATAAAGTGCAGCTCCTCTTTGTGTTCTCTGGCACTAAGCAAATACACAATTAGGTTAGAGGAGAAAAGGTTTTTTCACAGTAAGGAGAATACGTGTTGGAATTCCCTGCCTGAGAGAGTAGTAACTGCGGACTCAGTCAAAACCTTTAAGAATGGGTTAGATAAATTCCTATTGGATAACGATATTCAGGGTTATGGTGCGTAGTCACGCATTATAGTTAATATAACTAGTCCTAACATAAAATAACTAGTCCTATAATAGGACTGCACAGGAGACCACAAATAGGTTGAACTCGATGGACAATTGTATTTTTTTAACCTTAGTTACTTTATCATACATAGTATTTGAGGTTGAATAGAGGCAAATTGCCCATCGTGTTCAACCTGTTTTAAGTTGTGATGATTCTACATACTTGCTAAATAATGTTTTATGACTAGTTAGCTACTATAACTCATGTTACCCCCGGATTAACCACGTTGATATTTTAAGTATTATAACCTTGGATAGCTTTTTCATTCAGAAATTTATCCATTCCTTTTTCTCTAACGTCCTAGAGGATGCTGGGGACTCCGTAAGGACCATAGGGATAGACGGGCTCCGCAGTAGACATGGGCACTTTAAGAAAGAATTTAGTTCCTGGTGTGCACTGGCTCCTCCCTCTATGCCCCTCCTCCAGACCTCAGTTTGATACTGTGCCCAGAGGAGCTGGGTGCTTTTCAGTGAGCTCTCCTGAGTTTACTGATAGAAAGTATTTTGTTAGGTTTTTTATTTTCAGGGAGCTCTGCTGGCAACAGACTCCCTGCATCGAGGGACTGAGGGGAGAGAAGCAGCCCTACTCTCTGAAGCTAGGTCCTGCTTCTTAGGCTACTGGACACCATTAG
Source organism: Pseudophryne corroboree (assembly GCF_028390025.1). Taxonomy (NCBI): domain Eukaryota; kingdom Metazoa; phylum Chordata; class Amphibia; order Anura; family Myobatrachidae; genus Pseudophryne; species Pseudophryne corroboree. The sequence goes on from NC_086449.1 coordinate 340,629,598, forward strand.
CTCCAGAGGGATTGGTACGCAGGATCTCACCCTCGCCGTCCGTCCCAGAGCCACGCCGCCGTCCCCCTCACAGAGCCGGAAGATAGAAGCCGGGTGAGTATGAGAAGAAAAGAAGACTTCACAGGCGGCAGAAGACTTCATGATCTTCACTAGAGGTAACGCACAGCACTGCAGCTGTGCGCCATTGCTCCACACACCTCACATACTCCGGTCACTGTAAGGGTGCAGGGAGCAGGGGGGGGGCGCCCTGTGCAGCATTTGGGACCTCATGTTGGCAAAAGTACACATATATACAGCTGGGCACTGTATATTTGTATGAGCCCCCGCCAAAATTACTGTATAAGCGGGACAGAAGCCCGCCGTCGAGGGGGCGGGGCTTCTCCCTCAGCACTCACCAGCGCCATTTTTTCTCCACAGCTCCGCTGAGAGGAAGCTCCCCGGACTCTCCCCTGCTGATACACGGTAGAAGAGGGTTGAAAAGAGAGGGGGGGGCACATAATTAGGCGCAAAAACTATACATACAGCAGCTACTGGGTTAACATTAAGTTACTGTGTTATTCCTGGGATATTATAGCGCTGGGGTGTGTGCTGGCATACTATCTCTCTGTCTCTCCAAAGGGCCTTGTGGGGGAACTGTCTTCAGAAAGGACATTCCTTGAGTGTGTGTGTGGTGTGTCGGTACGCTTGTTTCGACATGTCTGATGAGGAAGGCTATGTGGGAGAGGAGCGGGAGCAAATGAATGTGGTGTCTCCGCCGACGGCGCCGACACCTGATTGGATGGATATGTGGAAGGTTTTAAATGATAATGTTAATTCCTTGCATAAAAGATTTGACAAGGCTGATGCATTGGGACAGTCAGGGTCTCAACCCGTGCCTGACCCTCTGTCGCAGGGACCGTCAGGGTCTCATAAGCACCCACTATCCCAAATTATTGACACAGATACCGACATGGATTCTGACTCAAGTGTCGATTACGATGATGCAAAGTTACAGCCAAAATTGGCTAAATCCCTTCGATATATGATTATAGCAATAAAGGATGTTTTGCACATCACAGAGGAAACCCCTGTCCCTGACACGAGGGTGTATATGTATAAGGGAAAGAAGCCTGAGGTAACTTTTCCCCCCTCACACGAACTGAATGAGTTATGTGAAAAAGCTTGGGAATCTCCAGATAAGAAAATGCAGATTTCCAAATGGATTCTTATGGCGTATCCTTTCCCGCCAATGGATAGGCTACGATGGGAATCCTCCCCTAGGGTGGACAAAGCTTTAACACGCTTATCCAAAAAGGTAGCCCTGCCGTCCCAGGATACGGCTACCTTCAAAGATGCTGCTGACCGCAAACAGGAGGTTACCCTGAAGTCCATTTATACACATTCAGGTACCTTACTAAGACCGGCAATTGCGTCGGCCTGGGTGTGTAGTGCTGTAGCGGCATGGACGGATACCTTATCTGAGGAATTGGATACCCTAGATAAGGATACTGTATTATGGACCCTGGGGCATATAAAAGACGCTGTCCTATACATGAGAGATGCTCAAAGAGACATTAGTCTACTGGGTTCTAGAATAAACGCTATGTCGATTTCTGCCAGAAGGGTCCTGTGGACTCAGCAATGGACAGGTGATGCCGACTCAAAAAGGCATATGGAGGTTTTACCTTACAGGGGTGAGGAATTGTTCGGGGAAGGTCTCTCGGACCTGGTCTCCACAGCTACAGCTGGAAAGTCAATTTTTTTGCCTTATGTTCCCTCACAGCCTAAGAGAGCACCGCATTATCAAATGCAGTCCTTTCGTTCACAAAGAAACAAGAAAGTCCGAGGTGCGTCCTTTCTTGCCAGAGATAGGGGCAGAGGAAAGAAGCTGCACAACACAGCTAGTTCGCAGGAACAGAAGTCCTCACCGGCCTCTGCAAAATCCACCGCATGACGCTGGGGCTCCATTGGCGGAGTCGGGCCCGGTGGGGGCACGTCTTCGGAATTTCAGCCACATGTGGGTTCACTCCCAGGTGGATCCTTGGTCAATAGAAATTGTGTCTCAGGGTTACAAGCTGGAATTCGAAGAGGTGCCTCCTCGCGGTATTTCAAATCGGCCCTACCATCTTCCCCCCAAGAGAGGGAAATAGTGTTAAACACAATTGAAAAATTGTATCTTCAGCAGGTGGTGGTCAAGGTTCCCCTCCTTCAACAGGGAAGGGGTTATTATTCGACCATGTTTGTAGTCCCGAAACTGGACGGTTCGGTCAGACCCATATTGAATTTAAAATCTCTGAACCTATACTTGAAAAGGTTCAAGTTCAAGATGGAATCGCTAAGAGCGGTCATCGCAAGCCTGGAAGGGGGGGATTTTATGGTGTCACTGGACATAAAGGATGCGTACCTTCATGTCCCCATTTATCCACCTCATCAGGCGTACCTAAGATTTGCGGTACAGGATTGTCATTACCAATTTCAGACGTTGCCGTTTGGTCTCTCAACGGCCCCGAGGATTTTCACCAAGGTAATGGCGGAAATTATGGTGCTCCTGCGGAAGCAAGGTGTCACAATTATCCGTACTAGGACGATCTCCTCATAAAAGCGAGTTCAAGAGAGCAGTTGCTGAACAGCGTATCTCTTTCACTGAAAGTGTTACAGCAACACGGCTGGATTCTCAATATTCCAAAGTCGCAGTTGGTTCCTACGACTCGTCTACCCTTCTTGGGCATAGAGGATGCTGGGCGCCCGTCCCAAGTGCGGACTTCTTCTGCAATACTTGTATAGAGTTATTGCTTCAATAAGGGTTATGTTCTAGTTGCATCGGTCTTGAACTGATGATATGTTGTTTTCATACTGTTGACTGGGTAGTTATCACAAGTTATACGGTGTGATTGGTGTGGCTGGTATGAATCTTGCCCTTGGATTAACAAAATCCTTTCCTCGTTCTGTCCATCTCCTCTGGGCACAGTTTCTCTAACTGAGGTCTGGAGGAGGGGCATAGAGGGAGGTGCCAGTGCACACCAGGAACTAAATTCTTTCTTAAAGTGCCCATGTCTCCTGCGGAGCCCGTCTATCCCCATGGTCCTTACGGAGTCCCCAGCATCCTCTACGGACTACGAGAAATAGATTTACCGGTAAGTAAAATCTTATTTTTAAATCCAATTATAGAGTCCGCCATTACCACCTTCCCTGGCAGGGAATTCCACATCCTGATTGCCCTAACAGTGAAGAACCCTTTCCTCCGTTGCGTTCGGAACTTTCTCTCCTCCAGTCGCAGCGAGTGCCCACGTGTCCTAAATTGTGTTCTTTTAATAAATAATTCCTCTGATAACTCTTTGTGATGTCCCTTTACATATTTGAAGATATTAATAATATCTCCTCTAAGGCGCCTCTTTTCTAGTGTATACATATTCAGCCTAGTAAGTCTATCCTTATAGTCCAGTCCTTTAATCAATTTAGTAGCTCGCCTTTGAACACTTTCGAGTTCACTGATGTCTTTTTTATACAATGGTGCCCAAAACTGAACACAATATTCCAGGTGCGGACGTACCAATGCCTTATACAGCGGCATGATTACATCCGAGTCCATTGTCTCAATTCCCCTTTTTATGCACGCTAGCACCTTACTTGCCTTCTTTACTGCGTTTTGACATGTGTGTACGGTTATTAAGCCTATTATCAATGAATACCCCCAAATCTTTTTCCAACTCTGTTTCCTAGGCGTTCCCCATTTAATATGTAGGATGCAAGTTTGTTTTTAGTCCCAAAATGCATAACCTTGCATTTGTCTGTATTGAACCTCATTTTCCATTTAGACGCCCAGAGTTCAAGTTTAGATAGATCATTCTGCAAGGACTCCACATCCAATTCTGAACTAATTACCTTACACAGTTTAGTATCATCTGCAAAGATTGACACTGTGCTTTCCAGGCCTATTTCTAGGTCATTGATAAATATGTTGAACAGTAGTGGTCCGAGTACGGACCCTTGTGGTATTCCGCTGACTACTGGGGACCAGGTTGAGGACTTCCCGTTGACCACTACTCGCTGTACCCTGCTATCCAACCAGCTGCTTATCCATGTGCAACTAGTTTTTCCTAGGCCAATCTCCTTTAATTTGATCATCAGTCTCCTGTGAGGAACCGTATCAAAGGCCTTTGCAAAATCTAGGAAGACCACATCCACTGCTTTTCCTTGATCAAGATTATTGCTCACTTCCTCGTAGAAGCTAATTCAGTTAGTCTGACATGACCAGTCCCTCACAAACCCATGCTGGTTCTTGCTAATAATCCTAGCGGACTTTAGATACTCCTGTATGACGTCCCTTAGAATTCCTTCCAATATTTCTCTTACGTCCTAGAGGATGCTGGGGACTCCAAAAGGACCATGGGGTATAGACGGGATCCGCAGGAGACATGGGCACACTATAAGACTTTGAATGGGTGTGAACTGGCTCCTCCCTCTCTGCCCCTCCTCCAGACCTCAGTTAGAGTTAGATTCTGTGCCTAGAGAGACTGGACACACATTAGGGGAGCTTTCCTGAGTTTCTCTGAAAAGACTTTATGTTAGGTTTTTTATTTTCAGGGAGACCTGCTGGCTACAGGCTTCGTGGGAGTGAGGGGAGAGAAGCTGACCTACTTCTTCTGAGTTAAAGGCTCTGCTTCTTAGGCTACTGGACACCATTAGCTCCAGAGGGTTCGATCACTTGGTGCACCTAGCAGCTTGTTCCCAGAGCTGCGCCGTCAACCCCCTCACAGAAGACAGAAGCCGGGTGAGTATATAGAAGAACAGAAGACTTTAGTGATGGCAGAAGACTTCAGTAACGAGGTACCGCGCAGCGGTCGCGCTGCGCGCCATGCTCCCACACATACTTCCAACGGCACTTGCAGGGCGCGGGGGAGGCGCCCTGGGCAGCATGTTACTGAGGTTAAGACTGGCAAAGAGAGATATATTATAAGTGCCCAGGCACTAAATATAAGCCCCCGCCAGTATAAAGATTCAAAATTGAGCGTGACTACAGCGCGCCGAGATGGGGGCGTGGCTTAGCCCTCACAGCTTACCAACGCCATATTTCTCTCTTCACAGACTGCAGAGACGCTGGCCCGGACCTCTATTATAACAGCGCAGATATATTTCTCAGTATTGAGATAGGCTCTGGGGTGTGAGCTGGTAAACTCCCTTTGTGTTTCTCTAACAGGCTTCCCTGTGAGTCTGTCCCCTATAGCCAGTGTGTGCGTGTCGGTACTGTGTGTCGACATGTCTGAGGCTGAGTGCTCCTCCCCGGAGGAAGTTGCTGGGGGCGCAGAGAAGGATTTGGGAATGACTCTGTCGGCACCGCCGACTGCTGATTGGGTGAATATGTTGAGTACATTGAATGCAAATGTGGCGTTATTGTCTAAAAGGCTGGATAAATCTGATTCTCAGACACAAACGTGGAGGAAATCCATGGAGGACGCCTTGTCTCAGGTACAGGCCCCCCCAGGGTCACAAAAGCGTTCCTTTACCCAAATAGCGGATACGGATACCGACACGGACTCTGACTCCAGTGTCGACTATAGTGAGGCCAGTTTACATCCAAATTTGGTTAAGAGTATTCAGTACAAGATTGTGGCTATTAAAGATGTTTTACATATTTCTGAAGTACCTGCTGTTCCTGATACAAGGGTTTGTTTGTATAAGGGAAAGAAGCCTGAGGTGACGTTTCCCCCCTCTCATGAACTGAACGCTCTTTGTGAAAAGGCTTGGGAATCTCCTGATAAAAGGTGACAGGTTCCCAAGAATTTTTATGGCATATCCTTTCCCCTCTGACGACAGGGAAAAGTGGGAGTTATCTCCCAATGTGGGCAAGGCTCTGTCACGGCTGTCCAAGAAGGTGGCGCTTCCGTCTCCTGACACTATTGCCCTCAAGGACCCTGCGGATCGTAAGCAGGAAACGACATTTAAGGCCATTTATGTCACTACGGGTGCACTCCTCAGATCTGCCATGGCGTCGGCATGGGTGAGTAGTGCTATTGCTAAGTGGGCGGATAATTTGGTTTCTGACATGGATACCCTGGATAGGGATAACATTCTTTTGACTCTCGGATATATCAGGGACGCTGCAGCTTACCTAAAGGATGCGGCGAGGGATATTGGCCTCTTGGGATCAAGGGCCAATGCCATGGCAGTGTCGGCCAGGAGAGCGCTGTGGATTCATCAATGGAATGCTGATGCCGACTCCAAGAAAGCTATGGAAGCTCTCCCTTATAAAGGTAGTGTCTTGTTTGGTGACGGCCTCGCTGACCTGGTGTCTACCGCTACAGCGGGTAAGTCATCCTTTCTTCCTTATGTTCCAGCACAACAGAAAAAGGCACCCCATTATCAGATGCAGTCCTTTCGGCCTAATAAATACAAAAAAGGAAGAGGGTCGTCCTTCCTTGCCTCTAAAGGTAGAGGTAGGTTAAAAAGATTGCCTGCAGTGCCAGGCTCCAAGGACCAGAAGTCCTCCCCGGCCTCTGCGAAGTCCACCGCATGACGCTGGGGCTCCCCTACGGGAGTTCGTACCGGTGGGGGCGCGTCTCCGACTCTTCAGTCAGGTCTGCTTTCACTCGGGCCTAGATCCTTGGGTGTTAGACATAGTGTCCCAAGGGTACAAACTGGAATTTCAGGAGATGCCCCCCCCCCCCCCCCCTCCACCACCGATTTTTCAAATCAGCCTTGCCAGTTTCTATCCCAGAAAGGGAAGTAGTGAGTGCAGCGATACAAAAGTTATGTCAACAGAGTGTAATTGTCCCGGTACCCCCGTCTCAATGGGGAGAAGGGTTTTATTCGAGCCTCTTTGTCGTACCAAAGCCGGACAGCTCAGTCAGATCGATCCTGAACCTAAAATCCCTCAATCTGTATTTGAAAACTTTCAAGTTCAAGATGGAATCTCTTCGAGCAGTGATCTCCAGTCTAGAAGGGGGGGATTTTATGGCATCAGTCGACATAAAAGATGCCTACTTACATGTCCCAATATATCCTCCACATCAAGCTTTCCTGAGGTTTGCGGTACAGGATTGTCATTACCAATTTCAGACGTTGCCGTTTGGTCTTTCTACGGCCCCGAGGGTCTTCAACAAAGTTATGGCGGAAATGATGGTACTCCTACGCAAGCAGGGTGGGTGTCACAATTATCCCGTACTTGGACGATCTCCTGATAAAGGCGAGATCAAAGGAGTAGTTGCTAAGAAACGTGGAACTCTCCCTGACGGTTCTGCAACATCATGGTTGGATTCTAAATTTGCCAAAGTCACAGTTGATTCCAACAACTCGGCTGCCTTTCTTGGGCATGATCCTGGACACGGTACTGCAGAGAGTGTTTCTTCCAGCGGAAAAAGCTCTGGAAATCCAATGCATGGTCAGGGAGATCCTGAAACCGGCAAGAGTGTCGATTCCTCATTGCACTCGAGTGCTGGGGCAGATGGTTGAGGCTTACGAAGCCATTCCGTTTGGCAGGTTTCATGCCCGGGTGTTTCAGTGGGACCTGCTGGACAAATGGTCCGGGTCTCACCTGCACATGCACCGGAAAATAAGTCTATCCTCCAGGACCAGAATACCTCTCCTGTGGTGGCTTCAAAGTTCTCACCTCCTAGAGGGACGCAGGTTCGGGTTACAGGATTGGGTCCTGCTGACCACCGATGCAAGTCTCCGAGGCTGGGGAGCAGTCACGCAAGGAAGAAGTTTCCAGGGAAAATGGTCAAGCCAGGAAACTTGTCTCCACATAAACGTTCTGGAATTAAGGGCCATTTACAACGGCCTTCGGCAAGCGGAACTCTTTCTTTGAGGTCTACCTGTCCTGATTCAGTCGGACAACGTAACAGCGGTGGCGTACGTAAACCGCCAGGGCGGAACAAAGAGCAGAGCGGCAATGGCGGAAGCCACAAGAATCCTCCGCTGGGCGGAAAAGCACATGAGCGCTCTGTCAGCAGTCTTCCTTCCGGGCGTGGACAACTGGGAAGCATATTTCCTCAGCAGGCACGATCTCCATCCAGGAGAGTGTGGTCTTCATCAAGAGGTCTTTGCAGAAGTGACAAAGCATTGGGATATTCCTCAAATAGACATGATGGCGTCTCGCCTCAACAAGAAGCTTCCGAGGTATTGTTCCAGGTCAAGGGACCCTCAAGCCAGTGCAGTGGACGCCCTGGTAACTCCGTGGGTGTTTCAGTCGGTATATGTGTTCCCTCCACTTCATCTTATTCCAAAAGTGTTGAGGATCGTAAGACGAACAAGGGTTCCGGCAGTACTCGCAGTTCCAGATTGGCCACGGAGGGCCTGGTATCCGGATCTTCGGGAATTGCTCATAGAAGATCCTTGGCCTCTTCCTCTCAGAGAGGATCTGTTACTGCAGGGGCCATGCGTATTTCAACACTTACCGCAGCTGCGTTTGACGGCGTGGAGGTTGAACGCCAAATCCTAGCTCAAAAGGGTATTCCCGGGGAAGTCATCCCCACTCTCCTTAAGGCTAGAAAGGAGGTCACAGCGAAGCATTATCATCATATTTGGAGAAAATATGTGTCGTGGTGTGAAGCCAAGAAAGCTCCTACGGAGGAGTTTCAGCTGGGTCGTTTCCTCCATTTTTTGCAGGCAGGTGTGGATGCAGGCCTAAAATTGGGTTCCATTAAAGTGCAGATTTTGGCTTTATCTATTTTCTTTCAGAAAGAACTGTCCGCCCTTCCAGAGGTTCAGACTTTTGTGAAGGGAGTGCTGCACATCCATCCTCCGTTTGTGCCACCCGTGGCTCCGTGGGATCTTGACGTGGTGTTGCAATTTCTTTTGTCTCACTGGTTTGAACCTTTGCGAAAGGTTGAGTTGAAATTTCTCACTTGGAAAGTGGTCATGCTTTTGGCCTTGGCGTCCCCAAGACGGGTGTCGGAGTTGGCGGCTTTGTCTTACAAGAGCCCCTATTTGATTTTCCATGAGGATAGAGCGGAATTGAGAACTCGTCAACAATTTCTGCCGAAGGTGGTTTCTTCGTTTCACATAAACCAACCCATTGTGGTGCCTGTGGCTACGGGTGCCTTGGCTGTGTCAAAATCTCTCGATGTTGTTAGAGCTTTGAACGGCTCAAATTAGGAAATCAGAGGCTCTGTTTGTCGTATATGCTCCCAACAAAATTGGGGCTCCTGCTTCCAAGCAGACTATTGCACGCTGGATCTGTACTACGATTCGGCATGCTCATTCTACGGCTGGATTGCCGTTACCGAAGTCAGTGAAAGCTCATTCTACCAGAAAGGTGGGCTCATCTTGGGCGGCTGCCCGAGGAGTCTCGACGCTTTAACTTACCGAGCAGCTACGTGGTCGGGTTCAAACACTTTTGCTAAGTTCTACAAGTTTGATACCCTTGCTGATGAGGACCTCATGTTTGCTCAATCGGTGCTGCAGAGTCGTCCGCACTCTCCCGCCCGGTTCATGAGCTTTGGTATAGACCCCATGGTCCTTTTGGAGTCCCCAGCATCCTCTAGGACGTAAGAGAAAATAGGATTTTAATACCTACCGGTAAATCCTTTTCTCCTAGTCCGTAGAGGATGCTGGGTGCCCATCCCAGTGCGGACTGTTACTTGCAGTTGTATTGATAGTTGTTGTTTTCGATAACACGAAGGTTGTGTATCGGTTATATTCAGCTTGTTGCTGTCGTTAGTTCATACTGTTATCTGGTATTCCTGGTAATCCAGTTGTACGGTGTGTTGTGGTGTGAGCTGGTATGTATCTCGCCCTTAGTTGTACAAAAATCCTTTTCCTCGAAATGTCCGTCTCCCTGGGCACAGTTCCTATAACTAAAGTCTGGAGGAGGGGCATAGAGGGAGGAGCCAGTTTACACCCATTCAAAGTCTTATAGTGTGCCCATGTCTCCTGCGGATCCCGTCTATACCCCATGGTCCTTTTGGAGTCCCCAGTATCCTCTACGGACTACGAGAAAAGGATTTACCGATAGGTATTAAAATCCTATTTTTCCCCACTATAGATGTTAAACTAACTGGTCTGTAGTTTCCCGGAAGATTTTTGAATCCCTTTTTAAATAATGGCACTACCTCAGCTATACGCCAATCCTTCGGTACCATGCCTGATCTAATTGAACTATTGAAAATCAAGTATAGGGGTCATGCAAGCTGTGAACTAAGCTCCATCAGAACCCAAGGGTGAAGTCCATCAGGGCCAGGTAATTTATTAATCTTAATTTTGCTTAGTCTCTCCCGGACTACTTCTTCGCTTAAACAAGTATCTAACCATGAATCATTACTGTCACAATTGTTATGCTCTATTCCCACCATCAGTTCTTCACTGGTGAATACTGATGAAAAGAATTTGTTCAGTATTTCCGCTTTTATTTCGTCATCATTTATCAATTCTCCTAATTCATCTTTTAATGGACCTATATTTTCCTTTTTTAACCTTTTGCCGTTTATGTATTTAAAAAACTTTTTAGGATTGGTTTTACTCTCTATAGCGATTTGCTTTTCATTTTCCATTTTAGCTGCTCTTATTGCTTTTTTGCATTTCTTATTACACTCCTTGTAATACTTGAAAGACTCCTCCTTCCCATTAGATTTAAATGCTTTGAAAGCCCGCTTTTTTTTTATCCATTTCTGCCTTAACCTTCTTGTTAAGCCACATCGGTTTGAGTTTAATACTCCTGCGTTTACTGCCCATGGGAATAAAGTTATGAATATTGCTATCCAGCAACCCTTTTAAAACATCCCACATTTCCGAAGTGTTCTTGTTATTAAACAGAAACTCCCACTCTATGTCGTTAAGTGCACATCTAAGCATACTGAAATTAGCCTTCCTAAAGTTAAAAGTTTTGGTCGAACCCCTGTAGCTATGTTTCCTGAAACTGATGTCGAATGTGATCATATAGTGATCACTGTTACCCAAAGTCTCCCCAACTTTAGTGTTTGATATAATGTCCACATTTCTAGTAATTACTAGATCCAGGGTAGTTTTACCCCTAGTTGGGTCCTCGACTAATTGAGACAAGTAGTGTTCCCTAATCATATTTAAGAACCTGCTGCCCCTCGCATTAGCACATGAATCATTACTCCAGTTTATATCCGGGTAATTAAAATCCCCAATGAGAAGGATGTCCCCCAATCAAGCAGCCGTTTTGATTTGCTGCAATACTATGTTACAGTAAACAGGTTCAAAAGCCAAGTGTCATGTTTACTAACAGTGGGATGAGTGAGTCTGCTACCTGCCCTGCCCTCACTGTCACCTGCCCCTCTGTCACCTGCAGTGAGGGATATTGGGACACACATAGTGGGGCCAGGTGAGTGATATGGGGACACACATACTGGGGGCCCGGTGAGGGATATGGAGGTACACATACAGGGGGGAGGGATACGGGGACACACATAGTGGGGCCGGGTGAGGGATATGGGGACACACATAGTGGGGGGTGGGTGAGGAATATGGGGACAAACATAGTGGGGGTTGGTGAGGGATATGGGGACACACAGTGGGGCCCAGGTGAGGGATATGGGGACACATAAGGGGGTGGGGTGAGGAATATGGGGACACACATACTGGGGGGTGGGTGAAGGATATGGGGACCCACACAATGGGGCCAGGTGAGGAATATGGGGACGCACACAGTGGGGCCGGGTGAGGGATATGGGGACGCACACAGTGGGGCCGGGTGAGGGATATGGGGATGCACACAGTGGGGCCGGGTGAGGGATATGAGGATGCACACAGTGGTGGGTGGGTGATGGATATGTGGATGCACACAGTGGTGGGTGGGTGAGGGATATGGGCACACACACAGTGGGGCCAGGTGAGGGATATGGGTGGACACATAGTGGTGGGTGGGTGAGGGATATGGGGATACACACAGTGGGCCCAGGTGAGGGATATGGGGACACACATACTTGGGGGTGCTTGAGAGATATGGGGACACACACAGGGGGGTGAGGGATATGGGGACACACATACTGGGGGGTGGTTGAAGGTTATGGGGACGCACACAATGGGGCCAGGTGAGGGATATGGGGACACACACAGTGGGGCCGGGTGAGGGATATGGGGATCACACAGTGGGGCCGGGTGAGGGATATGGGGATGCACACAGTGGGGCCGGGTGAGGGATATGAGGATGCACACAGTGGTGGGTGGGTGATGGATATGTGGATGCACACAGTGGGGCCGGGTGAGGGATATGAGGATGCACACAGTGGTGGGTGGGTGATGGATATGTGGATGCACACAGTGGTGGGTGGGTGAGGGATATGGGCACACACACAGTGGGGCCAGGTGAGGGATATGGGTGGACACATAGTGGTGGGTGGGTGAGGGATATGGGGATACACACAGTGGGCCCAGGTGAGGGATATGGGGACACACATACTTGGGGGTGCTTGAGAGATATGGGGACACACACAGGGGGGTGAGGGATATGGGGACACACATACTGGGGGGTGGTTGAAGGTTATGGGGACGCACACAATGGGGCCAGGTGAGGGATATGGGGACACACACAGTGGGGCCGGGTGAGGGATATGGGGATCACACAGTGGGGCCGGGTGAGGGATATGGGGATGCACACAGTGGTGGGTGGGTAAGGGATATGGGGACGCACACAGTGGGGCCAGGTGAGGGATATGGGGATGCACACAGTGGTGGGTGGGTGAGGGATATGGGGACGCACACAATGGGGCCAGGAGAGGGATAATAAGATTTTACTTACCGATAAATCTATTTCTCGTAGTCCGTAGTGGATGCTGGGGACTCCGTCAGGACCATGGGGATTAGCGGCTCCGCAGGAGACAGGGCACAAAAATAAAGCTTTAGGATCAGGTGGTGTGCACTGGCTCCTCCCCCTATGACCCTCCTCCAAGCCTCAGTTAGGATACTGTGCCCGGACAAGCGTACACAATAAGGAAGGATTTTGAATCCCGGGTAAGACTCATACCAGCCACACCAATCACACCGTACAACTTGTGATCTGAACCCAGTTAACAGTATGACAACGTAGGAGCCTCTGAACAGACGGCTTACAACAATAACAACCCGATTTTTTTGTAACAATAACTATGTACAAGTATTGCAGACAATCCACACTTGGGATGGGCGCCCAGCATCCACTACGGACTACGAGAAATAGATTTATCGGTAAGTAAAATCTTATTTTCTCTAACGTCCTAGTGGATGCTGGGGACTCCGTCAGGACCATGGGGATTATACCAAAGCTCCCAAACGGGCGGGAGAGTGCGGATGACTCTGCAGCACCGAATGAGAGAACTCCAGGTCCTCTTTAGCCAGGGTATCAAATTTGTAGAATTTTACAAACGTGTTCTCCCCCCGACCACGTAGTTGCTCGGCAGAGTTGTAATGCCGAGACCCCTCGGGCAGCCGCCCAGGATGAGCCCACCTTCCTTGTGGAATGGGCATTTACATATTTTGGCTGTGGCAGGCCTGCCACATAATGTGCAAGCTGAATTGTACTACACATCCAACTAGCAATCGTCTGCTTAGAAGCAAGAGCACCCAGTTTGTTGGGTGCATACAGGATAACAGCAAGTCAGTTTTCCTGACTCCAGCCGTCCTGGAAACCGATATTTTCAGGGCCCTGACAACATCTAGCAACTTGGAGTCCTCCAAGTCCCTAGTAGCCGCAGGTACCACAATAAGCTGGTTCAGGTGAAACGCTGACACCACCTTAGGGAGAAACTGGGGACGAGTCCGCAGCTCTGCCCTGTCCGAATGGACAATCAGATATGGGCTTTTGTGAGACAAAGCCGCCAATTCTGACACTCGCCTGGCCGAGGCCAGGGCCAACATCATGGTCACTTTCCATGTGAGATATTTCAAATCCACAGATTTGAGCGGTTTAAACCAATGTGATTTGAGGAATCCCAGCACTACGTTGAGATCCCACAGTGCCACTGGAGGCACAAAAGGGGGTTGTATATGCAGTACTCCCTTGACAAACTTCTGGACTTCAGGAACTGAAGCCAATTCTTTCTGGAAGAAAATCGACAGGGCCGAAATTTGAACCTTAATGGACCCCAATCTGAGGTCCATAGACACTCCTGTTTGCAGGAAATGCAGGAATCGACCGAGTTGAAATTTCTTCGTGGAGCCTTCCTGGCCTCACACCACGCAACATATTTTCGCCACATGTGGTGATAATGTTGTGCGGTCGCGTCCTTCCTGGCTTTGACCATGGTAGGAAAGACCTCTTCCGGAATGCCTTTTTCCCTTAGGATCCGGCGTTCAACCGCCATGCTGTCAAACGCAGCCGCGGTAAGTCTTGGAACAGACATGGTACGTGCTGAAGCAAGTCCCTTCTTAGCGGCAGAGGTCATGAGTCCTCTGTGAGTATCTCTTGAAGTTCCGGGTACCAAGTCCTTCTTGGCCAATCCGGAGCCACGAGTATAGTTCTTACTCCTCTACGTCTTATAATTCTCAATACCTTGGGTATGAGAAGCAGAGGAGGAACACATACACCGACTGGTACGCCCACGGTGTTACCAGAACGTCCACAGCTATTGCCTGAAAGTCTCTTGACCTGGCGCAATACCTGTCCAGTTTTTTGTTCAGGCTGGACGCCATCATGTACACCTTTGGTCTTTCCCAACGGTTCACAATCATGTGGAAAACTTCCCGATGAAGTCCCCACTCTCCCGGGTGGAGGTCGTGCCTGCTGAGGAAGTCTGCTTCCCAGTTGTCCACTCCCGGAATGAACACTGCTGACAGTGCTATCACATGATTTTCCGCCCAGCGAAAAATCCTTGCAGTTTTTGCCATTGCCCTCCTGCTTCTTGTGCCGCCCTGTCTGTTTACGTGGGCGACTGCCGTGATGTTGTCCCACTGGATCAATACCGGCTGACCTTGAAGCAGAGGTCTTGCTAAGCTTAGAGCATCATAAATTGCCCTTAGCTCCAGTATATTTATGTGGAGAAAAGTCTCCAGACTTGATCACACTCCCTGGAAATTTTTTTCCTTGTGTGACTGCTCCCCAGCCTCTCAGGCTGGCCTCCGTGGTCACCAGCATCCAATCCTGAATGCCGAATCTGCGGCCCTCTAGAAGATGAGCACTCTGTAACCACCACAGGAGAGACACCCTTGTCCTTGGAGATAGGGTTATCCGCCGATGCATCTGAAGATGCGATCCGGACCATTTGTCCAGCAGATACCACTGAAAAGTTCTTGCGTGGAATCTGCCGAATGGAATCGCTTCGTAATAAGCCACCATTTTTCCCAGGACTCTTGTGCAATGATGCACTGACACTTTTCCTGGTTTTAGGAGGTTCCTGACTAGCTCGGATAACTCCCTGGCTTTCTCCTCCGGGAGAAACACCTTTTTCTGGACTGTGTCCAGAATCATCCCTAGGAACAGCAGACGTGTCGTCGGAAACAACTGCGGTTTTGGAATATTTAGAATCCACCCGTGCTGTCGTAGAACTACTTGAGATAGTGCTACTCCGACCTCCAACTGTTCTCTGGACCTTGCTCTTATCAGGAGGTCGTCCATTTTCTTCGAAGAAGAATCATCCTTTCGGGCATTACCTTGGTAAAGACCCGGAGTGCCGTGGACAATCCAAACGGCAGCGTCTGAAACTGATAGTGACAGTTCTGTACCACGAACCTGAGATACCCTTGGTGAGAAGGGCAAATTGGGACATGGAGGTAAGCATCCCTGATGTCCCGGGACACCATATAGTCCCCTTCTTCCTGGTTCGCTATCACTGCTCTAAGTGACTCAATCTTGATTTGAACCTTTGTAAGTGTTCAAATATTTCAGATTTAGAATAGGTCTCACCGAGCCTTCTGGTTTCAGTACCACAATATAGTGTGGAATAATACCCCTTTCCTTGTTGTAGGAGGGGTACTTTGATTATCACCTGCTGGGAACACAGCTTGTGAATTGTTTCCAATACTGGCTCCCTGTCGGAGGGAGACGTTGGTAAAGCAGACTTCAGGAACCTGCGAGGGGAAACGTCTCGACTTTCCAATCTGTACCCCTGGGATACTACTTGTAGGATCCAGGGGTCCTGTACGGCTCCAGCGTCATGCTGAGAACTTGGCAGAAGCGGTGGAAGGCTTCTGTTCCTGGGAATGGGCTGCCTGCTGCAGTCTTCTTCCCTTTCCTCTATCCCTGGGCAGATATGCTTATGGGGACGAAAGGACTGAGGCTGAAAAGACGGTGTCTTTTTCTGTATAATTGTGACTTAGGGTAAAAACGGTGGATTTCCCAGCAGTTGCCGTGGCCACCAGGTCCGATGGACCGACCCCAAATAACTCCTCCCCTTTATACGGCAATACATCTTTGTGCCGTTTGGAATCTGCATCACCTGACCACTGTCGTGTCCATAAACATCTTTTGGCAGATATGGACATCGCACTTACTCTTGATGCCAGAGTGCAAATATCCCTCTGTGCATCTCGCATATATAGAAATGCATTCTTTAAATGCTCTATAGTAAATAAAATACTGTCCCTGTCAAGGGTATCAATATTTTCAGTCAGGGAATCCGACCAAGCCACCCCCGCGCTGCACATCCAGGCTGAGGCGATCGCTGGTCGCAGTATAACACCAGTATGTGTGTATATACTTTTTAGGATATTTTCCAGCCTCCTATCAGCTGGCTCCTTGAGGGCGGCCGTATCTGGAGACGGTACCGCCACTTGTTTTGATAAGCGTGTGAGCGCCTTATCCACCCTAAGGGGTGTTTCCCAACGCGCCCTAACTTCTGGCGGGAAAGGGTATACCGCCAATAATTTTCTATCGGGGGAACCCCGCGCCTCATCACACACTTCATTTAATTTATCTGATTCAGGAAAAACTATAGGTAGTTTTTCCACACCCCACATAATACCCTTTTTTGTGGTACTTGTAGTATCAGAAATATGTAACACCTCCTTCATTGCCCTTAACAAGTAACGTGTGGCCCTAAAGGAAAATACGTTTGTTTCTTCACCGTCGACACTGGAGTCAGTGTCCGTGTCTGTGTCGACCGACTGAGGTAAAATGGGCATTATAACGTCCCTGACGGTGTTTTAGACGCCTGGACAGATACTAATATGTTTGCCGGCCGTCTCATGTCGTCAATCGACTTGCAGCGTGTTGACATTATCACGTAATTCCTTAAATAAGCCATCTATTCCGGTGTCGACTCCCTAGAGAGTGACATCACCATTACAGGCAATTTGCTCCGCCTCCCAACATCGTCCTCATACATGTCGACACACACGTACCGACACACAGCACACACACAGGGAATGCTCTGATAGAGGACAGGACCCACTAGCCCTTTGGGGAGACAGAGGGAGAGTTTGCCAGCACACACCAAAAACGCTATAATTATACAGGGACAACCTTTATATAAGTGCTTTTCCCTTATAGCATTTTAATATATGTAGTCATATCGCCAAATCAGTGCCCCCCCCCTCTCTGTTTTAACCCTGTTTCTGTAGTGCAGTGCAGGGGAGAGCCTGGGAGCCTTCCCACCAGCATTTCTGTGAGGGAAAATGGCGCTGTGTGCTGAGGAGAATAGGCCCCGCCCCCTTTTCGGCGGGCTTCTTCTCCCGTTTTTCTGAGACCTGGCAGGGGTTAAATACATCCATATAGCCCCCAAGGGCTATATGTGATGTATTTTTAGCCATAAAAAAGGTATTATACATTGCTGCCCAGGGCGCCCCCCCAGCGCCCTGCACCCTCCGTGACCGCTGTGTGAAGTGTGCTGACAACAATGGCGCACAGCTGCAGTGCTGTGCGCTACCTCAGGAAGACTGAAAAGTCTTCTGCCGCCTGCATCTGGACCTCTTCCATCTTCGGCATCTGCAAGGGGGGTCGGCGGCGCGGCTCCGGGACGAACCCCAGGGTGAGACCTGTGTTCCGACTCCCTCTGGAGCTAATGGTGTCCAGTAGCCTAAGAAGCCAATCCATCCTGCACGCAGGTGAGTTCACTTCTCTCCCCTAAGTCCCTCGATGCAGTGAGCCTGTTGCCAGCAGGACTCACTGAAAATAAAAAACCTAAAAACTTTTTCTAAGCAGCTCTTTAGGAGAGCCACCTAGATTGCACCCTGCTCGGACGGGCACAAAAACCTAACTGAGGCTTGGAGGAGGGTCATAGGGGGAGGAGCCAGTGCACACCACCTGATCCTAAAGCTTTATTTTTGTGCCCTGTCTCCTGCGGAGCCGCTAATCCCCATGGTCCTGACGGAGTCCCCAGCATCCACTAGGACGTTAGAGAAATGGGGATGCACACAATGGTGGGTGGGTGAGGGATATGGGCACACACATAGTGGGGCCGGGTGAGGGATATGGGGACACACAGTGGGGCCCAGGTGATGTATATGGGGACACACATACTGGGGGGTGGGTGAGGGATATGGGGACACATAGTGGGGGGGGGTGAGGGATATGGGGACACACAGTGAGGGATATGGGGACACACATACAGGGGGGTGGGTGAGGGATATGGGGACACACATACTGGGGGTTGGGTGAAGGATATGGGGACGCACACAATGGGTCCAGGTGAGGGATATGGGGACGCACACAGTGGTGCCCGGTGAGGGGCATGGGGACACACATACTGGGGTGGTGGTGCGGGATATGGGGACACATATAGTGGGGCCTGGTGAGGGACATGGGCACACACAGTGGGGCCAGGGGAGGGATATTGGCACACACAGTGGGGGCCAGGTGAGGGATATGAGGACACACATACAGGGGGGTGGGTGAGGGACATTGGGACACACATACAGGGGGGTGGATGAAGGAGAAGGGGACACACAGTGGGGCCTGGTGAGGGACATGGGGACACACATACTGGTGGGGGGTGAGGAATATGGGGACACATATAGTGGGGCCTGGTGAGGGATATGGGGACAAATACAGGGGGGTGGGTGAGGGACATGGAGACACACATAGAGGGGCCTGGTGAGGGACATGGGGACACACATACTGGGGGGGTGGGTGAGGGATATGGGGACACAGTGGGGCCTGGTGAGGGATATGGGGACACACATACTGGGGGGGGGGGGGGGGGGTGAGGGATATGGGGACACAGTGGGGCCTGGTGAGGGATATGGGGACACACATACACAGGCTTTAGCTACAGTAATAATAGATGCTGGGGTAGAGCAGCATTGCTCACCTCAGATTGTGACTTAGCTGCACCCAGTGGAGGAGGAGCTCAGGCAACACACAGGACGCAGCAGATCAGAGCTGCAGATCCTGAATAAAAGTACTTCCATCGGCTACATCATAATTTTTTCTGTTGACCTGCAGCGTTGAGGAGGAAGAAAGAGAGGGGAGAGGCACAGTGTACACTGCTAGAGCCCGCCCTCACTCTCTGACAGCACTCGCGGCTCCCCGTTCCGCCCCCAGGACCACATGTACTTGCTGGTGATCACTGATCACTATGTGGTGATCAGTGGTACGTCCTCCCCTTCCTGTGTGCGCAGCGGCACCCTCCCGGTTCCCATATGGCAGAACGCTGCGGCTAAGCACATTCTGGGGCCGGCTCTGGCGCTGCCCGCACTATTTATTAGCAACACACAGCATGCACAGGCAGAGGAGGTTGTATGGCGCCTCTCTCATATTTGGGGGGAGCGAGCTGCCCCCGTGCCCCCCCCCCCCCCCCCCCCCCCCCATTCTGACGCCCCTGCTTCCAATATACAGTAATTTGACACGTAGCTGCTGATAATGTATGGCGGATCAGATTTGATGGGGACGAGAGACCCCAGGGATCTCAGATAGAATCTTTGGGAGAAAAAGGGACAGTGGACCCAATAAGGGAAGATATCAAATTTCCTACCAAAATGGACGCAGATTGGGACATTGCGACCAGATGTGAAGAAATGTCCCCTCCGCCACACAATTCCTTCAATAGCAAGAGGGTGAGGTAGAGTCAATTTTGTGGCTTCAGGTGGGAACGTGTATACCACCTATAAAGCAATTTGTATGCGTTTTTCTTACTCTGGGCACAAACAGAACTAGAGGCTGTCCGGTCATAGGGCCTAATTCAGATCTGTTCGCTCGCTAGCTATTTTTTGCAGCACTGCGAACAGATAGACGCTGCCTATAGGGGAGTGTATTTTAGCTTTGTAAGTGTGCAAACGCATGTGCAGTCGCCCTGTACATAAACAGCTTGTGCAGTTTCTGAGTAGCTCTGACCTTACTCAGCCGCTGCGATCACTTCAGCCTATTCAAGCCCGGAATTGACGTCAGACACCTGCCCTGCAAACGCATTGACACACCTGCGTTTTTCCAACCACTCCCAGAAAACGGTCAGTTGCCACCCACAAACACCCTCTTCCTGTCATTCTCCTTGGGAACGGCTGTTCGAATAGTTTCTTCGCTAGAACCAGTGCACAACAACGATCTGCTTTGTAACCGTACCGCGCGCCTGCGCATTGTGGTGCATATGCATGCGCAGTAGTTACCTGATCGCTGCGCAGAGAAAAACACTAGCAAGCAAACAGATCTGAATTAGGCCCATAAATATCCTCCCAATCATCATTGTCTATGCTCCTCCCATATCCGAGGCGCAGTGTTGTAGACCTGCAACTTGTATCAAATAGTGTCTTATTATGGACCCCATTCAGCATGAGTCATAGTTTCTGCAATCTTAGCAGAAACTGCGACACAAAAAAAAAATCTCAGCTGGGGGCCGCCCAACGCAGGGCAAGGCTGCCCAGAATGAGAAGGTCCGCCCTGGTATGCAATTGCAATCTAATTGTGACCGCAGTGCAATTAGATTGCATTAAACTATGGTAGACCCCTGCCAGCGCAGCCTAGCTGTGATGGCAGGTGCACGTGACATCGCGCAGCTGACCAGAAAACGTTGCTGACCTTCCTCAGTTTTGCCCGTCCCGCAACTCCGCATCGCTGCCCTGCGAATACCACTGCCTGTCAACAAGGCAGAGGCATTCGCATGAATGCAATTACATTGGCTCGGCCGCGCACGCTGAGTACGGGACCTATAGGACCTCATTAAGGTTGCATCGCGATGCAACTGCATTTTCCCATCCCAGGAGCAAAATACAACCTGAATGAGGTCCTATACTGTATGTCTTATATCAAGTCGCGGCCATCCATTCTAATTACTTAATTGGCATTTCTATTTGAACTACAGCTTGAAATACAGTATGATGACCATCTGATTTTCAAAGAGGAAAATTAACTGATGTTACTTCATTTGTTTATATTGCATTTTATATGGTAAATGCTACTTTTGCATTTATTAATAACTGAACACAATATTCTCTGTGGTGTAATTCCACTTCATTAGATTATTATTTTGTGTACAAATAGGGTAATGTGATTGTAGTATTTATTACTAATACTGCCTGGCTATCTATGCTATCTGTAATTATACACCCTTGTACGTCTGGTACAAATACATGAGAAGTGTCCAATTCAACATGCACATTTAAATATGTTTTATATGTGTGTCTTTAACTACATACGTTTGGAGCGCAAATGTGTCCACTTAAATAACTGAGGGACTCAATCAAAGTAAAAAAAATATTAAATAAAAAAAGCTGTTAAGCTTCTTTTTGTGGTGGTAATAATAATAATATACACAGAATGACTATTATACAAAATATGCAGAAAAACAGAAATAGACCTGCTGCTCACTGCTATTGCCATACTCATATAATCATTGTGTTGTGCCTCCCCCCCCACACACACACTTACCACAGCAGCACTTTACCACGGTCATGTCTCTCTGTCCACCTGGAGTGGGAGCCATTAGAACATTTTTATTTATACTCTTGTGAGCTGCATTAATGGCGAATGTATAAATGGGAAATCAATTCCAACCAGGGAGCTTTCATCAGGGGTGTAACTTGACATTTCTGGGTCCAGTAGTAAGATGTATACCCTTTTAGTAACCCAATATACTGACAAAAGGGTAAACCTTTGTGACAGGATGGTGTGGGTCCTGTATCAATTGCAACCCATTCCAGAATATGTTAGGCAAGATAATAAATAAATGTCAAACAAATGGTCCAAATCTACAATAGTTGCGACCATATTGCTTGTATAGAAACAATACATATTTTTGACACAGTTGAATGTATCTTTGTGGTGCACCCACCCTATATGTGTATCCTTGGTTTCATTCTTCTCATCATCAGCAGCACACACTTGCACCAGCCTGACCTTGATATCATTTCCCTGACATCCTGAGTAACCTGAGACATGTATTTACACAATGCGCTTCCTGCGATAAGCATATTATCACACAGTTGCTGCATACAGAGAAGTAATGGCTGTGTGATATGCGTCCATGTCTGAATCAGGCCAAAAATTATGCATCTACTATAAATGCAATTTTAGTCAGAAAGCTTTAAAGTATTAACGTACTTTTACTACTTACTACTTGCAATAAAACTTTTGCTAAAATATGATATGGGATTGATACAGAATTGCATGCATGTGTGTTTTTCAAACAGATCTTTTGCATTTTTTAATTCCATGTGCTGCACAGCTAAGCACATACATCAACATCGATTTAGAGTCACATGGAACTTGTTTGCATCTCCACTTGTGGCTGGGCGGGTGTAACTGAGTAGCAACAGGGCTTTCACTAGCGTGGGACTGAGGCATGAAGGGCCCACCAGGGGAATACAGTGTTAGGGGCACATGTTTAGAAGCTTGGCTAACTATTAGTGCATGGTCATGGCCCCTTGATAAATATATATTGTAAATAATGCTAGCGCATGCATGATAATGTACCAGATTAATAACAGCAATGCACTGTAGAAAGTACACCATAGTTCTGTGCAGTATAAGGTAACATATGTATAATGTAAAATTCAAGTCAAATCAAATTTAGTCAAATCACCATGCATAGGAGACCACAAATAGGTTGAACTCGATGGACAATTGTCTTTTTTCAACCTCAGATACTGTGTTACTATGTTACTAATCTGTGGGACAAAATTTGTGGGCCAAGATGAGTTGGGTATGCATACAGAGAATATGGGTATGTGATTGTGCACACTAGAAGCAGCAGATAAGAACTGTATTATAGGTAAGTCACCTTGCCTACATAAAGGACATAAATGTAACTAAAAGCTTAACACAGTCCTAATTATGCTAACTAAAAATAAAGTAAATAGACAAAGTCCATCAATTAAAAGGATAAAAGTCACTATTTCATATTTCTAGTCAACAAACGGTACGTGGGATCATAAATGAAAAAAATAGCGTAGTACGTCCTGGGGGTGAATATATAGTACACCTCTGGTGCATATCGTAGAGTTCACTCCTAAAGGTTTATTTTGATAAGAATTATCATCATCAGTATAGCTCATACTGACTTTTATCCTTTATTTGATGGACTTTGTCTTTTTTCTTTACTTTTAGCTAGCACAATTAGGTGTATAACGTGCTGTACCTGGCGTATTGTGTACAACATGATTTACCTGGTGTAATATGTATACCGTACTCTACCTGGCGTAATGTGCATAACGTGCTCTACCTGGCGTAATGTGTGTAGCGTGCTCTACCTGGCGTAATGTGTGTAGCGTGCTCTACCTGGCGTAATGTGTATAACATGCTCTACCTGGTGTAATGTGTATAACATGCTCTACCTAGCATAATGTGCATAATGTGCTCTACCTGGTGTAATGTGTATAATGTGCTCTACCTGTTGTAATGTGTATAACATGCTCTACCTGGCGTAATGTGTATAACATGCTCTACTAATTGTATATCCTACTAATTGGATGCAATTTGATGCAATCTACTGATGTGAACCCTCAATTTTTATATTTTAAAAAAAACTTTAAAGGGACAGGCAGCTGAATCCCATGACCTGCTCTTGTCACATATCCATTGGGAAATGATAACACAACGCTCTCCAATCCTGTAACTCATTGACACAAAGTTTTTTTTGTTTGTTTTTTTACAATGGCAACTCTCATCTTTATTTTTTAAAAGCTATTACAGGTTGAGTCTCCCTTATCCAAAATGCTTGGGACCAGAGGTATTTTGGATATGGGATTTTTCCGTATTTTGGAATAATTGCATACCATAATGAGATATCATGATGATGGGACCTAAATCTAAGCACAGAATGCATTTTTGTTACATATACACCTTATACACACAGCCTGAAGGTAATTTTAGCCAATATTTTTTTATAACTTTGTGCATTAAACAAAGTGTGTCTACATTCACACAATTCATTTATGTTTCATATACACCTTATACACACAGCCTGAAGGTCATTTAATACAATATTTTTAATAACTTTGTGTATTAAACAAAGTTTGTGTACATTGAGCCATCAAAAAACAAAGGTTTCACTATCTCACTCTCACTCAAAAAAGTCCGTATTTCGGAATATTCCGTATTTCGGAATATTTGGATATGGGATACTCAACCTGTACCTCCAGAACTACTAGGGTTAAACTTAGCCAGCAGAACTATATATTTAACCTGCTGCGGCATAGCTGATGAGGCATAGGAGCGCTGGGAGGAGACTGGCACTGGCAATCACTAGCACAGGAAGAGACAGTGGGTGGGATGTACCAACCATATGTGGTACATCACGCCACTTACCAGTGTTACTAATCACGTATGTATTAACATACGTGATTAGAAACACAAAGTGCAGCTCTTCCTCTGGTCCCTGGACTTCTGATTTTATGACCCGGGACTCTGTCTGGTCTTGCATAGAGTGACGTGGTGGCTGTGGGAGATGCTGGGAGGGATCCGATCGGATCCTTCTGACAGCACTGATGCAGAAAGAAACCCATAGGCTTCTATAGGGTAATGCCAGCTATAGCTGGTGTTACCCTCAGCATCGGAAACCTGGCGTCCGGGTCTTAGCACATACAGGAAATGCTGTAAAACCCCGAAAAAGGGTTTTTACTGAATCTTCCATTAGTACATCCCACCCAATAAATGAGGAAACTAAACTGTTTTGATTTACCCAAGAATCTTCACGTTTAGAAACTTTCATCCCTATACTCAAGCAGGCATGTCCAAACTGCGGCCCTCCAGCTGTTGTGAAACTACATAGCCCAGCATGCCCTGACACAGTTTTGCTGTCAGAGAATGCAGTACGGACGGTGTAATGGTTAGCATTACTGCCTCACAGAAATAAGGTCATGGGTTCGATTCCCACCATGGCCCTAACTGCGTGGAGTTTGTATATACACCCCGTAATTGCATGTGTTTCCTCCGGGTACTCCGGTTTCCTCCCACATTCCAAAAATATACTGGTAGGTTAATTGACTCCGAACAAAATTAACCCTAACATGAATGTGTGTGCGTGTACGTGTGGTAGGGAATATAGATTGTAAGCTCCACTGGGGCAGGGACTAATGTGAATGGGCAAATATTCTCTATAAAGCGCTGCGGAATATGTGTGCGCTATATAAGTAACTGGTAATAAATAAATAATAAATAAAGCTGTGTCAGGGCATGCTTGGATGTGTAGTTTCAAAACAGCTGGAGGGCCGCAGTTTGGACATGCCTGCCTGTAATTATATCTCACACAGAATGCTTCTGTAAGCCCTATCCTAATGCTTGGCAGCCAGGTGTGCTGGCAGAAGCAGGAAACCTCAGCTCCTCCACCTACCAGAGACAGAATTTAATACATAACATGAACCTGCTCTGCTGGTATGCTGCTCTTTGTACTATAGTTTTCACCTGCCACTGCAGGACACACCCCTGAGTGGCAACAGACACGCCCATAGCTGGAGCTAGACATGGGTTGAACATGACACGCCTCCTCAGTGGCACGCTTCGCACGGCGCATTCTGCTAACACCTGCAATCTCCCTGAAACTAGTTTTCAAAAGTAGGCAAGTATGCTTCACTTTCGCATCTTCCTGACCCTTGGCCAGCATTCCTCTGTGCCCAGATCATACAGCCCACCAAGAGCATCTGCAATCGGGCTGGACCAATATGCAATAGATAGCACTTATCCTTGTGTATCAATGCCTATTTCACTATAGATAGTAAACTTGTGAGCCAGGGCCTTCCTACCTCTATGTCTGTCTGTTATTACATAGTTTTGTCTATTACTGTTGTTCCCAATTGTAAAGCACAACAGAATATGCTGGTACTATATACTTAACTGTGAATAAATTACCAGCACTGGCTGATTGAGCCTAGTGCCAGCTTGTGAAAAATAGGGGGAACCCCATTCTGTTTTGCCATCCTGTTTTTTGCTACCGGACTAGGCTAAGAGGCAGAGGCGTAACTTTGAGAGGCAACAGAGTCATCAACCGCCGGGCTCCTGCCAGAGGCGTGCGCAGCTTATTTTATTAGGGTGTGCACCGCCAGAGGGGCTTTTCTAGCACTATTTTACATTCTCTCAGTAAAATCACATGGCTTAATCTAATTTATCCCTCGTTCCTAATAGTACATGTAGATTTAATACACCTCAGAGAAATAAAATTAATAAAATGAAGCATAATGGCGATACCACTGGCCATTACTCCACTATGGCATAACCCTGAGCCCCAGCTGCCACTGCACCCTGTCGCTGCTTACACTTCCCCAACCTATCCCTGACCCAGTGGCAGAACTAGAGATTGGTGGGCCTAGGTGCATATGCATTTTCTTGCACCCCCAGAACTTACACCCTGATTTTGAGTGGGACACTCTGAAAAGTATGTGAGATTTAGGGGGGCGAACATTATGTCACACAGTATGAGCTGAAATTCACATTATGCCACACAATATGAGCCAAAATTCACATTATGCCGCACAGTATGAGATGAAATTGACATTATACCACAAGGCATGAGCCGAAATTCACAATATGGCACACAGTATGAGCCGTAATTCACAATATGCCACATGGTATGAGCCGAAATTCACATTACGCCACAAGGTATGAGCCGAAATTCACAATATGCCACACGGTATGAGCCGAAATTCACATTATGCCACAAGGCAGGAGCCGAAATTCACATTATGCCACACGGTATGAGCCGAAATTCACATTACGCCACAAGGCATGAGCCGAAATTCAGAATATGCCACAAGGTATGTGCCGAAATTCACATTATGTCACACGGTATGAGCAGAAATTGATATTCTGGTTTTCATATTCAGAGGATGACACTGGGGTGAGGCAGAGGGTGACAGCCATGAGGGTGACACTGGGGTGATGCAGTCAGAGAAAAGCAGAGGGTGACATGTAGTGGGATACAGAGGGTGATACTGGGGTTACACAGTGGGTGACAGGCAAATGGTAACACTGGGGACATGTAGTGGGTGACAGGCAGAGAGAGTGCCAGCCATGAGGGTAGCACTGGGGTGAGGCAGTGGGAGAAAGGCAAAGGGTGACACCAGGCCCGGCGACAGGGGGGGTCAAAGGGGACACCCGTCCTGGGCCCCGTGATTGTGAGGGGCCCCAAGGTCCAGCGGTGGCAGCATATCATAATAAATGTACATAATTCTATAACTCGCGGCACCGCACCAGCCGCGTGCGGCCCGCTGTGTGGTTGAGTTGTTGTATTTTTTGCGGCAGCACCCCCCCATCCCCCCAAGCCGTGTGGTCACCCCCTCAGTGCACAGCCCCAGCCAGGTCAGCTGTCAGCCTGAGCCAGCCAGTCCCCAGCCGTGCTGTATGCTGTGCAGTGCACTGACGTTGCACCAGTCACACACGATGACGCCCATCCGGACCGCCCCTCCTCTTCGAGTCCTCACCGCACGCCTCCCTGTCTCTGCTGTGTGAGCTGTAAGGAGCCGGAGCGCAAAGCAGGAGTGGCCCAGGACAGTACTGCGGGATTCTGAGCCTGGTCAATTAGCGGCGCCGGCGGCTGTGTGTTGCTGCTGGTGAGGCTCTCCAACTCCAGAATGTTTAGGGATTTGGGTTTGGTTTGGGGCTTTGGGATTGGTTTGGGTTGGGCTGCGGGCAGGCAGGCACATTATGCATGCAGCATTCTGCACATATAGATGCATCTGCATGCATGCATGTCAGATGAGATCAGAGCAGAATGTCTGTGTGGTGGTGACTGGTCTTTCAGGCTCATCTGCTGCTCAGCACAGACAGTACAAAATGCCTGGCCATTGTGTGTCTGGGAATCTTAATTTTGGAAAGAGATGATCCCAATATATCAGTATTGTATTAGGCAGGCGGGGTTGGGATCGGGTGACCGGCGGTCGGGATCCTGGTGGTCAGCATACTGACGCCGGGATACCCACAAGTGGGAATATGGCTGGGCCCCCTGCCGGCATTCTGGCGTCCGGGATCCCGGCGTCGGTATGCTGACCACCAGGATCCCGGCTGCCGGGATCATAACTACATCCCAGGGAGGTGCATGTGACGGTCGTGGGGAAGAACATAGTGCAGACAATGTTTTTAGGGCCGGGTAGGGGGGCCCGCAGAGATATTACTGTACCGGGCCCCAAGATTTCTGTTGCCGGCCCTGGGTGACACTGAGTATACTTAGTAGATGACAGGCAGATGGTGACACTGGGGACATGTAGTGGGGACAGGCAGAGAGGGTGACACTGGGGTGAGGCAATGGGAGATAGACAGAGGGGCATACTATAGACAAGTAGTGGGTGACATGCATAGGGAGACACTAGTGATATGTACTGGGTGACATGGAGGAAGGTTGGGGGTGCAGCAGATGGGCATTTGGAGCTGTGAGGGGAGAGTGGAGCATGTGTGGGCAGCAGGTGGGACTGTATTGAGAACGCTCCTAATGAAAAAGCTGAGAGAAGACCAGGTACCCTGGCCATACCACATCCGTTAATGTGGTGCACTGACAGACACGGGGAAGAGCCAGCATGAAGCAGAGACTGGGACAAACCTTGGCTGCGGGCGGCTACTCTCTCAAGTACCACCAGCTGGCTCATCTCCGCCGACACCTTGCCCTGCAGATGCTCTGAGTCCTGGCCCCTCAGCAGCTCTTTTAGTGTGCACTCTGCTCCATCCATCACCCCCGCGGGTCCCGCAGCCACGGCATCCTGTAAACAGAATCTGTCAAACAAGTCACGTCACACAAGCGCAGGGGCCGCTGGGGGGAGTACAGACGGCACCTGCGGAGTAGAAACTTGCCCGCTTCTCCACGATTCTTAGTGGACCCTCTTCACCGTGACTGTGGAGCTGGTATATGTAATAGGCTAACACTGAGGGGTACCGGACATTAGGGTATGCCTGTGCAATATCCCCCGTGCGCACGCCTATGCATAGAACACATACATATACATACACATAGAACATATACATATAAACACACATATGGGTTTGGTATGCATGACAGCTGGATGGGATGCCGGCAGTCAAAATACCAACGCCAGCATCCAGAGGAATGAAATCCTGACAGGGGTGATTTAACTAATCTAACCCCTGTCCCCTACCCCCCTAAGCCTAACTCTCCCTTCCCGCAGCCTAACCCTAACCTCCCCTCTTAGTGCCTAACCCTAACCTCCACCCGGTGGTGCCTTACCCTAACCCCCCCCTGTCCGCAGCCTAACCCTATCCCCTACAGTGTTGGCTAAATCTACCCCCCCCCCCCTCCCTCCCCCCTTCTCCGGCAGTAGTCAAAGCTCT
This sequence comes from Pseudophryne corroboree, assembly GCF_028390025.1. Lineage (NCBI taxonomy): Eukaryota > Metazoa > Chordata > Amphibia > Anura > Myobatrachidae > Pseudophryne > Pseudophryne corroboree. Next base: position 340,659,086 of record NC_086449.1, read on the forward strand.
GTGGCTATACTTACAATGGCCAGGATCCTAACACATACACAGACATAGTACACACACTGTACATATACACACAAATACAAAACATACATATACACATATATAGAACACATACACATGCAGTACATATAAACAAACACACACAGAACACATACATATGCACATATATAGACACTACAAACCCACTGACACCTGGAGGATGGAGCCTGGCGGTAGCTGCAGGAACCAGGAACAGATCAGTGCTGGGGGTCGTGCATGGCACTTTTCATCATTAAGCACCGCCCCCTAGTGGCTTATGCCGCGTTTTGCGGGTCGGTGGGGGCGGAGCCAATATGACACCATTCAAAGAGAAACATGTCATAATGGCTCCGCCACTCAGCACCGACCCGCAAATCGCGGCATATAGCCGCGAGAGGGCAGGGCTTCAATCGCCAGGACAGGTACCCACTAGAAAAAAAATAAAAATTTGTCCACGGTGGGGGGAACTGTCAGGTCCTTCCATTGCCCAACGTTTAGGTGAGCTAGCTCTGGCATGCCCCTAGGCGTTTGCCTATAGATAGGGCCAGCTCTGACTGCCCGCTGCGTTCTCCGCTGCCACCTGTCAAATGTCAGGGTTGCCGGACATTAGGGGGTGCCTGTGCGCACCAGGCACCCCCCGTGCGCACGCCTATGGCTCCTGCTCTTAAGGGGGGCACCTCTCCTCCCATTCTGTGACACCTTTGAATTAAGTTAATTGATTGCTGCCGCTATCTTTTCAGTGGCTGATTTCCTCACTGGTCCTTGCACCTTACAAATCACATCCTTTTTATTATACTATAGATACACATTTTACAAGTGTCAAACCCAGTATTAGAAACCATGATCTATTACACTGGAAGCAGACACCTTACTGATGAAGCAGTTTGCTCCTGTATAGGAAAGATGAGAATTCTAACTATATGAAGTTACTTCTCTGACAATTACATGTAACTTCATATACCTGTAGTTAGAATTCTCATGCTTCCTGTACACTAGCAAATAGCTCCATCAGTAAAGAGTCTGCTGTCCGTGTAACACAGGGGTGAGGAACCTTTTTTCTACCAAGGGCCATTTGGATATTTATAAAATCCTTCGGGGGCCATACAAAAATTATAAACTTAAAAATTAGCCTGCCCCCAGTCAGTAGTTATGCCCCCAGTCACTTGTTATGCCCGATTAGATTTGCCTCCAGTCAGTTGTTTTGGCCCATTAGATATGCCCCGTCAGTTGTTATGCCCCATTAAATATGCCCCCTGTAGTTATGCCCCATTAGATATGCCCCCTGTAGTTATGCCCCATTAAATATGCCCCCTAGTAGCGCCGCTTACACACACGCATTAAAAGAAAAAAAAAACACATTGCTCACCAGCCCTGCTCCTGCTTCCGAACCGCTGTCCTCCCTCTCCTCGGAACTATGGGAGAGATGTCATGACGTCTCTCCCATAGCACCGCACAGCCACACATGTACACTGCCTGAGCCAGAAGCTGGAGCTCAGGAGTGAGCTCCTGCGTCTGGCTGCTGCTGAGGAGCCGGAGCGCCCGCTGGTGTTAAAATCTCAGCGGGCGCTCGGCATCTCCTCTCGTTTAGGCGAGCCTGGCCGGGCCGGATCAAGTGGCTTCGAGGGCCTTATACGGCCCTCGGGCCTGAGGTTCCCCACCCCTGGTGTAACAGGTCAATGGTTCTAATCCTGGGTATGACTGCTAAGCAGTGGTGCAAGTAGAAATATTTTCTTAGTGGTACTGAGTGTCGAAAAATGGCCATGATCATATGTTGTGAGGGGGCGTGACCACATGCCACTAGTGGTAGTGGCTACATGACACTAGCGGCACAGCCGCTTTTCTTTGCTCTCTGGAGGCAAGGCTAGAAATATATAGATAAATAATAAAAAGAGCGCTAAACACCTGCTATGTCTATAAATTAATTATATAAACAAAGAAAGATAATTATAATATTTTTTACATTATATAAAATTTATTACACATAAAAAGTAAAATATTATAATCTTTCATAACTTTTGCATTCATCATGGGTTCACATATAAATGAAAACTAGATATTGTAATCTTATCAATTTTCATATATATCACGGATTCACATTGATGGGAACACTCAAAGCGCTAGATGGTACCTGTAAATAGCTATTGGGACAGTCCTTGGTCTCACCTCCCCAGCAGCAGGGTTTCAGATGTAAAGCTCCGGGAGACGCAGTGCCCGGCTGCGGCTGCGCGCCGCTGGATGTATCTCTGCCGGAGTCGCGTATTCCCGGAGTGGTAGCAGCTTCACGTACTGACCTCAGAGCTTCCAGTTAGAAGGGTGAGAAGACAGCTCTCCGCTGTGGCTGCACGCCGCTCAGCTTCTCCTCATTAATACTTTTAAGGGAGCTTCTCCCCAAGATATAGGTTGGAGATTTTTGCCAAAACGGTTTCATCTGATGAAACCGTTCAATTGATACAACGGAGAAACGCGTTAAGGACCTATTCCATACTCCATCTGGGAACACCAACGTTTGGGACTATAGAACTGGTATCTTGGCAAAAATCTCCAACCTATATCTTGGTGAGAAGCTCCCTTAAAAGTATTAATGAGGAGAAGCTGAGCGGCGTGCAGCCACAGCGGAGAGCTGTCTTCTCACCCTTCTAACTGGAAGCTCTGAGGTCAGTACGTGAAGCTGCTACCACTCCGGGAATACGCGACTCCGGCAGAGATACATCCAGCGGCGCGCAGCCGCAGCCGGGCACTGCGTCTCCCGGAGCTTTACATCTGAAACCCTGCTGCTGGGGAGGTGAGCAACAATATTTCACGATATCCCCTCAATTAAATTCTGGGACATTGAACTACCTCATGAGCCATAATTGACTGATTCTACTAATCAAAAATTCAGTACTGGAATCAGACCCTGGAATTAACGATAGAAAATTACCAACTATGGTTATGTGATACAAAACAAAATTTGTTACTAGGAGTGGCAACATATGTACTTTATTTGGGTTGGAGACCAAGGACTGTCCCAATAGCTATTTACAGGTACCATCTAGCGCTTTGAGTGTTCCCATCAATGTGAATCCGTGATATATATGAAAATTGATAAGATTACAATATCTAGTTTTCATTTATATGTGAACCCATGATGAATGCAAAAGTTATGAAAGATTATAATATTTTACTTTTTATGTGTAATAAATTTTATATAATGTAAAAAATATTATAATTATCTTTCTTTGTTTATATAATTAATTTATAGACATAGCAGGTGTTTAGCGCTCTTTTTATTATTTATTTGTGATTGTTGTATGGTATACTTCTAGCCGTAAGTGGGAGCAGCTTGTTTTTTAATAAGTGGCAATCGATAAAAAATTAGCTCCTTTTCCTTAATTGTGATTAGGGCAATATTTAATTGAACTAGTATATTGGTGCGCCCGAGATATTGTCTGCACACAGACGCCTAGGGAGTGACATTTAGTTGACCTCCCGATATGTCAGTGTGCATACAAGGATTTTTTACTGTAGAAATATATAGTGATACCCCCAGTATAATAGAAATATATAGTGATACCTCCAGTATAATAAATATATCCAGTAATGCCCCCAATTTAAAAACAATATACTGTAGTAGTGCCCCTGGTATAATAGAAATATATAGTATTGCCCTCACAATAATAGAAATATATAGTAAGTGTCCACATTACAATAGAAATATATAGTAGTGTCCAGTGCTTAAAGTGGTCCTAGAGAGGTGGTGCAACTCACCCCCCTCCCCACGGCGCCCATGAAATAAAGGTATTGCGCGCGCCTACGGCGCGCGCAGCAAAAAGGGGGTGTGGTCTCAAAAAGAAAGGGGCGTGGTCACACAATAGTAATAATGCCCACAGTAGTAGTACCCAAGTGGAAATTTTGAAGTGGGGGTATGGAAAAGTGAAGGGTGCAATTATGTGCGCGCCGAAGGCGCGCGCACTCCTGACAAGGGGGCGTGGCCACGCAAAAGGGGGCGTGCCCTTCAGTGTAGTTTACCACACCATATACCCCTTATACACATTATGCACCACAATAGTAGGACCCCTTTCACATTATAGCTCACAGTATGAGCCGAAATTCACATTTATACCACACAGTATGAGCCACATTCATATTACACCACACAGTATGAGCCAAATTCACATTACACCACACAGTATGAGCCAAATTCACATTACACCACACGGTATGAGCCGAAATTCACATTACACCACACAGTATCAGCCGAAATTCACATTACACCACACAGTATGAGCCGAAATTCACATTATAGCACACGGTATGAGCCGAAATTCACATTATAGCACACAGAATGAGCCAAAATTCACATTATAGCACAGAGAATGAGCCGAAATTCACATTATAGAGTGACAGAGTGACAGGGAGAGTGACAGCAGGGACATGGAAAGTGACAGCAGGGACATGGAAAGTGACAGCAGGGGAATACAGTAGGGACTAGGGAGAGAGAAAGGCAGCAGGTAAGATTACCTGTTTAGCAGCGGCGGTGGTCTGCGGTGCTGTGGATGAGTAGGCTGTGGTAGGCGTGACGTGGAGGAGGCTGTGGGCCTCGGAGATAGTGCGGAGGAGGAGGCTGTGGGTGCGCAGAGGTCCGAGGGCGGGGCGGCAGAAGAGGCTGAGGGCGGCTGCAGTGGATCTGGAACCAGGCTGGCTTTATTCCTGCCGCCGCATCGAGCTCCTGTGACCACGGCGCTAATATTTCAAAACTGCTGCGGACCGGCAGCCAATCAGCGACAGATTTGAACTAGTAGTGCCGCGGTCACAGAAGCTCGATGCAGCGGCAGGGATAATAAAGCCGGCCTGGTCCCAGATCCGCTGCAGCTGGGAGTCTGGAACCTGGGCTTCCAGTGCGGCGGCGATGGTAGGGGCGGAGCGATGGAGGGCGGACCGGGAACGCAGCTTCTTTGTCGGCCCATACAGTAATGCCCCCAGCAGTAGCATCCCTTATACAATGCCCACAGTAGTAGTGCCCCTTATGCAATGCCCCCAACAGTAGTGCCCCTTATGAAGTGCCCCCTTTACAATGCCCTCATTAGCTGTGCACCCCATCAGTAATGCCCTTAATGGTAATGCCCCTGTGTAGTATTGCCCCTAGTCGTTTAGCCCCAGTAGTCACGCCCATACTGGTAATGCCCCTGCAGTTATGACCCCAGCAATTTACTCCCCCCCCCCTCTAGTTTAGCCTCTGAGTGGTAATGCCCCCAGTAGTTTTGCCCTCATGTAGTTTGCCCCATGTAGTTTAGCCCCCAGTGGTAATGCCCCCTGCAGTTGTGCCCCCAGTTGTTTAGCCCCTGTAGTTTAGCCCCCATGTAGTTTGCCAAAGTTAGTAATGTCCCCAGTAGTTTGCCCCCTTGTAGTTATACCCCCAGTAGTTTAGCTCCTGTGATAAAGCTAAATTATTTATCTTATTTAAAACCCTTTACGAGGTCTAAGAACGCTGTACGCTATTGACGTATGGAGTACCGTAAGGGTACGCACGTTGCGTAACAATCGCTTAGCCGTAGTCGAGACGCTCAAGCGTCACGTTTGCTCACGGCCAAGAGATCACAGGCAGGCACGCTATTGGCTGCCGACTAACGTAATGATTCGCTATAGCGATGCGAACGCTCGGGACCACGAGGAGATCACCAGCGGCGCAGACGCTCACAATGTTAAACCTTTGTAACTATACCATAAAACAATGTATTATGCAGTAAACCTTGGTGCAGAGATAGAGTGTAGATGCAACACAATGTACCCTTATTAACTTAAAAGCTGTTCGAGCGTCTCCGACGCTCTGAGAATACTTAACACTATAAGAAATACACAAATACCGTGCTTAGGGTCTAACGCCTAATATGAATGTTATACTTGAGAAAAGAATAATACAATTACAAGTCATACACTACAATATAACATAGACTAACTAACCAGATAACTACTCAGTAAATACAATACAATACAATTACGTTTTAAGGGAAATTGAGAGAAAAAAGAGCAGAGAGAGAGAGATATGGCCCATAATAACAAGAAAGACAATATGATTGCGGAGAAAACTTACGCACAAAGGGAACGATCGCATGCGCCTCTGGACATCCAGCTCCCGATTATCAGCAATGAGAACCGTTGAAGAGTGAGAGCTGGATGTGATCGGCTTGTCTATTTATGCCCCACACACAATACAATTCAATGGTCCCTACATTCTTATTGTTCATTGGACACAGGAATTCCTCTTCGCATTATAACAAAAGGTCATAGGTTGATTCATACAGGTGGGCTGTGACAATTTCCAACTGCTCAGGTGGGTGGGAAACTAAGTTTCCCGCCGCATGGATAAGTAAGTGCAAATAATAGTAAATGGACATAAACTTCTTATGTCCATAACTATTCGCACGAGCGATTAATCTGCTTCAAACCAACACCGGAATATTGCTAATTAAATACTCTTCCGATGGATACTAAACACCACTGTATTACTCCTGTCTGACCCTTCGTATCAAACAATGAGGGATCTCTTTGTCCAGGAACATGCTACATTAACTAAACTTTCAGAATCTATCAAAGGGACCATAATCTACAAAATACATTATATAGTTAAAATATGTAACGATTGAGTCGCACGCTACGATCACATAAACTCTACCGTAAATGCGCATATCGTGCGCCTGCGGGTGCACGCGACTGCGAGTATGCGCACGCACGGGAGAGTGTACGCATGCGCAGTGCGGACATGTATGAGGTGCAAATATGGCAGTGTGCATCGTGATATTTTTCTGACTTTGACAGTCCACCCTTTGGCAGTCAACAATAACTGCCACTTCCTAAAACATTTCAAAAAGAGAAAAATATATGTCAAGTGTAAATACATTTCTATGGTCGGGTAAGGGAGGAGAGGAGAAGGTAGGAAAAGGGTATGACCTATTGAGATAGCAGAAGCATGTGTGTATGAATCCGTGTTTGGGGGTCATGTATCATCGTGCCGTACGTGTTTTAAATCAAGCTTCGAGGTATTGCGAAGTATACATTTGAATTCCTTCTTATCCCGTGGTATGGGTCTGTGGATGGGCTGTCAAACTTTACCGAGCTCTTTTCGGCTGTGGTTGTAACAAAATGGGGGAGCACATTTTAGTTGATGATACATGAATGGGGGAATATGTGATTGCTGATATCTGTGCCTGTATTCCCTATCGACTATGTGTGTAATTACCTGAAGGTTGTAGAGATGAAGATAAGACATAATTACGGTAAATGCAGTGGTATTCTATGTCAGGTTAATGAACATTCGTCGATTGAGGTCTTGTTCGATGTCTGTTGAATGCAGTCTTCTTTGTGCTTTTGCCAAAAGGCGTGGGCAAAAAGCTTTGTCAATGTCCATAGACTTACAAAAAGTGTTGGGCTAGCGTAATTTTAAAATTTCTAGGGAAACTGGGGGTCTATGGCAAAGTTCATCAAATCTCTGTGTATAAGGTTGTCAAAACTTCTTCTTTAATCCATCCGTTGTCTGTATACAGGATCATCAAATTCCTCGTCAAAAGTGGGTCTTTTTACCTTGGAGAAACCGGAAAAACAGGTGAAAGAAACGGACCGTACAATCGCATTTTCATCACATCATTGTTTCTACAGTTGGGTCATAAATCAAATCCATTGGAATTACAATTTCCTCACTCCTTAGACTCATTACCCTGGTACTACGTTTGCACTTCATTAAAGCCTGACCGCATCTAAATATCAAGCCAATCGTAATGACAACACCTAAGATACATAGGAGAAACTTCCCTACATCCATTATGACTCCTTGAGCCCATTCTCCTAAACCGGAGAACCAATTTCGCGGGTTCAACCATGACACCCAACTAGTCAGCTCATTACTCACAGTAGCAAGGGTGAGATTGTGTCTCCTGCGAAATTCCCACTTCAATTGGAGAATATCGTCCATCTTTTGGTCTATGACCTCGACCGGGTCCTCGGTACTATTTGTAATATATGTGCAACATTTCACGCCGTACTGCGTTGCCAGTGTGACACAATATCCACCTGTTACTGCTGTGAGATAATTGAGAACCATTCTATGCTGAACTAGTTCTGTTTTATAAGCTTGAAGTTCTCTTCCAGTATACCTAAACGTGTCATCATACATTTCTGTGATATTATCTAACAAATTTGCAAGCGCAGAGATGTATCTATAGTTCAGCACTCCTCTAGCGGTGCGAGTGATATCTAACGCGATTAGGAATTGAATCCCGGTGGATTCACTGATCAGGTCAGAGGCCGGATGCTCTGTTCTCTCTATCAGGTGCCGCTTAACGATGTGCTCGTAATGAGTATGAGTATAAGGAGCTTGGGCACCACGGTGAATATCTTTCATTTTGGCATGTGATACAGTCATTACTTCAGGCAGTACTTTTCCAATATAACACAATCCTTCAGAGTTTGGGGCAAGCCACTTATACGCCTTCCTCCCGCATATGAAATATGCATCATCGGGGAGAACATATGGGACGGAGTAAGACATAACCATATTACACATCTTCCATGTGAAATCTCCTAACCCTAATTCTCCCATCTGTCTAGTACACGTATCAGTTTGTACGATATGTGCACAGTATCCTGGTGATACCTCTCCAACTCTCGTAATCCTACTTCCTAGGGTATACCTATATCGGAAAGATTTTTCTCTACTGGCTATGTGGCGTATAAGCTCTGTATCTGTAGGCATTCTATCTGCCCTATAGGAAAAGGTCATGGTTTGGTTACTCCATGACACTTCCCAATTTCCCGGCTTTCGGGGGTTGGTGATGTTAAAACATATTAGGGATCTATCCACATGGTATTGGTGGAGCTTCAAACTAGGAGGACTGGAGATATTAAACCTCCTGTCCACCGGTCTCCCACCCTTTAGCTCAAGTACCTCCCCTATCGTTAAAGGAAATGGTACTAGTCCTGATTTGCTGTGACCTTGAGTTACTTGAGAGCATACCCAACAATCTGTTTGATTTAACACACTACCCACTAAGGAGTGATAGTCACTCAATGGATGCCGGTCCATATGGATATTAAAACTGGATTGGCATTTCTTAATGCACCCATCCTCCACTACATTGTCACAGAGCCTACAGATACAGTTTTCTTCAGCTAACAATCCTTCACAATTCCTTCTATGGTCTATGTTATCGGATCGTTTTCTGATACTCGCCTTTACTTGTTGGTTAAGTTGTTCTTGGAAAACTACGCCTCCATCTTTGTCATCAGAACCCATTCCAGAACCTTTCTCGACCTCCATGGTACTCTCGCCGGAACAGACTGCTCTGGTCAACATCATGGTCAACAGGAAAATCCGGATCACAGTCTCTTGGGGCAAGTCCATCTTATAGGAGGAAACGAAGAAGAATGAGAAGGGGGAAAAATAATTTGAGGGAGAGGGGATGGGAAGTGGAGAAAAACAATAAAAGGGAACAGGGAATCGACAACTGCTTTTGATCTTGTGGTTCTCGATGCTCAGGTGCCGCCTCAGTCCTCCTGGAACAGACACTCCAGTGATACAACTTCCTCTACCGTCTGTTCCTTATCACGGGACCTCTCTGGATCAGCAACCTTCTTACAGTGGGACGAATGAACCCAAGTCTCTCTCTCGGCAACCTTCAATGCTGTAGTGCTAGTCAATAAGACTTGGTATGGTCCTTCCCATCTGTCAATAAGGCAACCTGAGCGTAGAAAATTCTGTATCATTACATAATCCCCAGGTTCAATGTCATGACAATTACTATCTGGCAAATCAGGAATCACTAACTTCAGATTGTCATTTTGATTCCTTAGCTGTTTACTCATATTAACCAGGTACTTTACAGTCACTTTATTGTTACACTTCAAATCATCCTGAGGGTTAATCATAACATGCGGTTGTCGACCAAACAAGATTTCAAAGGGGGACAGATTAAGAGGGGACCTGGGAGTGGTTCTGATGCTGTACAGTACAATGGGTAAAGCTTCTGGCCATGTCAATCCTGTTTCTGCCATAACTTTGCTCACTTTATTTTTAATAGTGCTGTTCACTCTTTCCACCTTCGCACTCGCCTGTGGACGGTATGGAGTGTGCAGCTTGCTATCAATTCCCATCAACTTACACATTCCTTGAAAGACATCACCTGTAAAATGGGTACCCCTATCACTTTCGATAATTCTAGGGATACCATATCTACATACAAATTCCTGCACAATTTTCTTAGCAGTAAACATAGCGGTGTTTGTGGCCGCAGGAAATGCTTCGACCCAATTTGAGAATACATCTATACAAACAAGTACATATTTCAAATTTCGACAAGGGGTAATTGAATAAAGTCAATCTGTATTACCTGAAAAGGGCCGCCTGTAGGTGGGATATGAGATGGTTCTGTTGGTATTGCCTTTCCGATATTCTTTCTCAGACAGGTAAGGCATGACATTGCTCTCTTACTTGCATGAGACGGGCGCACCAATATGCTCTTACCAACTTGCACATTCCCTCCTTGCCCAGATGAGTCAGCCCGTGAGCTGCCTCAGCTAAACACGGAAGATATGCTCTGGGGGCCACCGGTTTACCTTGTCCATCCGTCCAGAGTCCTGAGGACTCCTGGCCATATCCCTTTGCCTTCCAGACTGCCTTTTCCTGTGTGGAACACAAATTTTGCATCTCACACAACTTCTGTGTGTTGATGGTATTAAATACCATCAGTTGTGTGGTGTCTGTCTGTCTGGGGGTACCAGCTGCTAACTTAGCTGCTTCGTCTGCTCGGCTGTTACCAAGTGACACTGGGTCCTGGCTATATGTGTGTGCTTTACACTTGATAACAGCCACTCTGTCGGGTTCCTGTATCGCTGTTAGAAGCCTTTTGATGTGAGCTGCATGCGCTACCGGTGTACCAGCTGCCGTCATGAAGTTTCTGAGGCGCCATAGGGCTCCGAAATCATGGACTACCCCGAATGCGTATCTAGAGTCGGTGTAGATATTGGCTGATTTGCCCTTAGCCAATTCACATGCTCTGGTTAGGGCGACCAGTTCAGCAACCTGGGCTGAGTGAGGTGGGCCTAGCGGTTCCGCTTCTATGGTGCCTTGGTCGTCTACGACTGCGTATCCAGTACACAAGTCTCCCGAGTCTGACTGTCTGTGACAACTACCGTCCGTGTAGAAAGTAAAATCTACATCTTCCAGTGGGTTGTCACTGATATCAGGCCTTGCGGTAAAATTTTGGGTCAAATATTCCATACAATCATGTGTGTCCTCCTTTGTATTAAATCCTCCTTCCCCACCACTCTCATCCCCCACCCTTTGTGCCTGTCCAGGCACACCTGGGAGGTATGTTGCAGGATTTAATGCACTGCATCTCCTTATGGTGATGTTTACGGGGGCCATTAGTGCCAATTCCCATCTTGTAAACCGCGCTGATGAGACGTGCCTGGTTTGGGCAGAGTTTAGCAAGGCTGACACTGCATGTGGTGTATGAATTGTGAGGTTGTGACCTAGCACTGCATCTTCGCTTTTTGTTACTAGCAATGCTATCGCAGCAACGCTTCGCAAGCATGTGGGGAGGGATCGCGCTACCGTATCTAGCTGAGCGCTATAGTATGCTACCGGCCTGCTGGCATCACCGTGCTTTTGGGTTAGGACGCCTGCCGCGCAACCAGCACTTTCTGTTCCGTACAGCTCAAAGGGTTTCCCATAGTCTGGCATACCTAATGCTGGTGCCTGCGTTAGGCACTGTTTAAGTCTCTCAAATGCCATCTCGGACTCGTCTGTGTGCGAAATCCGATCAGGCTTGTTTGAGGAAACCATCTCCTGCAAAGGTAATGCTAGAATGGAAAATCCTGGGATCCAGTTACGGCAATACCCACACATTCCTAAAAACGTTCTGATCTGTTGCTGGGTTTGTGGCAGAGTCATGTCTCTAATTGCTTGAATTCTATCAGCGGTCAGGTGTCTCAGTCCTTGTGTTAGACAGTGTCCCAAATACTTTACCTTAGTTTGGCATAATTGCAACTTGTCTTTGGAAACCTTGTGTCCAGTGTCTGAAAGATGAAACAGGAGCTGTTTCGTATCCTTCAGGGATGCTTCCAATGAATCAGAACACAGTAGTAGATCATCCACGTACTGTATTAATACTGATCCACTCTCTGGTTGGAAAGACTGTAAACAATCATGCAAAGCCTGGGAAAATATACTTGGACTGTCTATGAAACCTTGTGGTAATCGAGTCCATGTGTATTGGACTCCTCTGTATGTAAATGCAAACAAATATTGGCTGTCATGGTGCAGAGGTACCGAAAAGAAAGCAGAGCAGAGGTCAATAACAGTGAAAAATTTCGCAGTGGGAGGGATTTGCATAAGGATGACAGCTGGATTTGGCACTACGGGGAACTGACTCTCGACTATTTTGTTAATCCCCCTTAGATCCTGCACTAGCCTGTAACCCCTCCCCCCACTCTTTTTAACAGGGAAGATGGGACTGTTGGCAGTGCTGGACGTTCTTACCAGAATGCCCTGTTGTAGCAAGCGCTCTATTACTGGGTAAACTCCTAACTCCACCTCTGGCTTCAGAGGGTACTGTGGGATTTTTGGAGCTATCCTACCATCTTTTACTTGCACAACTACTGGAGCTACGTTTGCCATCAATCCAGTGTCTTGTCCGTCTTTAGTCCACAGTGACTCTGGTATCTGGGATGTCATTTCTTCTACTTGGGATGGAGTCCTATTTGTCATAATGGTATGTGACATTAATTTTGATGGGGAGTCTAACATGTCTCGCACTTCCTGAGCGTGATTCTCAGGTATGTCCAAGAATACACCTTCAGGAGTACAATAAATGACGCACCCCATTTTACACAATAAGTCTCTTCCCAGGAGATTAGTCGGTGCCGATGCAGCCAGCAAAAAGGAATGCTTGGTATGTAAGGGCCCTACTGTAATCTCGGCTGGTTTGCTAACAGGGTAGTGCTGGACTACTCCCGTTACTCCCATGGCTGGAATTGTCTTACCAGTGGTTCTCATGCCCACTGTCGAATTTATCACTGATTTGGCCGCACCTGTATCTACAAGGAAGTTTAATGATTTACCAGCTACATTGATTGCAATTTCAGGTTCACTTCCAAGACTTGCAATCAATTTTACTGGCTGCAGATTACAGGTATGGCCACACCCCTATTGGGTATGGTGACCTCCCTGAATCCCGCTGGCAGCAACTACTTGTGAAGGGGTTAAATGGGAACTACCAGAGGCTTGCCAGTCTCTGTTCGGGGGATATCTTTTTGTTTCCCCTGCATGTGGCTCATAACTCCGTTTCTGCGGACCCTGCTCCCAATGTCGTGTGTCGTGTCGTTGTCTAGGGGGTTGATATGAGTTTTGTGAATTTTTCACTCTACAGTCTCGTGCCATGTGTCCCTGTCTATGACAAGAAAAACAAGTTACCACATTTGACTTACCCACAGGGTTTGGTGATTTATACAAAGGCTGCCTTGTGGTCAGGGCCTGTATACTTACGGCCATTAATTTATCACCTTGTGATTCCCTGTGTCTGGTGATATTCCGGTCGTGATCAATAGCAGCCTCTCTCAAAGTAGCCACCGACAGACCTCGCCAACATGGTTGCGTGGTCTGTACCCTTGTCTTTAATGTCTCTTTTAAACCATCCATTAGTACAGATACTGCTACTTCTCGATGGTTTATGTTTGTTTTAATGTCCTCTATACCTGTATATTTTGCCATTTCTAATAATGCCCTGTGAAAATATTCTGCAGCAGTTTCTGACTCTTTTTGCTTAATGTAGAAAATCTTGTTCCATTTAACTACCGCTGGGAAATACTACTTTAACTGTAAATTTATTCTTTTTACATTGTCTTTGTTGTACACATCTGTAAGAGGTACATCCTGATCCAATCCACAGTCAGCTAAAAATTGAGCTGCGTCGACATTGGAGGGTAAACATGCCCTCAGCAATATCTGCCAGTCTTTGTTATTGGGCTCTAAAGTGTTACCTAGGTCTCTGATGTATTTTTGGCTAGCAACTAAGTCTTTCCTAGGGTCAGGGAATTCAGACACTATGGTTCTTAATTCCATTCGGGAAAATGGGCTGTACATGGCAATGTTCCTAACAGGAGTGATTCCTGTGGTGTCAGTTTTCCCATTTGGCACTGCTATTACCCTAACAGGATTAAGTCTACTAACATCATTCTGTGTAGGTTCTACAGCCTGTGGTGAAATGGTTTCAGCATAGTGTATGGTGCCGTACTTACCTGTTGATACGACCTCACCTATCCCTCCGCTAGGGGCTTTTGTTACTAATCTAGTGGGTGGAGCCGTGCCTACTGTTGTCTCTGCTATGGTGGCTGCTAGAGAGAGCGCTGATATTGTTGCCGATTCGTCTTCTTGATCACACTCCTGGGGAAAGTTCAAAACAGGGTACAACTTGCACGGGTTAATACTTGCATTAGTTAACTTATTAACATTTACACAGTTGCTAAGTGTTTGTTTGTTACACCCTAATGCGTCATTCTCCGCAACCAATTTCTCTCCTGATATGTATGGTGGCGGCGGGGCCGTGGCTATCAATTTCTTGATAGGATTAGATCCCGCCGCCAGAGCCAATCCTCTCTGTATTTCACCCTCCTGTTGCCATAACTGCAAATAATCATAATGTTGGATTCGTCTCTTTGTTGATTTAATGAGACATATCCTCCTCCTTAAATTTTGCAACACTTCTGGGCTAAAGCTACCTACTCTTGGGAATTTCTCCCCGTCATGTACTGTCATTCTCTCCCATTCATCACATAAAACCTCTGTATGTAAACCATATTTTTCACACATTACATACCTTGCCGACCCGACTGGTCGGTTCACTGAATCAACCCGAACCGAGGTTGATCGCCCCCTTCCTGAACAATTAGCCCCCATAACTTGCAGGCGTTGCTTTCACCACCTCTGACCTTCAATCAGGGTCTTCAGCGAACCCTTACAAAAACCAAAATGTTCATGATAGGCTGACGGTGGCGGTTTACCGAGTACCCCACTCACTCGCCCACGCCGACCAATACGACCTACACACTGCCTTAGCGCTGGCGTACTCGACCCAGGGCCCCTATGAACCTCTATTTACTGGAACATGCGAGGGATATCCGCAGAACACTTACTCTTTCCAGTAACTATTGGTTGTTGGACAATTCCTGAGTGACCAGCGAACTTCCCTTCAGAAAATAAAAAATTACACAAATCACGTCAGAATGTACAAATAGTTTTATGACCGGGTTCGTACACAAATGGTACTGGTCAGACTAACTAATGCACACAATTACGTGCGGTACAATCGTTCAGCACATAAGCAACTAATCTTATGTGCTGAGCGACCAGTGGAATCGAAAATTTCGGCTGCGAATTCCTTCAGCCAGAGCTTTATTGGCCTATATGGGTTTTGCACCAACCCCCTGGGTTGTGCCCTTTTTCTCTTATTTATAGCAGACTTCTTTGTCTGCTGTACCTGGACCTCCTGGTCTGTAGTATGACCTCCTGGTCTACTATACTCTACTGCTCAAATTTTATATTTAACCAGGGATGCCTCCCTCGCCACCATGTACGACACTTACATGCATGTACCTCTGCGAGAACTCGACTTCTTGTGGTTCAACCTGAAAATTGTATAAACTTATATATACAAAACACTCACTCACCACATGTACACTTTTGTTTCTATTTCTATTTCTGCGCAGAAATTTTCTTTAGACCAGATGTGTTGTGAATTTGGAGAAGGATCTGTTAATCTAAATTTCGGACACTAAAATAGACTTGCGCTACTTACCACGTTGCCACCTTTTCGCCTGTTAAACTAACACTAGCGTGTGATTTGAGTTACGTGGGCGTACCCGGACGCTCCGTTGCGTAATATACGCTGCGAGCGTCGGCCTTTGAGTTGCGTACGCGAGTCTCATTCTTTGTTAGAGACACGTGTACGCAAAGCAAATATCCACCGCAACACAACTAACACGTTTATCAATGTAGATGATCCTCGATCGTCTACCGCGCACCACACCTATCTCTCCTTATACCTTAGGTAGAGTTGCGTGTGGGCTTTACACTTTATCCCTTAATATATTACTTTTACACTTTAACTATGAAATAGCGACAAATCTCTCTTAGCACGTTTTATCAATTATAAAATGGCAAACAGGAGAGTGATATGAAAATACACGAATGAAAAAGAAATGCAGATATGTGCGTGTGTACGCAAGACAGAAATAAACAGTTTTAAAAGACACTAGCATTTTGTTCTTACCTCCGGTTCCGGATTCCTTCAGCACCCTTTACTAAGCGAAGCAGACGCTTATCCAAACAGCACTACGAGGAATATGACCTCCCGCCCTTTGCTGCTGGATAATGTCTGCTGAAATTACCTAGCAGAGATATGTGAAGGACCGACGAGCCGCCAATTGATAAAGCTAAATTATTTATCTTATTTAAAACCCTTTACGAGGTCTAAGAACGCTGTACGCTATTGACGTATGGAGTACCGTAAGGGTACGCACGTTGCGTAACAATCGCTTAGCCGTAGTCGAGACGCTCAAGCGTCACGTTTGCTCACGGCCAAGAGATCACAGGCAGGCACGCTATTGGCTGCCGACTAACGTAATGATTCGCTATAGCGATGCGAACGCTCGGGACCACGAGGAGATCACCAGCGGCGCAGACGCTCACAATGTTAAACCTTTGTAACTATACCATAAAACAATGTATTATGCAGTAAACCTTGGTGCAGAGATAGAGTGTAGATGCAACACAATGTACCCTTATTAACTTAAAAGCTGTTCGAGCGTCTCCGACGCTCTGAGAATACTTAACACTATAAGAAATACACAAATACCGTGCTTAGGGTCTAACGCCTAATATGAATGTTATACTTGAGAAAAGAATAATACAATTACAAGTCATACACTACAATATAACATAGACTAACTAACCAGATAACTACTCAGTAAATACAATACAATACAATTACGTTTTAAGGGAAATTGAGAGAAAAAGGAGCAGAGAGAGAGAGAGAGATATGGCCCATAATAACAAGAAAGACAATATGATTGCGGAGAAAACTTACGCACAAAGGGAACGATCGCATGCGCCTCTGGACATCCAGCTCCCGATTATCAGCAATGAGAACCGTTGAAGAGTGAGAGCTGGATGTGATCGGCTTGTCTATTTATGCCCCACACACAATACAATTCAATGGTCCCTACATTCTTATTGTTCATTGGACACAGGAATTCCTCTTCGCATTATAACAAAAGGTCATAGGTTGATTCATACAGGTGGGCTGTGACAATTTCCAACTGCTCAGGTGGGTGGGAAACTAGGTTTCCCGCCGCATGGATAAGTAAGTGCAAATAATAGTAAATGGACATAAACTTCTTATGTCCATAACTATTCGCACGAGCGATTAATCTGCTTCAAACCAACACCGGAATATTGCTAATTAAATACTCTTCCGATGGATACTAAACACCACTGTATTACTCCTGTCTGACCCTTCGTATCAAACAATGAGGGATCTCTTTGTCCAGGAACATGCTACATTAACTAAACTTTCAGAATCTATCAAAGGGACCATAATCTACAAAATACATTATATAGTTAAAATATGTAACGATTGAGTCGCACGCTACGATCACATAAACTCTACCGTAAATGCGCATATCGTGCGCCTGCGGGTGCACGCGACTGCGAGTATGCGCACGCACGGGAGAGTGTACGCATGCGCAGTGCGGACATGTATGAGGTGCAAATATGGCAGTGTGCATCGTGATATTTTTCTGACTTTGACACCTGTAATTATGCCCCCTTGTAGTTTAGCCCCCAGTAGTAATGCTGCCAGTAGTTTGCCCCTTTGTAGCTTGCCCCCTTGTAGTAATGCCCCCAGTAGTTTGCCCCCAGTAGTTTTCCCCAGCAGTAAAGCCCCCCAGTAGTTTGCCCCCAGTACTAGAGCCCCCCAGTAGTTTGCCCCTCTGTAGTATGCCCCAGTAGTAAAGGCCCCCAGTAGTTTGCCCCCAGTACTAGAGCCCCCCAGTAGTTTGCCCCCAGTACTAGAGCCCCCCAGTAGTTTGCCCCCAGTACTAGAGCCCCCCAGTAGTTTGCCCCTCTGTAGTTTGCCCCAGTAGTTTGCCCCCAGTACTAGAGCCCCCCAGTAGTTTGCCCCAGCAGTAAAGCCCCCCAGTAGTTTGCCCCCAGTACTAGAGCCCCCGGTAGTTTGCCCCTCTGTAGTTTGCCCCAGTAGTAAAGGCCCCCAGTAGAAACGCCTGTGGTACACATATAGGAGGGAGGGACGGGGGGGGAGGGAAAGAACTATACTTACCTAGCCCCGCTCCCGCCGCAGTTCTCTCTCGCCGCCCGCTCCTCTGCACTATGAGAGAGACGTCATGACGTCTCTCCCATAGCGCGCACTGACAGAGCCGGAAGCCGGAGCTCAGTACTGAGCTCCTTGCCTCCGGCTGCCGCTGCGGAGAGGGAGACGGGCGCCCGCTGGTAACGCGATCTCAGCGGGCGCCCGGCATCTCCCTGCAGCGCCGCCCGGGACATCGGGTTAGGTGAGCCGGGGGAGGCGGAACTGCGTTCCGTCTCCTGGTGGAACTGACGGAACGCAGTTCCGGCCCGTTCCGGCTCACTTTAACCCCTGGTAGTGTCCATATTATATTCGAAAATGAATTACCCCACACAGTGAAGCCAGAGACATTCCCAGCAGCCCAGGCTGAAGAACAAAAGTCGTTCAGTGTGTCACACGAGCCGAATGAATGGAAACAGCTGCACTGCTTCTCCCTGCAAGGGATGCTGCAGGAAAGTGCAATCAGGCTCCTCTCTTCACGCCAGCCACAGTCGCCAGAGGAGGAAGTGTGATGTGACGTCATGACGTCACTGTGGTGCTCCCAGTAACCCTGACAAAGTACCATTGTCTTGTTGCTTTGTGGCACATTATAAATGTGGTAATGGCGGTCACGGTTGCAAAGTGTGTGGCAGGTGGTACTGCGTACCTGCTCCCAAATTCTTAAGGGTACTCCGTACCCGAGCGTACCCAGTGGCAAACGCAAGATTTCTAGAAGGGGGTTTCCAGATGCATTCCACAATTGCCCACTCTGCTGAACATTGGCGCAAGTGCAGGAGCCTTGGTGCCTTGTAACGATCCTGGATATTAAAGTAAACATTGGTCTTTTTATACACTGGATACTGTATGGAATACAGTATTACTATTTAACACAATATAAATGTTCTATAGTATAGGCTGTATCAAACATAGTCAAATAATAAATAAAAACACAAACATACAGTAATAGAATGAGTACTGCACTTTCTAAGCACACATTCTCCCACCTCATGGTACAGCTCCTGTCTATTCTTCCTGGTAGCTACTCTCTGGTCCAGTGCATTGATTGAGGACTCAGATCCACACACACTGTAAACTTTGTAGAAGAAGCTGCTATCACTGGGCATAAGCAGTATCTCTGCTCTGTCCCATAAACTGCATGTTGTGGTGACAGTAATCGTATTATATACCGTTGCTGATTTGAGCCACTAGCCAAGAGGAGGGGGGGGGGGTTTCCAGGCAGCTAGAAACCCCCCCTGTGTTTGCCTATGGTACCCGCATACTTGCACCACTGCTGCTAAGAAATGTGTGATTTAAAATAAAAGACAATTAAATGAACATTTTTTTTTCAGAACACTCCATACACACAGACACAAACGCGCGCGCACATATATTCATGCATATATTTATCTTAATATAGGGGGGGGCACCAATATTTATCTTGCCTCCGGGCAACTGGGACGAACTTACGCCACTGCTAAGAGGCCTAGAGCTAGCTATGAGTTTGGGGCGGGGGGTCCATGCCTTTTTTAAATTTATTTTTTTACATTTTAGCCATGTTTTCCTTGAAAGCCTGCAAGGATCCTGTTGCTCTGTGCAGTTTTCTTCAATCTCGCCTGCCAGTAAGTCTTTTATATAGACAGGTTTAGCCGCAGTTTTGTGGCAGAAACTAAAACTGGCACTTAGTAAAGCCAGGGTTTCTATAGTTGTAATGTAAGTAACATAGGGCCTAATTCAGACTTGATCGCAGCAGCAAAATTGTTCTCTAATGGGCAAAACCATGTGCACTGCAGGTGGGGCAGATAAAACATGTGGAGAAAGAGTTAGATTTGGGTGGGTTATTTTGTTTCTGTGCATTGTAAATACTGGCTGCTTTATTTTTACACTGCAATTTAGATTTCAGTTTGAACACACCCCACCCCCCAGTCCGGTGGATCAAACCCCGTTGCCTGCATAGATATTTACCTACACGCATGGCATAGTGGAAGGCTTCCCAAGCCCTCCCTGTGCCACATAAGCACAGTGACTCGGCACTTCATCCGTGCCACATAATGTTACGGCGCGTGATGTCAAAGAGGTGCCGCCCCGTCACTGCCGCGCCCAGAAGGCTAGCATCCCGGCAGCCGGCAGTGTCATACTGCAGACTCCACTGCACAGCCCTGAGCCAAGCCATTTGCAACACTGTCAGGCAGCAGATCCATGGCAGCAGCAGCGTGTCTGATCCTGACTGAGGTGAGGTCACTGACATGCTGCCTGGCTGCTGCTTATAGGGTAGCGTCTAGTTTCCCTTCTTGGAGAGGACCTTTCCCATAAGCCCCTGGGTCCATGTCATAAACTATTTGGAATAGTAACCTGTGGCGAGTGAAGTGAGACACTGAGGCCGAAGCGTGGCGAGCGAAGCGAGCCCGCAAGGGTCCAATGGTGCATAGAAAAAACAAAATAACCTCAAATGAATGAAGAACCGAGAAAACATTTAGGTGCTGTAAGGGCGGAAGTTATCTACTGCCCTCTCGTGCTGTCACTTCCTGGTCCTGATCACAAAGGGAACATAGACACATCCCTGCTGATAGACAGTGATATGGTATGCAGTGCAGTCTATGGCACTATTTAATAACGCTATATATAATATGTTATATATGAGTCTAAATAATAAGATTTTACTTACCGATAAATCTATTTCTCGTAGTCCGTAGTGGATGCTGGGACTCCGTCAGGACCATAGGGATTAGCGGCTCCGCAGGAGACAGGGCACAAAAATAAAAGCTTTAGGACTAGGTGGTGTGCACTGGCTCCTCCCCCTATGACCCTCCTCCAAGCCTCAGTTAGGATACTGTGCCCGGACGAGCGTACACAATAAGGAAGGATTTTGAATCCCGGGTAAGACTCATACCAGCCACACCAATCACACCGTACAACCTGTGATCTGAACCCAGTTAACAGTATGACAAACGTAGGAGCCTCTGAACAGACGGCTCACAACAATAACAACCCGATTTTGTTGTAACAATAACTATGTACAAGTATTGCAGACAATCCGCACTTGGGATGGGCGCCCAGCATCCACTACGGACTACGAGAAATAGATTTATCGGTAAGTAAAATCTTATTTTCTCTGACGTCCTAGTGGATGCTGGGACTCCGTCAGGACCATGGGGATTATACCAAAGCTCCCAAACGGGCGGGAGAGTGCGGATGACTCTGCAGCACCGAATGAGAGAACTCCAGGTCCTCTTTAGCCAGGGTATCAAATTTGTAGAATTTTACAAACGTGTTCTCCCCCGACCACGTAGCTGCTCGGCAGAATTGTAATGCCGAGACCCCTCGGGCAGCCGCCCAAGATGAGCCCACCTTCCTTGTGGAATGGGCCTTGATAGATTTAGGCTGTGGCAGGCCTGCCACAGAATGTGCAAGTTGAATTGTGCTACAAATCCAACAAGCAATCGTCTGCTTAGAAGCAGGAGCACCCAGCTTGTTGGGTGCATACAGTATAAACAGCGAGTCAGATTTTCTGACTCCAGCCGTCCTTGAAATATATATTTTCAATGCTCTGACAACGTCCAGCAACTTGGAATCCTCCAAATCGCTAGTAGCCGCAGGCACCACAATAGGCTGGTTCAGGTGAAACGCTGAAACCACCTTAGGCAGAAACTGAGGACGCGTCCGCAGTTCTGCCCTGTCCGAATGGAAAATCAGATATGGGCTTTTATACGATAAAGCCGCCAATTCTGACACTCTCCTGGCTGAAGCCAGGGCCAGTAGCATGGTTACTTTCCATGTAAGATATTTCAAATCCACCGATTTGAGTGGCTCAAACCAATGGGATTTGAGAAAATCCAAAACTACATTAAGATCCCACGGAGCCACTGGGGGCACAACCGGGGGCTGTATATGTAGTACTCCTTTTACAAAAGTCTGGACTTCAGGAACTGAAGCCAATTCTTTCTGGAAGAAAATCGACAGGGCCGAAATTTGAACCTTAATGGACCCTAATTTGAGGCCCATAGACAATCCTGTTTGCAGGAAATGTAGGAATCGACCCAGTTGAAATTCCTCCGTCGGGGCCTTCCTGGCCTCACACCACGCAACATATTTTCTCCAAATGCGGTGATAATGTTGTGCAGTCACCTCCTTCCTGGCTTTTACCAGGGTAGGGATGACCTCTTCCGGAATGCCTTTTTCCCTTAGAATTCGGCGTTCAACCGCCATGCCATCAAACGCAGCCGCGGTAAGTCTTGGAATAGACACGGTCCCTGCTGAAGCAGGTCCCGTCTTAGAGGTAGAGGCCACGGATCTTCCGTGAGCATCTCCTGAAGTTCCGGGTACCAAGTTCTTCTTGGCCAATCCGGAGCCACGAGTATCGTTCTTACTCCCCTTTGCCGTATAATTCTCAGTACTTTTGGTATGAGAGGCAGAGGAGGAAACACATACACTGACTGGAACACCCACGGTGTTACCAGAGCGTCCACAGCTATTGCCTGAGGGTCTCTTGACCTGGCGCAATACCTGTCCAGTTTTTTGTTGAGGCGGGACGCCATCATATCCACCTTTGGTTTTTCCCAACGGTTCACAATCATGTGGAAGACTTCTGGATGAAGTCCCCACTCTCCCGGGTGTAGATCGTGTCTGCTGAGGAAGTCCGCTTCCCAGTTGTCCACTCCCGGAATGAACACTGCTGACAGTGCTATCACATGATCTTCCGCCCAGCGAAGAATCCTTGCAGCTTCTGCCATTGCCCTCCTGCTTCTTGTGCCGCCCTGTCTGTTTACGTGGGCGACTGCCGTGATGTTGTCCGACTGGATCAACACCGGCTGACCCTGAAGCAGGGGTTTTGCCAGGCTTAGAGCATTGTAAATCGCTCTTAGCTCCAGTATATTTATGTGAAGAGACATCTCCAGGCTTGACCACACTCCCTGGAAGTTTCTTCCCTGTGTGACCGCTCCCCAGCCTCTCAGACTGGCATCCGTGGTCACCAGGACCCAGTCCTGTATGCCGAATCTGCGGCCCTCTAACAGATGAGCACTCTGCAACCACCACAGAAGAGACACCCTTGTCCGTGGAGACAAAGTTATCCGCTGATGCATCTGCAGATGCGATCCGGACCATTTGTCCAGCAGATCCCACTGAAAAGTTTGTGCGTGGAATCTGCCGAATGGAATCGCTTCGTAAGAAGCCACCATTTTTCCCAGGACTCTTGTGCATTGATGCACAGACACTTTTCCTGGTTTTAGGAGGTTCCTGACAAGTTCGGATAACTCCCTGGCTTTCTCCTCCGGAAGAAACACCTTTTTCTGAACCGTGTCCAGAATCATTCCCAGGAACAGCAGACGTGTCGTCGGGGTCAATTGAGATTTTGGAAAATTCAGAATCCACCCGTGCTGTTGCAGCACTACTTGGGTTAGTGCTACTACGTCCTCCAGCTGTTCTCTGGACCTTGCCCTTATCAGGAGATCGTCCAAGTAAGGGATAATTAATACGCCTTTTCTTCGCAGAAGAAACATCATTTCGACCATTACCTTGGTAAAGACCCGAGGTGCCGTGGACAATCCAAACGGCAGCGTCTGAAACTGATAATGACAGTTTTGCACCACGAACCTGAGGTACCCTTGATGTGAAGGGCAAATTGGGACATGCAGGTAAGCATCCTTGATGTCCAGGGACACCATAAAGTCCCCTTCTTCCAGATTCGCTATCACTGCTCTGAGTGACTCCATCTTGAACTTGAATTTTTGTATGTACAGGTTCAAAGATTTCAGATTTAGAATAGGTCTTACCGAGCCGTCCGGCTTCGGTACCACAAATAGTGTGGAATAATACCCCTTTCCCTGTTGTAGGAGGGGTACCTTGACTATCACCTGCTGAGAATACAGCTTGTGAATGGCTTCCAATACCGTCGCCCTGTCTGAGGGAGACGTTGGCAGAGCAGACTTTAGGAACCGGCGAGGGGGAGACTTCTCGAATTCCAACCTGTAACCCTAAGATACTACCTGCAGGATCCAGGGGTCCACCTGTGAGTGAGCCCACTGTGCGCTGAAATTCTTGAGTCGACCCCCCACCGCCCCTGAGTCCGCTTGTAAAGCCCCAACGTCATGCTGAGGGCTTTGCAGAAGCCGGCTTCTGCTCCTGGGAGGGAGCTGCTTGGTGCACTCTCTTACCCTTTCCTTTGCCTCGGGGCAGATATAACTGTCCTTTTGCCCGCTTGTTCTTATAGGAACGAAAGGACTGCGGCTGAAAAGACGGTGTCTTTTTCTGTTGGGAGGGGACCTGAGGTAAAAAGGTGAATTTCCCGGCTGTTGCCGTGGCCACCAAATCCGATAGACCGACCCCAAATAATTCCTCCCCTTTATACGGCAATACTTCCATATGCCGTTTGGAATCCGCATCACCTGACCACTGTCGCGTCCATAAACTTCTTCTGGCAGATATGGACATCGCACTTACTCTCGATGCCAGAGTGCAAATATCCCTCTGAGCATCTCGCATATAAAGAAAAGCATCCTTTAATTGCTCTATAGTCAATAAAATACTGTCCCTATCCAGGGTATCAATATTTTCAGTCAGGGAATCCGACCAAACCACCCCAGCACTGCACATCCATGCTGAGGCGATGGCTGGTCGCAGTATAACACCAGTATGAGTGTATATACTTTTCAGGGTAGTTTCCAGCCTCCTATCAGCTGGATCCTTGAGGGCGGCCGTTTCAGGAGACGGTAACGCCACTTGTTTTGATAAGCGTGTGAGTGCCTTATCCACCCTAGGGGGTGTTTCCCAGCGCGCCCTAACCTCTGGCGGGAAAGGATATAATGCCAATAACTTCTTTGAAATTAGCAGTTTTCTATCGGGGTTAACCCACGCTTCATCACACACTTCATTCAATTCCTCTGATTCAGGAAAAACTACAGGTAGTTTTTTCAGACCCCACATAATACCCCTTTTTGTGGTACTTGCAGTATCAGAGATATGCAAAGCCTCCTTCATTGCCGTGATCATATAACGTGTGGCCCTACTGGAAAATACGTTTGTTTCTTCACCGTCGACACTAGATTCGGTGTCCGTGTCTGGGTCTGTGTCGACCGACTGAGGTAAAGGGCGTTTTACAGCCCCTGACGGTGTCTGAGACGCCTGGACAGGTACTAACTGGTTTGCCGGCCGTCTCATGTCGTCAACTGATTTTTGTAACGTGCTGACATTATCACGTAATTCCATAAACAAAGCCATCCATTCCGGTGTCGACTCCCTAGGGGGTGACATCACCATTACCGGCAATTGCTCCGCCTCCACACCAACATCGTCCTCATACATGTCGACACACACGTACCGACACACAGCAGACACACAGGGAATGCTCTTATCGAAGACAGGACCCCACTAGCCCTTTGGGGAGACAGAGGGAGAGTTTGCCAGCACACACCCAAGCGCTATAAATATATAGGAACAACCCTACAGAAGTGTTGTTTCCTTTATAGCAGCTTAATATATCAATATCGCCAAAAAAGTGCCCCCCCTCTCTGTTTTTTTACCCTGTTTCTGTAGTGCAGTGCAGGGGAGAGTCCTGGGAGCCTTCCTCGCAGCGGAGCTGTGCAGGAAAATGGCGCTGTGTGCTGAGGAGATAGGCCCCGCCCCCTATTTCGGCGAGCTCTTCTCCCGGTGTTTGTGAGACCTGGCAGGGGTTAAATACATCCATATAGCCCCAGGGGCTATATGTGATGTATTTTTAGCCAGAACAAGGTATTATCATTGCTGCCCAGGGCGCCCCCCCCCCAGCGCCCTGCACCCTCAGTGACCGCTGGTGTGAAGTGTGCTGACAACAATGGCGCACAGCTGCAGTGCTGTGCGCTACCTCATGAAGACTGAAAAGTCTTCTGCCGCCGGTTTCTGGACCTCTTCACTTTTTCGGCATCTGCAAGGGGGTCGGCGGCGCGGCTCCGGGACCGGACTCCATGGCTGGGCCTGTGTTCGATCCCTCTGGAGCTAATGGTGTCCAGTAGCCTAAGAAGCCAATCCATCCTGCACGCAGGTGAGTTCACTTCTTCTCCCCTAAGTCCCTCGTTGCAGTGAGCCTGTTGCCAGCAGGACTCACTGAAAATAAAAAACCTAATAACTTTTTCTAAGCAGCTCTTTAGGAGAGCCACCTAGATTGCACCCTGCTCGGACGGGCACAAAAACCTAACTGGGGCTTGGAGGAGGGTCATAGGGGGAGGAGCCAGTGCACACCACCTAGTCCTAAAGCTTTTATTTTTGTGCCCTGTCTCCTGCGGAGCCGCTAATCCCTATGGTCCTGACGGAGTCCCAGCATCCACTAGGACGTCAGAGAAATAATATATATAAATATATGCATATACATATTTATAAACAGAGGTTAAAGTGAGCCGGAACGGGGCGGAACTGCGTTCCGTCAGTTCCAATTGGACGTTCCGCCTCTTCCGGCTCACCTAACCAAGAATGAGAGCCTGGAGCCGCATGGGGATGCCGGGCGCCCGCTGAGGTTGTGTTACCAGCGGGCGCCGGCCCCTTCCCCTCAGCGGCAGCCAGAGCTCAGGAGTGAGCTCCGGCTTCCGGCTGTGTGCGGCGCAGTGGGAGAGACATCATGATGTCTCTCCCATAGTTCCGATGAGCGGGCGCCAGGCGGAGGGCAGCACTGGTCCAGAAGGAGAAGCAGGGCTGGTGAGTATTGTGTGTGTTTGTTTTTTTGTGTGTGTGTGAAGTGGTGCTAATAGGGGGCATCTGTACTGAGGGCAGCTCTACTATGGGGCATCTGTACTGGGGGTAGCTCTACTTGGGGACATCTGTACTGGGGGCAGCTCTACTAGGGGGCAGCTGTACTGGGGGCAGCTCTACTAGGGGGCATCTGTACTGGGGGCAGCTCATCTGGAGGCATCTGTACTGGCAGTGGGGCATCTCTACAGGGGGCATCTGTACTGGGGGCATAACTACAGGGGGCATTTGTACTGGAGGCATAACTACAGGGGGCAGCTCTACTGGTGGCATCTGTACTGGGCATAGCTACAAAAGGCATCTGTACTTGGGGCATAACTACAGGGGGCATCTGTCCTGGTGGCATCTCTACAAAGGGCATAACTACAGGGGCATCTGTTCTGGGGGCAGCTCTACAGTGGGCATCTGTACTGGGGCAGCTCTACATGGGGCATCTCTGCTGGGGGCATCTCTACGAGGGCATAACTACTGGGGTCAATACTACACGGGGCATTACCACTGGGGGCCATATGTACAGTGGGCATTGCATAAGGGGCACTACTACTGCGGGCATTGTATAAGGGGTGCTACTGCTGTGGTCATTATGTGTATTTGGGGTGCTACTACTGTGGGCTTTGTGTATAAGGGGCACTAATGTGTATCATAACATAAGATTGTGCTACTGTGCACCGTAACTTGAATTGGGGATACTATTGGATGACCACGCCCCTTTCTTATTTGACACCACGCCCCTTTTTTGCGTGCAGTACCCAGAACCCCCCCCCCCCCTCACCCCTGATGGACCAAATTCTTTTTTCGAAAACACCCTTGTCAGCGGCCAGATCCTCACCCGCTGACGTCAGGAAGCGGCGGTATCATCGTGTGGCCAGGATCGCGTGGTCAGAGTCAAACACAGGAGCAGCAGATGTGGCGGTGTCACTGTAGTGAGGGCCCGCAGCTGGCGCTATCATGTGCTCGGCGATGCGATAGGCACCCAGTAACCGCTATACTTATTGCCTGCAGGAGCGACATATGCCTGGTGCTGTACGTCACCTCCGCATTCCTGTGCTTCTCTTCCGCGCGGTCTTCGTGACTTCCCCCTGCTGACATGCATGAGGTGCCCTTCTTCCTGCTGTATGCATCCTGTTTTGCCTCATGTGAAGTGATTTTACTTTTGTGTGCCATCCTGTGCTAGTATAGTATAGTGTTGTCACCGAAGTGTTTTTAAAGTGCTGTAGATTAGTTTTGTTAATCTTTATCCAATGTATAATGCATTTAAATATCATTAATTATTAAACTCTTTTGTTTTTACTTATTGAACAGCAGCATCAAGTTATACATATGTGTCTGCCATAAAACACATAGCAAAATATATATATATATATATATATATATATATATTGGATGAACCGGCACTCCTAAGTGGACTTGTAGTGCTCCGGTGCCCTCCAACAGAATATGGACTAGAAATGGAAGAGTGCTGCCTTCTTCCATTTCCAGCATATATATATATATATATATATATATATATATATAGCAGACAGATGGGCGGCACTCAGAAATAATATCAGGCGACAAGCAGGGTAAGGCAACGTTTCAAAGTGTTTACTTCTTCGTCCTGATGAAGAAGTAAACACTTCAAAACGTTGCCTTACCCTGCTTGTCGCCTGATATTATTTCTGAGTGCCGCCCATCTGTCTGCTATTTTGGACCTTAAGCTATTGAGGTATCTAGGAGGGCACCAGGCAAGTAATCGTTGTCATTATGGAGTGCTGCCACAATTGCTATTTATATATATATATATATATATATATATATATATACACACTGTACTATACATCAGATATATATAGCTGGCTATAAATGAATGAATACAGTATGTATATATCTGATGTGAATATATATATATTGTCAAAGTCGAAAAATATTGTAATGCATACATCATGTACTAACCACACACACAACCCCGCTGCGCATGCACTTGTTCCGCCGTGCGTGCACATATCCGCAATATGCGTATGATCGCTCCCGCGATCCTGCGCGTGGTATGGGTATTTACGGCGGAGTTTGTGAGCGCATAGAGGGTTATCAGAACATTACATATTTAACCCAAATAGTGCACATTGTACACACAGCCCCCCTGCACCACATCAGCAAGTATCAACAGTTTAAATGATTCCAGGACTAAGGGATTCGCCTTTGCATGATAGGAAGGGACAGACTAAGGTTATAAGGTGATGTCTAGTATCCAGCTGTAGGGTATTTTAAGGGTAACATTCCGGTGTTGGTTAGAGGAAGATCGCATGTTCCTGCGTATAGTTATGTGCAGAAGTAGAATATAGATATAAACTGTATTTACTGTATATTATGTATGCGGCGGGAATCCAGAGGAGACCACCCACAAGAGCAGTTGGAAAAGACATCGCCCACCTTTTCAAATCAACCTATGACCTCTCCTGTAATGTAAAGATGCATCTCTGTGTCCAATGAACAAAGGGATTACAGTAACCATTGTATTGTTTATGGAAGTTGTGTATAAAAAGCCTGTTGCTGCCTGGCCGGTCAGAAGACTCTGAACGCTATCTACCTGATGAGCGGAGAACTGGTCCAGGTTGCGCAAGCGAATATTCTCACGTATGTACATTGACTGTAGCCATTATTCTGTTGTAGATTTATCTTGTTAGCCTTGTAGTGTATCATTTGTATTGTTATCCCCTTTCAAATAATCCACTGTGGTGTTAGAACCCAGCGGTTAACTACATATCGGTGTTGTGTCCTCATTTCCCTGCTAAGGTTTAAAGTGTATTTTACTGTATAAGGTTTAAGAGTGTATTGATAAGGTGTGTACACACTGCGGGTACTTTATATCGTCAGCGATGCGTAAGGTTTAAGGTATAACATCACTGCATTATTACTAAGGTTTAAAGTTTATCAAAAGTGTGTGCGCACGCTGTGTGTACTTTGTACCCCAGCGCGGCGTGTGTACGCTAAGTCCGTACAACGTACGGAACTCTGTACGCAAATAGCGTACAAAGTGCGTAGCGTGTATCTTAAGTATAGCGGCCGCAGCGGCTCCATGGTAAGAGTGTGTTTAAAGGTATAGCTCTGTGTTTTAAGGTAATATCGACATTATCAATATATATATATATATATATATATATATATAATATGTGTGTGTATGTACACTGCTCAAAAAAATAAAGGGAACACTAAAATAACACATCCTAGATCTGAATGAATGGAATATTCTTATTAAATACTTTGTTCTTTACATAGTTGAATGTGCTGACAACAAAATCACACAAAAATTATCAATGGAAATCAAATTTATTAACCCATGGAGGTCTGGATTTGGAGTCACCCTCAAAATTAAAGTGGAAAAACACACTACAGGCTGATCCAACTTTGATGTAATGTCCTTAAAACAAGTCAAAATGAGGCTCATTAGTGTGTGTGGCCTCCACGTGCCTGTATGACCTCCCTACAACGCCTGGGCATGCTCCTGATGAGGTGGCGGATGGTCTCCTGAGGGATCTCCTCCCAGACCTGGACTAAAGCATCCGCCAACTCCTGGACAGTCTGTGGTGCAACGTGGCATTGGTGGATGGAGCGAGACATGATGTCCCAGATGTGCTCAATTGGATTCAGGTCTGGGGAACGGGCGGGCCAGTCCATAGCATCAATGCCTTCATCTTGCAGGAGCTGCTGACAGACTCCACCCACATGAGGTCTAGCATTGTCTTGCATTAGGAGGAACCCAGGGCCAACCGCACCAGCATATGGTCTCACAAGGGGTCTGAGGATCTCATCTCGGTACCTAATGGCAGTCATGCTACCTCTGGCGAGCACATGGAGGGCTGTGCGGCCCCCCAAAGAAATGCCACCCCACACCATTACTGACCCACTGCCAAACCGGTCATGCTGGAGGATGTTGCAGGCAGCAGAACGTTCTCCTTGGCTTCTCCAGACTCTGTCACGTCTGTCACATGTGCTCAGTGAGAACCTGCTTTCATCTGTGAAGAGCACAGGGCGCCAGTGGCGAATTTGCCAATCTTGATGTTCTCTGGCAAATGCCAAACGTCCTGCACGGTGTTGGGCTGTAAGCACAACCCCCACCTGTGGACGTCGGGCCCTCATACCACCACCCTCATGGAGTTTGTTTCTGATCGTTTGAGTAGACACATGCACCTTTGTGGCTTGCTGGAGGTCATTTTGCAGGGCTCTGGCAGTGCTCCTCCTGTTCCTCCTTGCACAAAGGCGGAGTTAGCGGTCCTGCTGCTGGGGTTGCCCTCCTACGGACTCCTCCACGTCTCCTGATGTACTGGCCTGTCTCCTGGTAACGCCTCCATGCTCTGGACACTACACTGACAGACACAGCAAACCATCTTGCCACAGCTCGCATTGATGTGCCATCTTGGATGAGCTGCACTACCTGAGCCACTTGTGTGGGTTGCAGGGAGGTCATACAGGCACGTGGAGGCCACACACACTAATGAGCCTCATTTTTACTTGTTTTAAGGACATTACATCAAAGTTGGATCAGCCTGTAGTATGTTTTTCCACTTTAATTTTGAGGGTGACTCCAAATCCAGACCTCCATGGGTTAATAAATTTGATTTCCATTGATAATTTTTGTGTGATTTTGTTGTCAGCACATTCAACTATGTAAAGAACAAAGTATTTAATAAGAATATTTCATTCATTCAGATCTAAGATGTGTTATTTTAGTGTTCCCTTTATTTTTTGAGCAGTGTATATATATATATATATATATATATCATTGTACATATACAGCAAACAGTTGGCGGCACTCACGGATATAAAACAGGTCAGGAGACCAGTTATTTCAACGTTTCGTTTCGATTTTAGCCACAAATCGTCATCAGGAATGTTTTTGTGGATGTGTGACTAAATGGATTTGTGACTAAATTGAAACGTTGAAATAACCTGTTTCCTCACCTGTTTTATGTCCATGAGTTCCGCCAACTGCTTGCTGTATAATCAGTTGATGTGGAGGGCACCCGGCGAATACTATTATAAGGAGAACGAATTGACAGAATAGGAGAGGAGTGGGTTAAACCTCAGCTAGTCTGGGGGGCAGGACGGTAAGGCATTATGGGAGTTTATTGTTAGCCAATAGGAGTGAACGTTGGGGGTAGGTGAAAAGGGTTTTTAAGCCTGGTAAAGGGGCTGGGTCAGCTTTTTCTGCTGTAATCGTGGTAGGGGTGAGTGCTCTTCACCCCCTTTTCTCCTGTGTTCGTGCTGCTTGCCCCTTATTGCTTTTACTCACTTGCATGGCCTGGGTGCATTTTATATTGTGCCCACCTTGTGTCCCCCTTTCTGTTGCCCATTACCTCCTGGTTATTTCGTGCTGGCCGCAAAGTCCCATCCCCGCCGCTCTGCTGGTGCTCCTGCACGTTATGCTGCTGCTGCCCCCTCTCCGTCTCGGGCCCCGGGCCTGAGCGCAGGCGCTCACGGCCGGGGCTCAGTTTCCTGGCGCCGCTGCGGGTGCGTCCGCTCCCACGCTGGCTGTGCCGCGGGCGCCGGAGGATTCTCCCGGCGCAGCGGCGGCTGGTGTGGGACGGGGTGCTGGGCGGCGGAGGACGAGATCGGGCGGTCGGAGGGGGAGCCAGCGGGGGTGCCCGCCGGCTGGAATCCCTCTCCGGCTGCGGCGGCTCGGGGACGCGCGCACGCGCGGTCCCCGTGCCCTCCACCGCTGAGAGTCGCTCCGGGGTACCCAGATGATGTTGGGGGTTTTGTTTAGGCTTGCGGCCAGTGGCTCATCCACTGGCCGCCCCTTCCAGGCAGCTCCTGTTTCGCGTGCGCGCGCATGCGGCTGGCGCTCGTGCTTCCTGGGAGCTCTCCCCGCTCCAGCGGGCGGGGCTCCTCGGATTCTTCTGTCATCACAGTGCGGGGCCAGAGAGGGGAGGTGCGATCTGGGAACGGTGGCCATCCGGTTCCCCAGGTGGGCAGGGCCATTGGGGGCCGGGACAGTGAGGGGGCGGCTGGCGCATCGCAGGAGATTGCGGGTCTGCGGAGGCCGTCTGGCGCTGGTCCCAGTCGGGGCCGACCGGGACGGCGCGGCAGCGACGAAAGGGCCGTCCCTGCTGCGGACCCGGGGAGCGCGGGGGACCGTTGGGGCTGCGGCTCCGGATCCCTCTGCTGTTGCGGCAGCAATATCGGTGATGACGGCGGCTTTTGCGCCGTTTTTGACGGCTTTGTCCCCGGGTGGCGTTTCTGTGGCTCCCGCTTCGGTCGACGCGGCCGTTCTCCCTGGTGCTTCTGGCCCCGCCATGGCGCAGTTTCTTCAGGCGTGTCGCGCTATGGGCTCCGCCGATGCGTTGCTGGGTGGCGCTGCCCTGTCGCCCGCAGGGGCGTCTGCTTTCATCCCCGCCGGGGGGCTTCAGCACCCGTGGCGGCTTTCCCTTCTTTTTCAGATTCGGATGCGGGTGACGATCGGGAAGAGGAGCCGGTCGTGGCGGACGTTTCGCCTTCAGGAAGCGGGCCAACCGGTGTGTGGGACACCGATACAGTTACTGTGTCTCGTGGGTCTTCCTCTTCCGGCAGTAGGTCCAGTAGGTCTTCTTCCTATTCTTCCTTGTTGCAGTCGGCAGCTAGTAGCTCCACGAAGGCTAAAAAGAGGACTTGCAAGTACGTGCGGCATGAGGCGCGGCACCGGGATAAGCGGTCTAGGAAGAGCGGTAGTAGTTCCCGTAGGGAAAGGAGGCGGCGTAATTTACCGGGTGTAGTTCGCTGCGATTACACAGCGTTGTTGCGGGGGTTGCGTGAGAGTTGCAGGAAGAAGATTAGGCGAGGGGAATACGTCGACCTTTTCACATTGACGGTAGCCCTTGCGAAGGGCGGTATTGGCGCGGAGGCCTTTCGCTCGTACGACAATTGGTAGGCGGGTTTCTGCGTGTTCGTGGCATGCTACTTGGAGGATCGCCCTGATGAGCACATCAACGTCATCAGGTACATTCACCTCGTGCATGACATGCAGCGTCAGTCTAAGGACAATACGTGGCTGCATTATGATAAGCAGTTCCGTCAGAAGCATGATTGCCTGCACATCATTGACTTCAGGTGCAAAGATGTGGAGGTATGGCTTCGGGTCACACGGGCGCAGGATATGAAAATGGTGGCAAAAGGGGGGTCCGTGGCTCAGACCGCGGTGGCAAATCAGTCCTGGCCCGCCTTTGAGGCTGCGCCGCGCCGCCCTTGGAGCGCGGCCCGTTCTGCGCAGCAGGCGCCGGTGAAGGGAAGTGCTTCGTGTTCAACAATTCCACGTGCCCCCTCGGTCAACGGTGTCGTTTTCGACACCTTTGCTTGCGATGTAATGGATCACACCCGGCTTCCAATTGCTTTCGCGCGTGGCGGCCGGGAGCTAAGGCAGCCGGGGGCGTGGCCGGAAAACCGACTGGGGAGGTTGCCGCTAGTTAGGGCGCCGTCCCCGGTTCATTTGGGGGCCATGCGCAAATGGTTGGGGTGGTACCCAAACAGAGACAACGCTAAATTTCTGCATGATGGTTTTGCATCAGGTTTTTGTTTGCCGGTGGAGGGGGAAGTTTTAGTTCGGGCCGCCAGGAACCTGCAGTCTGCTCAGGATTTCCCCGACATGCTTCGGGAAAAGGTCGAGCAGGAGGTTCGCCTGGGGAGAATGGCGGGCCCCTTTGCGCTGCCGCCTGTCGAGGATTTGATTATTTCCCCGGTGGGGGTCGTGCCCAAAAAGGCCCTGGGTAAGTTCCGGCTCATTCAGCATTTGTCTTATCCATCGGGGTCCTCGGTTAACGATGCAATTCCACCGGAGTGTTGTTCGGTGGTTTATCAATCTTTCGAGGATGCCCTGGGCATGGTACGGGGCTGCGGCCCTGAGGCCCTCATGGCTAAGCTTGATGTTGAATCGGCCTTTCGCTTGTTCCCTTTGCACCCGGAGTCGTTTTGATTCATGGGTTTCCGCGTCGGGGAGGAATACTTTGTAGACAAGTGTCTGCCTATGGGGTGTTCCGTTTCGTGTGCCTTTTTCGAAAAGTTCAGCACCTTTTTACATTGGTGTGTGGAGTTTTCTTGCGGAGGTAGCGGGATCGCGCATTACCTTGACGACTTTTTGTGTATGGGGCCCGCGCATTTTCCTCGCTGTGGTTTCCTGTTGTTTTCGCTGCGTGCCTTGTTGGGGCATTTTGGCGTTCCTGTGGCCGAGGACAAGACGGAGGGGCCTCTCTCCTGTTTGTCCTTTTTGGGTATCGAGATCGATACTGTCGCAGGGGCTTGCTGGCTGCCTCGGGACAAGGTTGCGAGGCTTCAGGAGTCCATAGCGCGGTGCTTGGAGCGGCGTAAGGTGACATTACGGGAGGCTCAATCCCTCCTCGGGCTGTTGAACTTTGCCTGTCGGGTGATTCCCATGGGCAGGGTTTTTTGTTGGAAGTTGGAGCGGTTCACGGCTGGGGTGTCCAGGTCGCACCATTTTGTCCGTTTCTCGGCTGAGATTAGGAGAGACCTCGCTGTGTGGGTTTCGTTTGTGGCGGACTTCAATGGTGTGCTGATCTGGATGACCCCGCTCGTTGACAATTTCGACCTGCAGTTGTTCATGGACGCGGCGGGCTCGTCGGGGTTCGGTTGTTATCTCGACGGGGCTTGGTGCGCGGCTTCGTGGCCCGAGTCTTGGTCGCAGGAGGGGCTGACCAGCGACCTGTTGTTGCTGGAGCTCTTTCCCATCATGGTGGCCTTGGAGGTTTGGGGGGAGCGTCTTCGCGATCGCAGTATTATTTTTCACTGCGATAATTTAGGGGTCGTGCACGCGGTTAACAACCAAAGGGCTAAGGCCCTGCGGGTCCTCCGGGTGTTGTCGCGACTCGTGCTGACTTGTACTTGTATGTAATATTCTGTTTCGGGCCCAGCACTTCCCCGGGGCTGATAATGGGATTGCCGATGCATTGTCCAGGGAGCAGTGGGATAGGTTCCGTTTATTGGCCCCGGAGGCTGATTCAGCGGGTTTGCCCTGCCCTTCTTATGTTTGGCAGGTCATCATGGCGGATTGGAAGGGCTAGCTGAGCTATCTTTGGCTCCATCCACTCTCACGGGATACCATCAGGCCTGGAAGGAATGGGAATCCTTTTCCCATGACCAAGGGCCTAGAGGTAAGAGGGGTCAGGGATTGTTTCTGGACTTCGTTTGGCAACTCTTCGTGACGGGTAGATCGAGAGCCGTGGTGTCTCGATACCTCGCTGGAATATCCTTTTATTCAAAGTTGAAGGGTGTTCCGGATTTTACGAAGAGTTTCCTGCTGACGAAGGCGCTTAAAGGTTGGGCGCGCTCTGCGCCGGTGCCTCCTGATAGTCGGCGCCCTATCGATGCGTCCCTGCTTTCTTCCCTCATGGGGGCGGTGGCGGCGGTGGCGGACTCCCATTTTTAAACGCTTTTATTTCAGTTGGCTTTTTCCAAGGCTTTCCATTGAGCGTTTAGGGTCTCTGAGTTGGTTGCGGCTTCTAAAAAGTCGGATGCCATTATGCGGTGCGCGGATGTTGTCGTGGGTGTGGGGTCTGTGCTGTGCAGGCTGCGCCGCTCCAAAACTGATCAGATGGGTAGAGGTCATTGGATCACTTTGGCACCTTCAGGTAATGGGGCCTGTTGTCCGGTGGCATTGGCTAATCGGTATGCGGAGGTCAGGCCCTT
Source organism: Pseudophryne corroboree (assembly GCF_028390025.1). Lineage (NCBI taxonomy): Eukaryota > Metazoa > Chordata > Amphibia > Anura > Myobatrachidae > Pseudophryne > Pseudophryne corroboree. Next base: position 340,695,829 of record NC_086449.1, read on the forward strand.
GTTAGAAGGGTCTTGGCTTCTGCACTATGATGGGTTGCCATTGACGAAATACCAATTTACTTGGATGATGCAGCGCTGCCTGCCCAGTTTGGGCCTCTCCCCTCGGGATTTTGGTTCGCATTCATTTAGAATTGGGACCGCCACTTCCGCAGCAGCTACAGGGCGCGCAGTGGACAAAATTAAGGCTTTGGGCCGCTGGAAGTCGGCGGCTTATAAGCGTTACATTCGGCCCGTTGTTGCATGAGCAAGTTGTTTGTTCTACTAACATTTTGTTCGTTTACTGTTTCTACGTTTCGATTCAGTTTGTTCGTTTGTATTGTTTGTCTCCCCTGTCCCCCCTACTTGGATGGCTAGCTACTCGCCACTGCTGGCAGTGGGGGTCTGGAGTGCTTTGCGATTTTTTGCCTGAACTGACGAACTGATTTGGCTTAATTCATTCAATTCGGCTAATTGACATCTAATTACAAATTTCTCAGCAGGTTTTTACGTTTCACCTCCAGCCGAGTTATTCTGTGTGACCCCATACCCCCCCTCCACTCCCTATCAACCCCCCCCCCCCCTTATTCCCCTTTTTCTTATTTTAAGTTTTCCTTCCTTTTCTTTTTGTTGCTTCGATTGGCCTGAAGCTTGTCCGAGAGGAAATTCATAGTCCTCTATTCAATTTTTCTTTTTGGCAGATCCTCGTTCTAGTAGTTGGTTCCTGTTCTGGTCTGGGGTTTTTGCTTTCCTTTGTATATTCACGATTGTTTGTCTGTTTTTTTCCCTTATAGGTTAGCGAGAGGATGAGTTTAGTGTTTGGGTGATTGGCCACTCCTATGCTTTTTGGGCAGCCGAGTTGGTGGCTTCGGAGGGTGCTCCTGGCTTTGTTGGGTCGGATAACGTGAGGTGGATAGGAGTTAGGGGGATGTTGTGGCAGGATCTGAAGGTTACCCTTTTGGAGCAGGTTAAGCGTTTTGGGCTGCCCAGATTGTTGGTGATACACTTAGGTGGCAACGACCTGGGTAAGAGGAAGACAGTGAATCTTAGATTGGCTATTGCTCATGACTTACAGGTGATTGCGGGTGCTTGGCCGGGCTGTAGACTTGTCTGGTCCTGTATAGTGCCGCGGTTGTGTTGGCGTGGAATTGCGGACTGTAGGGCGATCGATGCCTCTCGGCGGAAGGTCAATTCCGCAGTTGCTAAGTTTGTGGTGGCTCTTGGCGGTTCTTCTACTTGTTTAGACCGGATGGGGTTCATTTGACTAGGCAGGGACTAGGTATTTTCCTTGAGGATCTGTTTTCGGTGGTTGGTTCTTTGGGTTAGGGGTATGGTTGCGGAGCGTAGTGGCTGTTGGGCAGCACTTCGCTGTTGGCGGGAAAGAACGGCAAGTTAACTTTTGTTGTATTAAAGGAGTTGATTGGAGGCCGTTTGGTGGTTGGTTTTTTAGGTGCACTCTCCTTCGTTGACTGGTATTACATCTGCTGGACCACCTTCACGGGGGCAGCCTCATCACCTTCACGGGTGGGTAGTCAAGATGGTGGTTGAGCGGATACCTATTGTTTGTTGGAAGGTTTACGTCAGTTTTTTATAAGATAGGTTCATGTTCATGGGATAGTGTTGTTTTAGCCGTTCTTTCTGGCCACCATACTTTAGTTTAATTATTCATCAGTTAATGGTTCATTTAAATAAATAGCTAACATTTTCTGCCAAATTCAAGTCTCCGTGTCTTTATTTATTATAGTTAAGTGTTAAGATGTTATGGTTTAAGTTTACGGACAATCCTCAGACTATATGAGGTTTAAGAAGCTGTGAGTGCCAAATCCTGCTTTGTATCTATCATGATATATATATATATATATATATATATATATATATGTAGATCAAAAAATGAGGCGGCACTCAGAGATTTGTTGAAAAGCAAACAGGTGTGTATTCAAATCATCACATCACATCAACGTTTCGGGGAACAAATCCCCTTCATCAGGATCATCAGGATGAACAAACAGTGCAGAAAGTGAAATATATAGACAGACTCACCCAAGGAGACTTCCCATACCTCCCAACTGTCCTGATTTTCGCGGGACAGTCCCGTTTTTTGGGGACTGTCCCGCTGTCCCACCCGCGGGCCACAGTGTCCCGCGGTGGGGGGGTCAGTTGGGAGGCTCTGGCAATCCCTGCTCTGCTTAGCAGAGCAGCAATGAATAGACGCTGTGCGCATGCGCACAGCGTCTATTCAGTGGAGTCAGAGGGAGAGGGAGCATGAGGGAGAGGGAGCATGCCAGCGGCTCACAGAGCGCTGGGCATGCCCTCTCAGTGACAAAAACGGGGGCGTGGCTCGCGATCACGAGTCCTCCACAAAGCCACGCCCCTTTTCATACGCCACACCCCCTTTTTGTGTCCCGCTACACAGAAAGTCAAAGTTGGGAGGTATGGACTTCCCACTGCACATCACCGCAGTCCCAGCATACCTGGCTCCGCCTCCCTCACTTCCGGGTATGTCACTTCCTGCGGAAGTGACAAAACGGGTCCCTGGCTGGTAACCACGGTGATGCTGTAAACAAAACAGAGGATCATCAATGGGACCAATAATCAGCACTCCGTGACAGAAATTTCCAAGACATTATGTTTTACTCTATATTATAATTCATCAAAAAAGCTTATTTAGAGTAAGACCCACTCTGGGGATAGAAAGTGCATCTAGTGCTTTTGGAAGCCACCTGGCTTAACATTAAAGGTGCATAGAGTAAACATCAGGTAAAATGTATAAAGTGGCTCTGTGTAAAGTGTATTAAAAGCGCTGATTCATATATAAACAGAACACCCCCCCCCCTGAAAATCCTGCGTTTGCCCCTGTGTGTGTGCGCATGAATGTGTGTGTGTGAGACCCCGATGTGTATGTGACACCCCCACACCCCCCAGCAGAGTCAGTCACTTGGAGAACTACTTCTCTTAGCAGCCCTTGCGCCTCCCAGCAGCCCCTGGAAACTACCAGCGCTCCCTCCCCAGACCACCAGTGACCCCAGGAGAGATGAGTTTCATTTTTTAAATGTATTTTTACTGGGAGCGGGGTTTTCAGTGCTGAAAACACCGCAACTATTTTTTACAAATTGGATACTGCATGTATCGAGAACGCTTATACCCGCGGTAATCCAAAACTGGGAGCGAGGAAAGCAAGGTTTTTTAACTCGCTAAATCTCGCTCCCAATTGAATCACCCCCATAGATCAACGTTTCAGGGCTGACTTGCCCCTTTGTCAAGATGAAAACTATGCTGGTCACACCCCTTGCAGCGGCACAAATTACGCCCTTCATAAATTTCAGATTCAGGCCCATGAGGACCTTAATCTGGCACTGGTGATCCCGTACGCAGCTAATGTGTGAGAATACGCTAATGCTGCAGCCAGGGCCGGCAACAAAAATCTTGGGGCCCGGTACAGTAATATCTCTGCGGGCCCCCCTACCCGGCCCTAAAAACATTGTCTGCACTATGTTCTTCCCCACGACCGTCACATGCACCTCCCTGGGATGTAGTTATGATCCCGGCAGCCGGGATCCTGGTGGTCAGCAGACCGACGCCGGGATCCCGGACGCCAGAATGCCGGCAGGGGGCCCAGCCATATTCCCACTTGTGGGTATCCCGGCGTCAGTATGCTGACCACCGGGATCCCGACCGCCGGTCACCCGATCCCAACCCCGCCTGCCTAATACAATACTGATATATTGGGATCATCTCTTTCCAAAATTAAGATTCCCAGACACACAATGGCCAGGCATTTTGTACTGTCTGTGCTGAGCAGCAGATGAGCCTGAAAGACCAGTCACCACCACACAGACATTCTGCTCTGATCTCATCTGACATGCATGCATGCAGATGCATCTATATGTGCAGAATGCTGCATGCATAATGTGCCTGCCTGCCCGCAGCCCAACCCAAACCAATCCCAAAGCCCCAAACCAAACCCAAATCCCTAAACATTCTGGAGTTGGAGAGCCTCACCAGCAGCAACACACAGCCGCCGGCGCCGCTAATTGACCAGGCTCAGAATCCCGCAGTACTGTCCTGGGCCACTCCTGCTTTGCGCTCCGGCTCCTTACAGCTCACACAGCAGAGACAGGGAGGCGTGCGGTGAGGACTCGAAGAGGAGGGGCGGTCCGGATGGGCGTCATCGTGTGTGACTGGTGCAACGTCAGTGCACTGCACAGCATACAGCACGGCTGGGGACTGGCTGGCTCAGGCTGACAGCTGACCTGGCTGGGGCTGTGCACTGAGGGGGTGACCACACGGCTTGGGGGGATGGGGGGGTGCTGCCGCAAAAAATACAACAACTCAACCACACAGCGGGCCGCACGCGGCTGGTGCGGTGCCGCGAGTTATAGAATTATGTACATTTATTATGATATGCTGCCACCGCTGGACCTTGGGGCCCCTCACAATCACGGGGCCCAGGACGGGTGTCCCCTTTGACCCCCCCTGTCGCCGGGCCTGGCTGCAGCAGCCTGGTATTATATAGAGACGCCCACCGCTGCATTTGCTAATGTCGGTATATTGTATACACACAGCTGTGTTCGTAGAGCCTTCCATAATCGACCATATAAGTAACCCTATGGTCACACAGAATGGCCATGGAACTGAGGCGCTGGTGCCATGTTTTCGGTTTATGATATTGCACATGTTGGCTGAGACACCCCCCAAAAATGTTTGCGACACACCCGTGTTTTTGCCGCCACTCCCAGTTACCTCTCCCAAATGGTCTCTGTCAATCACTTTGCGAATAAATCCTCCCTGTGAGTGGCCATGCTGAGGTACCTTGGTGCATGTGCAGTGAATCCATGACGCATGCACAGCCGCTCCATAGTAACTCAGCTCTGTAAGTATTGGCATACAGTACATCTGAATCAGGCCCTCAGTCCAGAGTGCGTGTGAGCCCACAGCTCTTTATGGGTCTGTGCAGGTGCTTTCCATTGCCCATGGTGTCTAGCTGCCCCAACTGTCCTGGCATAATCTTCCGCTGAGCCCCAAAAGTAAGCCCAGACCCAGTTATTTTGTGTCCCCCATAAAAGTTATTGACACCGCTGAGTTTTTTTATATTCACATCTATTCATCATCATGTGCTGTAGTACTGTACTTTAATCACTTGCCTGGCAAGTGGTTAAAGCGACCACACCAGGCTAGGCTTTCCCTGAAGTGGTCACATCTGATGCAACCTGTCAGAAAGCTCACTCTGTGGCTGCAGGAACAGAAGCCTCCTGCAATTGCCACTCTCAGAGGGACCTCCGGTCCCCTGCTTCCTGGTTCACCCCCCCCCTCCCCCCCGCTGTGCTGCTGATCACTGCTGATCGGTCAGCCCGGCAGCACCCCCCTACCCAACAGCTGCAGACATTCCCTGTGTGGAGCTCCGGAGGCTGCAGAGAAACTTAAGTCGTGATGGTCGCAATGTTTTGTTCCATCCATCGATGTTTGTACCAATGTTTAAAAATTATTTTATTTTTAAAGAAAATTGTATTGGACATACAGATGGAGTCACGCTCATTGAGCGTGGCTGCATCGCAGATGGTGGCGCGCCTGCACCTCGGCCCACCGCCGACTGTACAGAGACAATCTTATTCAAAGTGAATGGGGCGCTGGCGCGTCTATGACGCACGCACGTCTCATTCGTGCCCGTCGGTCTGCCTTGCCGGGCGTGCCTAGTCACAGATGGAGCCACGATTAGCGTGGCTCCATCTGTACTATAAATACTGTTCTTAACCTAATTCAATAATTAAAAACACAATAATTTCTAAGCAGTTTTTATTTTTTATTTTTAAATATTAGTTAAGTGGCCTTACAAGATCATTTAGTTTGTGATGTACAGTACTTGGATGCGCTTAAATGTCCCTGGAAAATATTTTAAAATGTAGCCACCTACAGTATGCTTTTAGATCACTTGGATCTTGCATAAATCTTGGACCTTTCTCTTATGAATACATAAATGCTACATACACACCACTGGTAGAGCATTATAGTGTTATTGATCAATAGAGATTATAAAATATTATTTTCAAGTCTGGAAGGCGAAAAATGGCTGTAAAAGTATAGGGTAAGGCCTAGTCTCCACCACCTTAAAGAACATGGAAATAAACTATTTTTGTGGGAACAAAAATGCTGTGCTCCCTGCTAGAAAACCGGCCTGAACGTCTTGATAAAAGAGCCTACTTCGTCATTAAAGGCTCTACTTATCATGACCTGAAAAAGCCCTAACTACAGTGAAACAGATGTTGTTGTCTGAATTATGGCTTTTTAGAGCTTCTTGCAATGTATGACTCATTGGTAACTCAAATTTACCAAGGATTTACTCTTAATAGCAAGGTGAGGAGTGATGTGGGAGACATATTTTGCTGTATTACTACAATTAAGCATTTTTTTGCTTTGTAAAATACATGTTATTTACTTTGTGTTCCATGCTTCCTGTCTCTGCACATGTGTCACCTGGGAAAGGTGACCCAAACTGGCACTATGGGGCAGATGTATTAACCTGGAGAAGGCATAAGGAAGTGATAAACCAGTGAAAAATGCAAGGTGACAAATGCACAAGCCAATCAGCTCCAATATGTAAATTAACAGTTAGGAGCTGATTGGCTGGTGTGTTGATCACCTTGCATGTATCACTGGTTTATCACTTCCTTATTCCTTCTCAAGGTTAATACATCTGCCCCTATGAATGGTAAGTTTCTACTTACAGCTGCCATTCAATGTATCACTAGTTGACTAAGAATTTCTCAGCAGCCAGGTGATTTCCTTTGTATGGAAAAAACACGGAGGGCATTAACATATGACAGTAGTGTCATAAACCTCCTGGCTAAGTGTGCTCACACTCCATGCAGAAACGTATCGGGTTAAGTTTTTTGTTGGGAAGAGTTAAAGCAAGTAGTTGGTACATTATGATTGGGTAGGTTTAGATAGGTGGTCATTGGTGCGTTTAACTTGGGATTTTGAAACTAAGGCTGCCTCTTTTCTTCTGGACGTTACCCTCCCGACCCTCCCCCGTTTTTGTTTTTTCCATGTTATGTGTCAGCTGGGTTGTTTGTGGTGGCCGGTCTCAGAATGACTCCTGTTTAATGGTTTTTGCAGTGTTTTTTTTTTTTTTATGTTACCCTGGTAGTCAGCTCAGTCATGGAGGAGGTTAGGCGTGGATAGCAGCGTCGGAAAAGGGGCACTATCTGTCCAGGTGGGTCCTTTCCTTCTCTGTGGCTGGGCTGTCGCCTCAAGTCTATACCGATGTGGGCAGATGGCCTCATCGGTTAGGTGATGTTCCCGTAAGGGCTGGGCGTTTGCCCCTGCCTTTGCTAGTCGTATAGGCAAGGATGGTAGCAGTTGGCTCATCCTTGCCTTGTTGGGCAGTTGGCACTGTTGTGAATTTACTGTTCGCGTTTACACTTAAGCTAGGACTCTCTTTTTCTGCCATCGAACTTTAGTTTAACATTAGATTAAATAAAGCTATTTTAATCCTTTCAATAAAAAGCTGACCCCTTTTCACCGCCAATCGCAGTTGTCTGTGTCTCTATTTTAGATAAGTTGGTGTAAATCGGCTGTGGAGAGTTTAAAGATTTTCTGTTGCTGTGATGAATGGCAACAGAATATCCTTTTTTTGTGTCGTTTTTTTAAATAAGCTCCTATGTCATTTAAATAATCTCGTCCCTCAGAGCAAAAATTTGGGTTTCTCATGTAGGTCATAAGTAGGTGTTTTCATGTCAGTTGGCTCATCTGCCCAAAACTTTCACTGTGCAACTTAGTTGATCGGATTGTTTAAACTATTGGCACTGTTCACTTATAAACAGTTTTTCCTCTCTTTCCTGTACTCCGTTTGCACTGCTATAACTATGTGGATATATTGTTGTTTTTTTTCATTCCCTAGGAGGTCTAGGAGGGAGGGAGTTAAAGATGTCATAAAGGCCTCTTTACTGAGCATGTGCTGGAGGACAAGCTAGGGAAAGCTACACACAGCTGTCACAGCTCAGTGTTCTCCTGCAGATTAAATACTTTGTGATAGGAATAAGACCAGAAGTCATGTCCACTCACACATGCCATTAGTGAACATATGTGTACTATTAAACTGCTATTCTATGCGGCAAGCAGGCCTGAAATATTCATAGACACTAAAGGTCATTGAGAAACTGCAAAAGTGCAAGCACTTAACGCAAATGCTTTTTTGTCACCCCTGAGATCCAAGAGATCAGATTTCATCCCTTTATTTACAGTGGGATGCACTTTACATCTTTAAGTTGCATTACATTCAAGAAAGTGCATTTCTATATACACTTTGACCTATGTAAAAGAAAGTCTTAAAATAAACCAAAATGACACATGTAACAACGACAGTTCAGGTGTCTACAAAGATGAAGCTAGGCTTTCTGTCACTCAAGGCATAGACTCCACTTGGCATGCTCCCCTAGTAAACAGTAGTCACTCTTGATTTGCTTGAATACAGATGTCGACATTGTAAAGACTGAAGTTTTAGCACCATTGTATTCACATGACAGCGTCAGCTGCATTCTGTGATTATTATATGGTGGTCACAACTACTCTACACTTTAAATGGAATATGCATGCTCCACTGTCTCAAGACTCAAAATGAAGTATATCTACCTATAACATACCTAACAACTGTCCCTAAATTGGGTGTCCCTCCCGCGGCTCACAGTGTCCCACGGGCGGGGGGGCAGATTGGGAGAGCCAGTGATCACTGCTGCTCTGCTCTGCAAAGCAGCCGGTAATCACTGAATAGATTCTGTGCACATGCGCATCTATCAGTGCGGGGAGGGTTAGCGGGGGGCTGCCCAGCTGCTTCGGGAGCACTGGGTACGCCCCCAAAATGATGAAAATGGGAGTTGCCATGCCCCTCCATCTGAGACCCGGCCCACTCCTCCCGAGGCCACACACCCATTTTGGTCAGGGGCGCGACTCTGACACGGCAGAACCCGATTTCTCATGTCTAAAAGTTGGGAGATATGATATACTACATTACCTCACACCATACTCGCCAACGTCTTGTGTCTTGTGTAGAGAAGATGCAGCTGGCCCCTTCGAGGGTGGGGCAAAATGCTGCTATTTGCTTATCCACAGGGAGGGGACTAGCTAAAATTACACAATTCACATCATTTAGCCCCACCCCCTCCATATGGCACCGTGATTCCCGAAATTATCTTCCCATCCTGTCCACATCACTAGGAAGCAGGCAGGATGCAGAAGATCCGCCAACTTTTACAGTGGTGCAGAGGATTACCCAAAAATTCGGGAGGCTCTTGCAAACTCCAGGAGAGAAAGCATGTACAGATGTGTCCTCACACATCTTTGTATTATTTACAGCCATAGCGTGGCGTTTCCGCGATGTGAATGCATCTGGGGAAAGCGCACAGCGCGCTTCGATCACACGCAGAACGGGGCTATATAACTACAGGTAGCATGAGCTTATCCTCCCGCTACCCGTCCCCATAGTGTATATAGATGGCAGCGGGAGCCTCTTACTCCTGCTGCCATCGCACTGCTCCCATGAGTATTATACATTCGAGGGAACGTACACACGCACCCCTGAATGCCATGGTATGGCTCTTTCTTTGCTGCAAAATCATCTTGAAATTTAGATGCTTAGGGGTATATTTACTATAGATTGATTATGACTGATTTTGTGTTTTGGACCAATTAAATTAGTTTATTTAGCAATCGCATACAGTATTTACTTAAGGCAAAATCAGTTAAAAAATCAACTTGTTCCCTCATAATGTCAGTGCAAATCGGAGATTTACTAACCATCAGCTTGAAACAAAAAAAACAAGTACATTATGATGTCTATAATAAGTAGAGATCAGAGGTTCGTTTTGACTGAAAACAGAACATTGGTTTCCAAGTGGAACCAAGTCCCAGCTCAATTTCGGATCTAAAAACCGTATCTTGCCTATATTGGATTACATGTAAGATTGGAGATATGCCATTTACACTTGACTGGATAAGAATATTATTGATGGGCCTGATTAATTGACAGGCACCATGCCAGTGTTTTTCGCAATTGAGTGAATTACCAATAAACTGCGCATGCATATGCTTTGCACAACAAATGCACCAAAGTCTAACAGAAATGCTGTTCACAGCGCTTACCTTCACGCGCAGTGATTGACAGTCAGGCATCATTTGGGAGCATTGATGAAGTGGTGGCAAACATGCAGGTATGTCACAACCGTTTTTGGGTCATGTCGCTGGCTGCATCTGCGAATCTACACAAGCAGCGTGGCTCCAGAGTTGAGGCTGCCATGCTGCCTGGCTATTGACTTACTCAAGCAGCCGATTATCGAAGGATCTGTTTGTGCGTTACAATTGTGTATGCAGTTGCTATGTCTTTGTGATGGCTTTGGTGGGCGTCTCTGTTTTTCAGGGCAGCTGGATTTTTAGCATAATTCCGCACTTTCTCGGTGTGCACAATCACAGCTGTGATAGCCATAATGTCCGTTCATTAATGAATTATTAACACTGTAGGAACAAAAACAGGTTAAAATTACAGGATCTTAGCTGTTTTATAATTTTTTAAAGAAATCCAGTTAAAAAACCAAAACACTTGAGGGTCTGCGCACATCTCTAATACAAAGGGACCCAACCATGGAGTTCACTGTGGCTGTAGGAATTATGGGCCTCATTCAAAGATGGGACACAGTTAAATATGCTAATGCAGCAGTCTAAGGGAAAAATACACCTCCAGACAGCATTGCAGATCCGAGTGCTGCATCCTAAAATGAAATATCATCATCTGTGAGACCATCGACCATCTGTTTTTTGGTCGATTTTGGTTTGATACTTTTTTATTACTATTCATTTTTTAATGATTTTTTTTATTTTTGGTCGATTATTTAGGTCTATTTGCAGTCAATTTTGAATGGAACTGACAAAAATTACAGACTTTACACTACTTAAAATTGGCCAACATCAACGTAAGTTTAAAATTCTAATTTAAAATCGACTGCTAGTAAATATGCAGTTTACATGTTGAACTATTCCTTTTAATGTTTATTGCAATGAGCCATTAACCACTGGTTCAGGAGAAGTTATGCGATTCTGACTATGGAATAAACATTAAAATTAAGAAAACAAGAAGCCCTCATTCCGCTTGACTGATTATTCGCATCAAATTTACATAGTGGGTTTGTAAGTGATTTGTCTCATGTGATTAGATTGAAGAGACTGAGAGTCGCTTGTGTAGCCTAAACCTTAACCTTGATTTGGTGCAAGTGACAGAATAGAGAATAAAAGGGAATAAAGCATGTGTTCTTACAACCTGAGAGCAGCATTGTTACCTTAAATGCAGATTTAGAGGTCTATTTATCATCATTCGCATGATAATGATGCAGATGACAGGTGATAAACTCGACCAATCTCGCACTGCGATAATTGAGTACATCGCATGGATGTATCAATTATTGCATGCAGGGACAGAGCTTACATTCAAGCTCTGTCCCTGTGATGCCTCGTCACAGCATCATCGGGGTATTTTTCGTAAAAAATACCCCGATGGCCTGCTGCGCATGCTCCGCCGTCGAGTCCCCCCGTCGCGACTAGCCCTGTGCCAGATAAAGCATACTCACCTGTCCAGGGAGCCGGTGTCCACTGCTCCGGTGAGCTCTGCTGGGCGCCGAGTCCTTCTTCTGCACTGTGACCTCCGGTGCTGTAAAGTGCTTCCGCTTTGCAGCGTCACTTTACTGCACTGGGGTCACAGCGTAGCATATCGGGAACCGACCGCCCGGCAGCGCTCACCGGAGCAGCTGACACCAGCTCCCTGGACAGGTGAGTATGGTTTTTTTGGGTTTTTTTACCTTTTTTTTCTTTATTTTATAAGTGATCAGCTTGTGTGTCCATCACACTGCCATGTTCCCGCTCAGCTTTCTCTGCCAGAGAGCTGGGCAAAAGGGTGCACATCGCAGTGCTGCCCTGTGATCTCGCTAGCCTGAGCTGGCGAGATTATCACGGGGCACACTGTGGTATTAAAAAAAAAATTGGGGGGGAAATTTGCCCACATCGCATTTCCCATTATAAGTATGGGGAATGCGATGTGGCTTACTAAAAATTTACAATTAAAGGGTTTGGAGCAGTTTTTCATGACAACTGCTCCAAATGCCCTTTAATACATTCAGGTGATACTAAAATAATGTGAAAAGGGTGTGAAAACACCCTTTTTCACATTATTTTAGTAAAAATAATGTTAATAAATAGGCCCCTTTGTATTTAAATGATTAAGTTACACTGAATGCTGACCTTTATTTTTTTATTGAAAAGAGCAAGCGCTCCAGCTGGCGCTATACTCAGACATATAGGATTCAGAGGTGGACCTAATGCCAATTATTGCGCATTTCAGAGATTGTATGTTACAGCACATGTGCATAAACTCCAGAACACCCCTACAGTGCATGCATTCCCCCTACTGTCCGCAGAGATCACTGTTGCTGGCAATAGAACTGCTGCCACAAAACCATGGACGTTCTTGGGTGGGAGTCTTAGCACTGAGAGCGCTAACAGCAGCGGTGACGGCTACAGGAGAGGAGGGGGCCCACAAACGGAGTCTGCACACGGTTCCCCTCCTCTCTAGAAACGCCTCTGGTTAGAGAATATGGCTGTATTCCAAAGCACAGATTCACAGCCACAGAGGCCATGTTTATAGGGATTTCAGAAGACACTTCCTACATGAGTCTTAGATGGTGCATGCAATGATACGTCAATAGTGGAATGTTCAGAACTAGCAGTGGAGTTGCATTGTCTACGTGCATTGAAAGTGGCCATCTCAGGGCATGCACAGTTTGGTTCATGCTAGTACATAAGGGGAAGGCTGCATATCGTTTGCATATTGTCGCCACAGCATTGCAGCCACACATACATTATCATCCACCCCTGAATCAGACCATTGTGGTAAACTGCCTGAATTTCAACTTATATATGGACACAGAGTAACTTGCATTGAATTGTTCCAGTTCCAGAAATGTATAATTTCAACAATGCTACAAGTCAGTTACACATGAATGTTACGGGTGAGTGCTTTACATTTAGCGAAGGATAGCAAACTGCATATGTACAAGTGTGTACTGACCAAGCTGTTGTGAGGTCACTGCAGCCTTAGGTATTCATTGGAGTGATTCCATACTCTGTGCAGACCCAGGAGTAACTATGCATAAAATGCGATGAAGGGATTTTTCTTTAGCTTTAGTAATGCAGTATTTTGTTGAGAAATAAAAGGATTTGAATACAGATATTAACATTGTAAAGACTGAAATATTTGTAGAAACCTCATTTTTAGTACTGTTACATGACAGTGCCTGCTGCATTTATTCTGTAATTACCATACGGTGGTCACAACTACTCTGTACATACATAATGTACAGTATTTGACACTTTTTACATTTCTGACACTTCATTTTCTTTCATCATGGAATTAAAATGGATTTGTTTATGAATTGTTACCACTTATCACAATGTGGCATATTCATCAAAGAAAAAATACCTAAGAACATCGAAAATGGGTGTTTGTGCTGGCGACAGGGGTTTCTGCTAGTAATAGATTGTCATCAGTTGTTACCCAGGTAACACCAAATAAGGAAATTAAAGACTTTTAATAAGAAATAGTAAAACACATTGGCGTCACTATTGGTTGTCACAACAGATAAGTATATAACATAGCAGAGAAAATAATAATCAAACCAAACCAAATCCTCCATGGGCTGTCCACATCCCTCTAAATCAATTTATAAGCAGTAGGAAGATAAAAGGAAAACCACCTTTTTTTGGTAATATGCTTACTCTTAAATGAATGTATAGAGGCTCTTAATAACAATGTAACACCCCAGGGTTGGTGGGTATGTCTTAGTGGTTGAGAGAGGTATCACAGGTGCCTATGTGATGGCCCTTTCCCCTGAAATGTTTCTCCGCTTACCGTGTCCTGTAGTACCCTGTTCAGAAAGGTAGGATAGATTAATATGAAACAGGAGTGAGTCAGCAATTCTTTTTTATTGAGCTGCAATGAACTCTGGATTGAAGGTGATGATTGGTTTAGTGGAGTTAAATTTGAATAGTAACAAAAAGAATAATTGGGCATCAAAGATGAACAAAGAGAAGACAATTGGCTACAGTTCACACAACAAAGGAGCATTCAATATGCAAAAGACAATTGAGTTGAATCACAGAAGAATGGCAAAATATTTGAATCACAGATTAACACGCAATATATGAGCCAAAGGGTACATCTGGGCATTATACACAGGTACAGCAGTATAAACTCCTGGAAATTTGGTGCGCTTTGATCAGAGATGTGCGGAAAAGTTAGCCAGGTGAGGCACTGCCTCACCTGCCATAGACTTTGTACTCCACAGTTTTGGCTATAGCAATGATTAGAATAATACAAAAAAGATATTTGAAACATATTCTTTGTATTTTTCATATACTTTATACAGTCAAACCTCTGGCACAAACGTTAGAATGACAGGAAAGGCTCTGCCTCACCCCACCGCACGTCACTGACTCACTCAGACCCTTAAAGCGGTGGATTTCACTTGCTAGACCAGTTTTTGATGGTTCTTCACTGTTACAAGATGGACCGCAGCGTCGGCGCCTCTCACCAGGCCTGGCAATGTCAGACGATAATCGCTCAATTGTATAAACAATTGTGTACATCTCTGAATCAGGCCATATTTTCTGTGACTTTTGAGGACAAATGGTTGTACTAGAGTTTATATAAGTGTATCGTAACAGATGAGGTGTATAGTAATGTAATAATTATTGCTGCTTTCATTGGTATTTAAGAATCATCTATTTTTATTTTACATTAGAAAGTATTTAATAGTCAGTGATAAGTGGGTGTCGATCAGTGGTGAAAACATCCAAACGAAGTTTGTGAAAAGGATAAGTGTAAAAAATGGCAAAAGATGCTAATATATTATATGTCCACACTATGGGCCAGATTCTGAGGAAAAGGCTGGTAGCCTCGGGCTTATACGCCAAAGGCTATTCAAATACAGATTCTTTTCCTTGCTTGGTAAAACTGCGGCTAAAATGCATTAACCCATAGGTTCCGGGATAAGTATGTGTTAACGAGTTTGCGGCACCCATGATAAGAACACTTAAGGTGTCCATACACCTAAAGATTTATCTTCCAATCAGGCTGGTTGAAACAAAAATCTGGTAATGGATGGGAGCACCAGCCATGTCATTTGCTCCCATCCATTACCAGATTTTCGTTCCAACCAGCCAGATTGGAAGATAAATCTTTAGGTGTTTGGGCAATATGACCATGGATTTCTGTTCGAGTCTCCCTCAGCTTAAACAAGAATAAGAGGAGCTTGCGGGTTGTAAATGAATACCCCAGCCAACCAATTAGCCCGCAGTTAATAACAACAGCTAATTGAATCTGGCCCTATATAATTTGTTGATTTACATAAATTCAATTATGGGTGGAGATATATGACAGTCTGGCCGATTTGAATTACTTAATTTCTTCATACATTTACAGTGACAAATAATGTCTCACAAGACACACAAGGCATAAAATGAATTAATTACTGAGTAAACAACTACAATGACATCCACTCCAGTATCCATTGGTCACCAGGCTTTTATAGACACCCCCTGACGAAGTCCCGTGACGAAACGCGTTGGGCGTGGCCAGCAGGACTTGTGACGTGGATCCAGTGTCCGGAGTGCCGGCGTGTGAGGTCCGTTTTGGAGTCCGTGCGGCTGAAAGATCACAGCCAGGCCAGGCGACAGGGGGGGGTCAAAGGGGACACCCGTCCCGGGCCCCGTCATTGTGAGGGGCCCCAAGGTCCAGCGGTGGCAGCATATCATAGTAAATGTACATAATTCTATAACTCGCGGCACCGCACCAGCCGCGTGCGGCCCGCTGTGTGGTTGAGTTGTTGTTTTTTGCGGCAGCACCCCCCCATCCCCCCAAGTCTTGTGGTCACCCCCTCAGTGCACAGCCCCAGCCAGGTCAGCTGTCAGCCTGAGCCAGCCAGTCCCCGGCGGTGCTGTATGCTGTGCAGTGCACTGACGTTGCACCAGTCACACACGATGACGCCCGTCCGGACCGCCCCTCCTCTTCCAGTCCTCACCGCATGCCTCCCTGTCTCTGCTGTGTGAGCTGTAAGGAGCCGGAGCGCCAAGCAGGAGTGGCCCAGGACAGTACTGCGGGATTCTGAGCCTGGTCAATTAGCGGCGCCGGCGGCTGTGTGTTGCTGCTGGTAAGGCTCTCCAACTCCAGAATGTTTAGGGATTTGGGTTTGGTTTGGGGCTTTGGGATTGGTTTGGGTTGGGCTGCGGGCAGGCAGGCACATTATGCATGCAGCATTCTGCACATATAGATGCATCTGCATGCATGCATGTCAGATGAGATCAGAGCAGAATGTCTGTGTGGTGGTGACTGGTCTTTCAGGCTCATCTGCTGCTCAGCACAGACAGTACAAAATGCCTGCCCATTGTGTGTCTGGGAATCTTAATTTTGGAAAGAGATGATCCCAATATATCAGTATTGTATTAGGCAGGCGGGGTTGGTATTGGGTGACCGGCGGTCGGGATCCCGGTGGTCAGCATACTGACGCCGGGATACCCACAAGTGGGAATATGGCTGGGCCCCCTGCCGGCATTCTGGCGTCCGGGATCCCGGCGTCGGTATGCTGACCACCAGGATCCCGGCTGCCGGGATCATAACTACATCCCAGGGAGGTGCATGTGACGGTCGTGGGGAAGAACATAGTGCAGACAATGTTTTTAGGGCCGGGTGGGGGGGCCCGCAGAGATATTACTGTACCGGGCCCCAAGATTTCTGTTGCCAGCCCTGATCACAGCGGCTGTTGGTATCCAGGGAGCAACGGTGTTCATCGGTGTGGGCTATCCGGAGGCTCCACTGACTGTCGACATTGCGCTGGTTACCCTTTACTTTGAATGTATGTGAGTGAATATTTTGTCAGTAAATTACTTGTGATTTTACACTCACCACTGCGCCCTCCATTGTTTTCTTTTCTACATGTGCTGAGGAGTACGGGTTTACTCTTAAAGGAGGATTGCTGCAACAATACATTCGGACTGATATATATTTCAAGACTTTATTGTTGGAATGCGCGACTATACTTTGTCTACAGTGGCGGATCCAGGGGGGGAGGGCACTCGGGCCCGTGCCCCCCCTGTCATTTGCGGCCTCCGTGTGTCCCATCCCCCCCCGCCCCCCGCAGGGAGATGACGGGCGCCCGCTGAGATTGTGTTACCAGCGGGCGCCCGTCTCCCTGCACAGCGGCAGCCGGAGGCAGAAGCTCAGTACTGAGCTCCGGCTTCCGGCGCTGTCACTGTGCAGCGTGCGCTATGGGAGAGACGTCAGTCATGACGTCTCTCTCATAGTGCTTACTGAGGAGCGGATGCCCAGGGAGGAGGAGGACTGCAGCGGCGCGGGAACGGGGCTCGGTAAGTATGTTTTTTTTCTTAATGCAGCGGGGGCATTACTACTGGGGGGGCATCAACAAGGGGCATTACTACTGGGGGGGGGCATTACTACTGGGGGCATTATATCTGGGGGCATCAGTACTGGGGGGGTCATCTATTGGGGGCAGCTACTGGGGGACATTTTCACTGGGGGCCATCTACTGGGGGCATTATTACTGGGAGGCACCTACTGGGGGCATTATTATTGGGGGGACCTAATGAGGGACATTTTTACTGGGGGCTATCTACTGTGGGCATTATTACTGGGGGCATTACTACTGGGGGGTCATCTATTGGGGGCAGCTACTGGGGGACATTTTTACTGGGCGCTATCTACTGGGGGCATTATTACTGGGGGGCATCTACTGGGGCATTACTACTGGGGGATCATCTATTAGGGGCAGCTACTGGGGGCATTATTACTGGGGGGCAGCTACTGGGGGTATTACTACTGGGGGGTCATCTATTGGGGCAATGTCCTAGGGGGCATTACTACTGGAGGACATCATTACTGGGAGGCATCTACTGGGGGCAAACTACTGGGGGACATTATTACTGGGGGCCAACTACAAAGGTGCTAACTACTGGGGGCATACTACAGGAGGGCATTACTACTGGCGGCTTAACTACAGGGGCATTACTACTTGGGGGCTAAACTACAGGGGGGCCAAACTACTGGGGGCATAACTACAGGGGCCAAACTACTGGGGGATAACTACAGGGGCCAAACTACTGGGGGCATTACTACTGGAGGCTAAACTATAAGGGGTGCATAACTACAGGGGCTAAACTACAGGGGGGCATTACTACTGCTGGCTAAACTAGTGGGGGCATTACCACTGGGAGGCTAAACTAAAGGGGGGGTAAACTACTGGGGTCATAACTGCAGGGGCATTACCACTGGGGGCATAATGACTGGGGGCATTACTACAGGCAACATTACTACTGGGGGCAATATGGGCATTGCATAAGGAGCACCACTACTATGGGGTCTATATAAGGGGCACTACCAGTACAGTGGACATTGCATAATGAGCGCTACAACTGTGGGCATTGTATAAGACATGCACCGAAGCCGCACGCAAATGTACTTGCCCCTTCCATCGTGCCCCCCCTATCATTTTCTTCTGGATCCGCCCCTGTTTGTCTATATATATATATATATATATATATATATATATATATATATATATGTATGTATGTATATAATAAACTGCATTCACTGTATAATAAATCATCTCCTAACACTAATATGCCACTGTTTGCTCATGTCTTTATGCTTATCCGTGTACTCTTTTAATTGATGATTGAGTAAAATTAGGTATTTATTTGTTTCATGAAAGGAAACCTCGTGTTTTAGCATCTATCTATCTATCTATCTATCTATCTATCTATCTATCTATCTATCTATCTATCTATCTATCTATCTATCTTTTTTTTTGTAAGTACTGTTTATTGAAAATTTTTACCAAAGTACAATAGACAATGTACAGGAGGATGGGGGAAGGGGAAGACAGAAGGAAAAATGGGAGGGAAGGGAGAGGGAATGGGGTACAGCAATGCAAACATATGATGTCAAATAAGCAAGTATATAAAAAAACCGTATGTCAACGGAGGGGGGCAGTTGTAGTACGCCAGCCATGGGGACCAAATATCAGTAAAGGTGACTGCATTGCTCTCGATCACACTAGAGAGGAACTCCATATGGTAAGTATCCCAGACAGCAGCAATCACAGCCGCAATGGATGGAATTGTGTGCGATTTCCAGTGGAAAGCGATTTTACATCTCAGTGCGGTCGCGATGTGCCAGATGAGCTTTTGTGAAGATTTCGGTGTCCCGAGAATGGGTCTCGGGGAAAAGGAAGAAGGACGGGGAAGAGGGCATGTTCACTCCAGTGATTCGTAAAATCAATCTCCGAATGACCTTCCAGAGTGATGCTATCCTGGGACAATCCCAAAATATATGGAGCAGGGTACCCTCCGATCCGCAGCCCCTCCAACATCTATCCGATGCGGAAGGGAATATTCTACTCAGTCGCGTCGGAACCAAGTACCAACGGACATATAGTTTAAACAAATTCTCTCTATGTCTAATAGAGGTCGCAGAGGAAACCAGGTTCTGTTTAATCTGTTCCCAGGTGTCTGTCTCTATGTGATCCTGTAAGTCAGCTTCCCAAGCTATTTGATGAGGGGCCAATGTGGGTAGGTTATGAGTAAGCATGAGGCGGTATATCGATGACAGTAGGCCCTTAGAGGGAGAACGAAGGAAGCATAATGATTCCAGAGGGGATCGGGACAAAGAGCTGTGTGATTGGAGAAATGCTATGTGAAAGCTACGTAATTGCAGGTATTGGAAGAAGCATTGCGGAGGGAGTCCATATCGATTCTGTAAATCTGAGAAGGCTGGAAAAGAGCGTGACAGTGCAATATCGTTGATAAACAGAAGATCGTGAGCCGACCAGTGCTGGAAGGCATGTGGGGTCCGTCCTTCGGCGAACAGCGGGTTGTCCCAAAGGGGAGCAAGACCGGGAGGGGAGGACAATAGAGCAAAGATCTTAGTGAGCCTATCCCATAGTGAGACGGTGAAAGTTATAGATGGGAAATTAGTATATTCAGGGGGTCTGTGAGATCGAGGGATCCATAGAAGGGTGGAGATGGAGCGCACACGAACAAGTTCGGATTCCAGTTGAACCCATCTACGAGAAGATATGTGCGAGTGCCAGAGAACGGCCTGTGATAGATGGGCCGCATAATAATACAATTTAATGTTGGGCACTCCAAGTCCACCCTCCCTGGCCCTGTTATAGAGCGTCTTGAATCTAACCCGAGGCCTTTTGCCTGACCATAGAAAGTGTGAGAATTTCTTCTGCAAGTCTAAGAACACTTGTGAGGGGATCCGCACCGGGAGCGCCTGAAAGAGATACAAGAGACGAGGTCTATCTATCTATCTATCTATCTATCTATCTATCTATCTATCTATCTATCTATCTATCTATCTATCATCTGTCTATCTATCTTGTTTATGGGGTTTTAAACCCCTTTGGGCCAGTCCAACCCTGACGGGATGTGTGGTATATCTTAAACACATGCCATTGTCTGCCAAGGCACACTAGGACGTAATATAATAAAAAAAAGTTGCTCCACAGTGTATTGTTAGTTTTCAAATAGCAGATGGTGTCTCTCTATAACTGTACTGCACCTGCATTTAATAGCCATTTTCAATTGACGTGTGGACTGTGGACCCTCCCCCCCAAAAAAAGTGTTCTGCCACAGAGTTACAATCAACAGTATAGCCATACCTCCCAACTGTCCCGATTTTCGCGGGACAGTCCAGTTTTTTGGGGACTGTCCCACTGTCCCACCCGCGGGCCGCAGTGTCCCGCGGTGGGGGGGGGCAGTTGGGAGGATCTGTCTGTCGCTGCCCTGCTTAGCAGAGCAGCGGTGAATAGACGCAGTGCGCATGCGCACAGCGTCTATTCACTGAAGTCAGAGGGAGAGGGGGCATGCCAGCGGCTCACAGAGCGCTGGGTATGCCCCCTCAGTGACGAAAAAGGGGCGTGGCTCGCGATCGCGGGTCCTCCGTGAAACCACGCCCCTTTTACTCAGGTCACGCCCCTTTTTCGGGAGAGGACGCGGATTCGCCGCGCGTGTGTCCCTCTTTGGAAGGGGACAAAGTTGGGAGGTATGGTATATCTACTTGTGAATAGTATACAACAATACAATGTAACAACTTCTGTATTCTAGTATGACACATACTTACTATCAGATGCGACCAAACAAGGATTTTCTGATTGCATGGTTTGCGTCTATGTCCTTGGCAGTGTGACCAATTTGCCAAGCTGTACAAAACCACAAACAACACTGTTACACATACAGTATATCACTGAAATGTGAGGCTTACAGATATACACCAGCAGAAAAAAGAGATGCTTTCACTGTTGCACGATAAGCGTAATTCAGACCTGGTCGCAAGCAGGCGTTTTTTGCACTGCTGCGACCAGGTAACCGCCGCCTACAGAAGGAGGGGGTAATCACTGTGCAGGGGTGTGAACGGATGTGCAGAGAGCTGCACAAACAAAAGTTTGTGCAGTCTCTGCACAGCCCAGGATTTACTCAGCCGCTGCAACGATGTGGACCGATGCTCATGTCAGAGACCCTCCTTCCAAACGGCTGGGCACGCCTGCGTTCTCCCGGACGCTCCGTAAAAACGGTCAGTTTCCACCCACAAACGGCCTCTTCCTGTCAATCTTTTTGCAATCGCCTGTGCGATCGCATTCTTCGTAAAATCCGTTGCTGTCTAGCGATGCCCGTCATCAGCGGCCGACGCGCCTACGCATTGCGGTGCATACGCATGCGCAGTTCAGACCCGATCGCACCACTGCGAAAAAATCTAGCGTGCGATCGGGTCTGAATGACCCCCAATGTGCGTCCACACAGTAATACACAGTAATGTATATAATGTGCCTCTTGAAAAAGCTGCAATTTGCAGAGAAACGCATTGAGGATACGGCTATATCACCAGTTGCCGCTCTTATGCACCACTCTGTCTGCTAGCTATCATGGATAGCTCCTATTGATTTGCCACCCTGCTCCGGGACCATTTACACAGCACCTATTATCTTGCAAGGGGTTAACCCACCAGCTATATTGCTCCTTACAGAAACAGAGCATTAGCTGGTTCTGCTCCCATCAGATTCCTAGCTGGGAGTCACATGCTCTGTATGTTATTCCCTGCATAACATGCTCAGCGTCATATCCAGCACCTAGGGCATTGGTGAGTGCTGGTCGCACTTGAGACTGGTGGAACTTTTGTGACGAGAGTCTCCGCAGCAACTTCAACTTTTTTACATATATTGGAGCCCTTTTAACTTTGGCATATTGCTTATTATAGCTCACAGTGGCTATCATTCTATGACATATAAGAACGGCATATAAGGTGTGGACTTTAACCCAATG
Organism: Pseudophryne corroboree; assembly: GCF_028390025.1. Classification (NCBI taxonomy): domain Eukaryota; kingdom Metazoa; phylum Chordata; class Amphibia; order Anura; family Myobatrachidae; genus Pseudophryne; species Pseudophryne corroboree. The sequence goes on from NC_086449.1 coordinate 340,718,230, forward strand.
AGGCTTTTTTTTTTTTCTATATGCACAGCAGCATTACTGATACTTATATGTGATTGTCACTTGTTATTTTTTGTTTTGTGTATGTGACTATTATTTTATGCTATTGGTATTAAACTTTTTTTTATATTATTCTTACCATGTCTATGATGCATTGGTAGCGCTCCCATTTCAATTTTTTTACATTTCGAATTATGTGGAGGTATAGCACTCCTCCATTTGGTTGTGCAGCAGCTAATACATGACCATTTGCCGCACTTATTATTTTATATTGTTTTTAAGTGTACTGCAGGTGGGGCAGATTTAAAATATGCAGGGAGATTTTGATGTGAGAGAGGTGTCTCCATACTCAAATCTAAATTGCAGTGTAAAAAGAAAGCAGTCCATTATTTGCGGGCTACATGCAAAAGCAGACAGTATTTATCCTGAATGCAAAACGGATACATTTTTGAGCGGCGGACGCTTTTCGGGTTTTGTGTTTTGGTTTTGGATCTGGATCTCCACTCGTGTTTTGGATCTGAATTGGTTTGGCAAAACCACCCTTTCGGGTTTTGGTTTTGGATGTTTTTTGAAACAACATAAAAACAGCTAAAGTCACAGAAATTGGGGGTAATTTTGATCCTACGGTATTATTAACCTCAATAACATTCATTTCCACTCATTTCCAGTCTTTTCTGAACACCTCACACCTCACAATATTGTTTTTAGGCCAAAAGGTTGCACCGAGGTCGCTGGATGACTAAGGGGGACATTTACTAAGCAGTGCTAAGAGCGGAGAAGTGAGCCAGTGGAGAAGTTGCCCATGGCAATCAATCAGCACTGAAGTAACATCTATAATTTGCATACTATAAAATTATATAGAGCTGCTGAATGGTTGATGGGGCCACTTCTCCACTGGCTGACTTCTCCGCTCTTATCACTGCTTAGTAAATGTCCCCCTAAGCTAAGCGACAGAAGTGGGCAGCACAAATATCTGGCCCATCCAGGAGTGGCACTGCAGTGGCAGATAGGATGGCAGTTTTAAAAACTAGGCTCCAAAGACCACGCAAAGAAAAAAAAGAGGTGCAAGATGGAATTGTCCTTGGGCCCTCCCACCCACCCTTATGTTGTATAAACAGGACATGCACACTTTAACAAACCAATTATTTCAGCGACAGGGTCTGCCACATGACTGTGGCTGAAATGATTGGTTTGTTTGGGCCCCCACAAAAAAGAAGCAATTTCCCCACCGAAAAAGAAGCAATTAATCTCTCCTTGCACAAACTGGCTCTACAGAGGCAAGATGTCGTCCTCATCCTCCAATTCCTCACCCCTTTTAGTGTGTACATCCTCATCTTCACAGAGTATTAATTCGTCCCCACTGGAATCGACCATCACATGTCCCTGTGTACTCTCTGGAGGCAATTGCTGGTAAAGGTCTTCCTGGAGGAATTTATAGTTCATTTTGATGAACATAAAATGAAGGAGGAGCTGTTGATGGGTCACGTTCCGCTTGAGTTGACAATTTTTTCACCAGCAGATCTTTGCACCTCAGAGAAAAGTGGGGGTGTTATAGGTGCACCATCTCTAGCATTACTTATATCATACAGCTTAGCACATAATAGTGGAGTTTGGTTATGTATTGATCAATGCATGTAGCAGCAGCCCCACGGCAAGGGACTCCACTCTGCTGCAGTACCTAACACTATAGTGGTTCAAACCTAGGGCACGGTACCCCCCCAAACCACCACAGTCAAGCAACCCCAGGGCATCACAGGGAATGATTATGTGTAGTGAGAAGGATTAAGGAATAAGTGAGAAAAAAAGTGTTATGGGGTGAATTAATATAAGTGAAAAAGGTGTAACTTGTATAATAAACAAACAGTGAAAGTGCCAAATTAAATTTAAGGCTGCGATGCCCTGTTGTCACCTAGCCACGGCAGTCCAGAAGGCTCCGCACCCCAGGAGCCACCCCATTGCTGACTTATAGTACAGAATGATTGGACTTACCTAGAATTGGGCCATACAAGTGAAGTCATGCTCGGTACCCTAGTTAAAATAAATGAGGGTCAAGTGTGGGCGGGTGCAAGTCCAAGAATGAAGGTGTCTCACTCCTTCAGGTATGTCTATATAAAACACTTTTAGTTTGCTAGGGAGAGGCCTTAGACTGCACACCTATAGCTGCCAGTAAGGTGAGGTGCTACCTACTGAGACTTGTAGTTCTACAGAGAAAAGGTGGGGTGTTGTAGGTGCACTATCTCTAGTATTACTGATATCATATAGTTTAGCATATAATAAATAATGGAGTTTGGTTATGTATTGATCAATGCATGTAGCTGCAGCCCCACGGCAAGGGACTCCACTCTGCTGCAGTACCTAACACTATAGGGGTTCAAACCTAGGGCACGGGACCCACCAAACCACCAAAGCCAAGCGACTCCAGGGCATCACAGGGAACGATAATGTGTAGTGAGAAGGATTAAGGAATAGGTGAGAAAAAAAGTGTTATGGGGTGAATTAATATAAGTGAAAAAGGTGTGACATGTATAATAAACAGTGAAAGTGCCAAACTAAATGTAATGCTGCGATGCCCTGTTGTCTTTGCACCTCTGCAGACTTGTGTCCGCCAGAAAGAGAGATACAACATAGGCTTTAAACCTAGGATTGAGCACGGTGGCCAAAATTTAGTGCTCTGATTTCAACAGATTGACCACCCTTGAATCCTGGCAAAGCAAATGAAGGGCTCCATCCACAAGTCCCACATACTTAGCGGAATCGCTCCATCTTAGCTCTTTCTTCAACTTCTATAGCTTCTTCTGCAAAAGCCTGATGAGGGGAATGACCTGACTCAAGCTGGCAGTGTCTGAACTGACTTCACGTGTGGCAAGTTTGAAGGGTTGGAGAACCTTGCACAACACGGAAATCATTCTCCACTGCGCTTGAGTCAGGTGCATTCCCCCTCCTTTGCCTATATCATAGGTGGATGTATAGCAGGGCTGGCCAAACCGGTCCTCGAGATCTACCAACAGTTCATGTTTTCCAGGCCTCCTGGAGATCTGTAGAATTGTCAGTTAGGAATGAATGCAGCACATCTTAATTAGTAATGACTACACCTGAGCACCAGCTAGGTGTTCTGGAAAATGTGAACTGTTGGTAGATCTCGAGGACTGGTTTGGCCAGCCCTGATGTATAGGCTTGAATGGCCTTTTGCTGTTCCTCCATCCTCTGAAGCATATAGAGTGTTGCATTCCACCTCATTACCACTTCTTGCTTCAGGTGTTGGCAGGGCAGGTTCAGGAGTGTTTGATGGTGCTCCAGTCTTCGGCACGCAGGTGCTGAATGTTGAAAGTGGCCCACAATTTTTCGGGCCACTGACAACATCTCCTGCACGCCCGTCATTTTTCAAAAAATTCTGCACCACCAAATTAATTGTATGTGCAAAACATGGGATGTGTTGGAATTTGCTCAGATGTAATGTACGCACAATATTGGTGGCATTGTCAGATATCACATCATTGTCAGCAGTGTGCCTCTTATGGAAACTGGTGATACACAGCGTAGCCTGCCTAGGAACGAGTTGGCGTTTGTGAGATGCTGCTACTGATGCCGCTGCTGTTGTTGCTGCGGGAGGCAATACATCTACCCAATGGACTGTCACAGTCATGTAGTCCTTAGTTTGCCCTGCTCCACTTGTCCACATGTCTGTGGTTAAGTGGACAGTGGGTACAACCGCATTTTTCAGGACACTGAGGACACTTTTCTTAATGTACCTGAACAGTCCAGGAATCGCTTACCTAGTGAAGTGGAATCTAGACGGGATTTGGTACCTGGGACACAGTACGTCCATCAACTGTCTAAATCCCACTGCACTAACGGCTGATACCGGACGCACGTTTGACACTAGCAAATTGTTATGGCCTCAGTAATCCGCTTTGCAACAGGGTGACTGCTGTCATATTTCATCTTAATCGCAAAGGACTGTTGGACAGTCAATTGCTTAGTTGAAGTAGTACAAGTGGTCTTCCGACTTCCTCTCTGGGATGACGATCGACTCCCAGCAGCAGCGGCAGCAGCAGTAGGCGTACCACTGAAGGATCCTCCAGAGGAATCCTGGTTAGTAGAGGACTCGTCAGTCATGCCAGTGACATGGCCTGAAAGACTACTCATGTTCCTGACTGAGGAGAAAATTGACGTTGAGGGAGTTGGTGGTGTGGCTTGCAGGAGCACGGGTACAACAGGAAGGGATTTAGGTGTCAGTGGACTGCTTAAGCTCTTACCCAAAGTTTCTGAACTTGACAATAAATTCTGATGAATGCGTTGCAGGTGACTTATAAGGGAGAATGTTCCTAGGTGGTTGACGTCCTTACCCCTACTTATTATGGATTGACAAAGGCAACACACAGCTTGACACCTGTTGTCCGGATTTGTGGAGAAATATTTCCACACCGAAGAGGTGGCTTTTATGGTATTTTGCTCAGGCATGACAATGGGCTTTTTCATCCAATGGACAACAACTGTCTCCACTGGTGCCTTATTCAAACAAACCACATCACCATCAGAATCCTCATTGTCAACTTCCTCCTCAGCGCCAGCTACACCAATATCCTCCTCATCCTGGTGTACTTCTACAGTGACATCCTCAATCTCAGTATCAGCAACTGGACTGGTGGTGCTCCTCCCATCACTTGCGGGGGGCGTGCAAATGGTGGTAGGAGCCTCCTCTTTCCATACAGTCTTGGGAAGGTCAGGCCTAGACATTGCAAACGCGGACACACTTGGACTCTCCTTGGGGATTTGTGCTATCTCTGAATGCACAGTTGTTTTTTTACTGTGCTTTAATCAGCTTAATTTTTTACATTTTTCTAGAGGGAGGAGGGCTTCCATCCTCATGAGAATCTGAATCACCAGTCATGAACATAGGCCAAGGCCTTAGCCTTTCCTTGCCACTTCGTGTCGTGAATGGCATATTGCCAATTTTACGTTTCTCAACAGATAATTTCTTTTTTTCCGATTATTAATTTTTGCTTCTTGGATTTTACATGCCCTCTATGACATTGGGCATTGGCCTTAGTAGATGACGTTGATGGAATTGCATCATCAATGTCATGACTGGTGGCAGCAGCAGCTTCAGCACTAGTACTAGGAACTGGAAGTGGTTCCTGTTCTTCCACTATTTTGTCCTCCAAATTTTTGTTCTCCATTTCACAGGACAGCACCCCTATATTATTAGAGCACACAGAACAGTGGCCCTTTATTTTCAAAGTACCCCTGCATTTTTACAGCATACAGGACCAGTGTACTTTTAGTTTAACAGCAGCTCCCCTGTATTTTTACAGCATACAGGACCAGTATACTTTTATTTTAACAGCAGCGCCCCTGTATTTTTACAGCATACAGGACCAGTGTACTTTTATTATAACAGCAGCATCCCTGTATTTTTACAGAATACTGGACCAGTGTATTTTTATTATAACAGCAGCACCCCTGTATTTTTACAGCATATAGGACCAGTGTATTTTTATTTTAACAGCAGCACCCCTGTATTTTTACAGAATACAGGACCAGTGTACTTTTATTTTAACAGCAGCCCTGTATTTTTACAGCATACAGGACCAGTGTACTTTTATTTTAACAGCACACAGGGCCAGTGTACATTTATTTTAACAGCAGTGCCCCTGTATTTTTACAGCATACAGGACCAGTGTACTTTTATTATAACAGGAGCACCCCTGTATTTTTACAGTATACAGGACCAGCGTACTTTTATTTTAACAGCAGCACCCCTGTATTTTTACAGCATACAGGACTAGTGTACATTTATTTTAACAGAAGTACCCTGTATTTTTACAGCATACAGGACCAATGTACTTTTATTTTAACAGCAGCACCCCTGTATTTTTACAGCATACAAGACAGGGCCAGTGTACATTTATTTTCACTGCACCCATGAATTTTTACAGCCAGCACCCCTGTATTTTCACTGGATAGAGTAGGACAGTGCCCCTGCCCCCTGTACAACACAGTGACAGCCAGGACAGCAACACCCATGTACAGCTGCAGCACCCCTAGCAGCACATGAAACACTAGTGACAGCCAGGACAACACCCCTAACAGCACAGGGACACCACAGTGACATGAACAGCACCCCTACAGAGCACACACTGACCCCACCTGACGTCACCACCCACAGAGAGAGACAGAGGTCTGTCTCCCTCACTCTCCAAGTCCGGAGTGGAAATGGCGGTGAGGTGACACGTGGCTTTTTATATGGAGTCCAAAACCCACAAGAAGCGGACAGCGGGATGATGCGTTTTGCCTCATTCTAGTTTCCGAGTCTGGCGGGAAGTCCCGAGCCGGCTCGGATTCTGGATCAGAACGTGATGCTTGGGGAGGGAAGGGGGGGTTCGGTTCTCTTAGAACCGAACCCGCTCATCTCTACTTTTTCATCACTTGTGTTGCAGCATGGTTTGACTCGGTGCACAGTAACTTGTTTTTTTGTTTGTTTTACTCTCCCCTCAGAATCAGGCCCACAGTATCTTACTGATATGTGGGGACTTACAGATATGCGACGATGCCATTGTGCAGCCAGTGACATGGTAATAGTGTAATGTACTGTATGTTATAAATTAATTTAACAGCCACCACCAGAGTCACATACGGTACTGAGTATGCAACAAGTTCACAAAGGTTGCACAATTAGACCCAAGTCCATGTATGCCTGGCACCTTGGTGGCATTGACAGCATGTGATTTGCATCATAGTATACAGTATGCTACAAACATGGCAGTGAGATCAGTGCGTTTTTCCAAGAGAGAGCTCAAAATTTAGTGAAATGGAGAAAGTCGGCCCTGATAAACTTTGGATAGAATATATCGGGCCTACCATTAAACCTAAGAGGTGATACAGTGCAAATATAGACGTAAGCACATAATCAGCAGGTATGGGTCTTAAAAGTAATATTAGAAAAAACAGCACATATGCTTCATAAAATAATCCAATATGATTATGAGGTCTGCCTAATACGATTACAGTACATCATGTGTTCAAACCATCCCAGCTGAGAAGCCGGAAAATTCATCTTGACGGATGACAACTAACAGCTTCTCAGTCTAACAATCACATGTCAGTGTGAAAACCGGATAATAATGTACTGCTCATTCCCTTGGGAATAGCACTAGACCAACTGCCATTTACTATTGCTAATTCTACTTAGCATTGTCCCCTCTGCATTCAAGCATGTCCTTGTCTCCCCATTCTTAAGGAAACCTACCCTTGAACACTTTCCTACTACAACCCCATCTCTCTCCTCCCCTTTGCCTTTAAATTCATTGAGCACATTGTTTAAAACAGACCTACAACTGTTCTTTCCTCACACTCACTGTTTGGCCCATTTCAGTTCGACTGCTATCCTCTACACTCCACTGGAACTTACCTCATGAATGTTATTGTGCTACATCTTGCCAGCAAGGGCACTCCAGCACGGCCAGGCGTGGCCGCACCGTTGTGCATCTTTTGCCGCCCCATTCACTATAAATGGTGCGCGTGGCTACATCTGTAATCTGAGCGCCGGCTTGGGTTTTCCTGCCTTGCTCAGATTCCAAAATGAGGCAAAACATCATCTATCCAATGTCAGATTCGGGCACTATTACACAGAACACTCAAGACAGAGAGCACATCCACTAGACTGCCAGGGCATTATAGCAATATAAACTGGTGCACTGCAGACAGTCCAGAGTGCCTCCTAAGGGCAGTATTACTTTTTATTAATGCCATTATTGATGAATTCTCTATTGGTGCACAATCAGTCACACTGGTGCTTTAACTAGCCAAAGTGCTGACAGAGCTCCTAATTCAGGGGCAGCATTAACCCTTGGTGCACACTTGTGTTCTTTTTTGTCACTGCCTACAGTGCAGCATTAACCCTTTATTGGTTCTCACTGGTGCATGCCACCATTACTATAGTAAGCGCAGTGATTCCCCGCAGTGTGTAAAAAAAAAAAGGGGAAAAAACACTTGTGTTTTCAGAGCAAGGCCACAACACTGTATTATAAGTGCAGTGATTCATGGCAGTGTGTAAAAAAATATAACAGAAACTAAAGTATTGAAAAAAATAAAAACGTGTGTGTTCAGGGACAGGCCGTGCTACTGCGTTTTTAATATGAGCGTAGTGATTCACAGCAGTGTGTAACAAAATAAATATTAAAATGAAAAACAAAAATTGTGTGTGTTCAGGACCAGGCCCCACTGCATTCATACAGTACATATAAACACTGTGTCTACTCAATGTGAGTTGTCATTTGTGAAAAAATAAAAAATATTTTTTTTTACAACTTGTGAGTTCAATAAAGCTCAATAGGTTATGTGCAGCACAGCGTTTATACATATGAACACTATGACTCCGCAGCATGAATTGTCATTTGTGAAAAAGTTTTTTTTTTTAAATTCTTTTTTTTTGTACAACTTGTGTGCGGTACCCCACAGCATTTATTCACATTAATAATATTGCGGTGACTCCCCGCATTCACATAAATATAACAACTGTGACTCCACAGGTGGTACCCCACTGCGTTCACATAATATAAACACTGTCAGTCTATAGTATGACTTGTTATTTGCAATTTAAAGTTCAAATAAATAGTTAATTTTGTGTGCTGTACCCCACTGCATATGTTCATATAAATATAAGTATTATGACTCTGCAGGTTATGCCCCTCTGTGTTCACATTATATAAGCACTGACTCCATAGGCCATACTCCACTGTAAATATAATTGCCAACATGCCATTTTACACATGCAGTGAAAAGGCTCAGGTTTTGTTCTTTATTTATCAGTGGTGGTTCTGCAACTGCCAGTGAGGCATCTTCTGCTTCACATGAAAAGGAAAGCCAGAAAATCAGTGCTGAAAAAACCCACTAGGGCAGTAGCACAAACTTTATGTTCAGAGACGTTACAAACCCCTGAGGAGAGTCTAAATATGTCCATGAGTGCTGTGTATGAACTCGTCCTTTTTGATACTGTACTCGTAGAGAAGCCTCCTTCCACCATTTCTGCATCCTCTGGGGATGAGTAGCAGAAGAATAGCTGGTGACATAGAAATTGAAGATACCACTGTGGAAGTGTAACAGGATGAGGGAGATATTTGTGTAGCAGACGCCAGCAAAATTGAGGATGTTGATGATGAGGATGTTGTTTGTGTAAGTCAGGCACCAGTGGAAGCAGTTCTTGCCCTTAATAAGAAGACCATTGTTATTCCTGGGTATAAGACCAAAAAATACACCTCTTATGTGTGGAAATATTTTTACCCAAATCCTGACAACAATAGCCCCCTGCAGCATTTGTAAAGCCATATTAAGTAGAGGTAGAGACCTTAACCATCTAAAAACCTCCTCCCTGTTACATCATTTGCAGTTCATGGTAAGTTTTTGGCCAAATCAGAAACTTATTATAATAAAATAAAAACAAGCAAGCAGTCCAGTATCGGCTACCTCCCTTCTTTCAGCTAGATCACAGCACCTGCAATCTACACCACTAACACCTTCATCATCAATATCCTCACTAATGATCGGAGGTAGTGCTGAATCCAATTTGGTAAGGCTAGGTGACTCTTTCCCTATCCAGGATTCCTCAGAAGGATCCATGAGCTCTAGGCCTGCTGATTCTGCTGGGAGTGGATCTTCATCCCAGAAGTCGACCAAAAAGACTACTAATTTTAAACAACAATTGACTGCTAAACAATCCTTTGCAAAAGGAAGCAAATATGACAGCTATCACGAGTCGCACAGCGGATCACTGATGTCATGACGGCTATGCTAGTATTAGATCTGCGTCCAATATCCGCCATTAATGCAGTGGGTTTTAGACAGTTTATTGAGGTCCTGTATCCCTGCTAACAAATTTGATCTCAGTTCTATTTTAGTAGAAAAGCAATTCCTTACCTGTCCCAGAATGTTATACAAAACCTGATTATTGGCATACAAAATGCCATTGTACCCACTGTTCACTTAATCACAGATATGTGGACAAGCAGAACTGGCCACACTAAAGATTACATGACTGACAGCCCAATATGTGGGTGAATCGCCAGCAGCAGTAGCGGATCTTGCCATGGGCAATCAGGACTTTTGCCCGGGGTGCCACCTTCTGGAGGGTGCCGGCGCCATCCGGAGGGCGCCGCACCATGGCAAGATCCGCTGCTGCTGTGCCCCCCGCTGCCCGCTGTGAAGGGAACTAGACGCGTAGCGTCTAGTTTCCCTTCGTGGAGAGGACCTTTGCTGTGCGGTGCGCGGTGACGTCATCGCGCACCGCACATCATTTCAGCGGCGCTACTACTGTACAGGGGGCGTAACTGACCACGCCCCCTGTATGAAGCCACGACCCTATTGCCCGCCCGGGGCACAAAAAGCCCCAGAACCGGCCCTGAGCAGCAGCATCTAACAATGCCAGATCATTCAGAGGCAGGCTACACTCTTTATCATAGGTTTCACTAAGAGGCATACAGCTGACAACATGTTACTCTGATTGGACTTTCCTCAGGATTTGTGATAATGCCACAAAACATTGTGACAGCATTGCAGCTGCATGAATTCCAAAACGTCTCATGTTTTGCTCACACAATCAACTTGGTGAGTTTTTTTTAAAGAAATGACAAGGGCTTGCAGGACATGCTGTCTGTGGCCCAAGAAAATGTGGTACATTTTTGTCATTCAGCAACAGCATGTAGGAGTTCAATTTGCCCTGCCACCAACTGAAGCAAGATGTGATAACAAGGTGTAATTTCACCCTTCATGTCCTTCAGCGGATGAAGGAATGGCAACAAGCCATCCAAAGCTACATAAAAAGCATGACATTGGGAAAAGATGAGGACTGTACCTTAGTCCAGTGCAGTGGAGAATACAATCCGTGTTTTGCAAGGTGCTGAAACCATTTGAAGTAGTTACCTGTGAAATGAATTCCGATCAGCTAGTTTGAGTCAGGCAATTCCCTTAATTAGACTTTTGGAAAAGCAGTTCAAGAAATTGAAGAAGATGAAACGAAGCGATTCCGCTAAGTATGTTGGACGTTTAGATCAAGTCATTTATTCACTTTGCCAGGATCCAAGGGTTGTCAACATCTTGAAATCAGATCACTACATTTTGGCAACTGTGCTTGATCCTAGGTTTAAGTCGTATGTCGTGTCTTTCTTTCCCACTGACCCAGATCTTAAAAGTTGTAAAAAGAGCTCCTGGTAAACAGGAGTGGTACATGACACAACAACGTCTACTCCTTAGGTTTCTCCAGCAACTGCTGCTGCAAGGAAAAAACTGAGCTTTCCTAAGAGACCCAGTGGTGATGTAGATGAGTCAACAGAACATTTTGACATCTGGTCGGGTCTAAAAGAATTGGCCAAAATTAGTGACAACACCATAACGCCATCTGATACGGTCAACATCCAAAGAATGGTAGAGGATTATTTTAATGACAACGTGCAAATAGGCATGTCACAGAGTCCCTTTGACTGTTGGAAGGAAAAAACACTTTGGAGGAACAAACTCACCTCTCCGCACACACTATACTACCGTTGTTACCCTGCACCAGTGACGTGCGGTGAGGTCATTGGCTGGGGAGGCACTGAGATTTTATATATATATATATATATATATATATATATATATAATCTCATATATATATATATATATATATATGTACATACATACAGTGGTCGAAGTGAACATTTTGAAGTGGGGGTATGGAAAAGTGAAGGTTGCAATTATGCGCGCGCCTCCGGAAAAGGGGGGTGGCCACTCAAACAGGGGCGTGGCCTTCAGTGTAGTAGGACCCCTTATACTATCTAGTACTGGTGCCCCTTTCACCTTATACCACACAGTATGAGCCAAAATTCACATTACAGCATACGGTATGAGCCGAAATTCACATTACAACACACGGTATGAGCCGAAATTCACATTACAGCACACGGTATGAGCCGAAATTCACATTACAGCACACGGTATGAGGCAAAATTCATATTTTACCACACGGTATGAGCCGAAATTCACATTACAGCACACGGTATGAGCCGAAATTCACATTACAGCACATGGTATGAGCTGAAATTCACATTACAGCACACAGTATGAGCCGAAATTCATATTTTACCACACGGTATGAGCCGAAATTCACATTACAGCACACGGTATGCGCCAAAATTCTCATTACAGCACACGGTATGAGACAAAATTCATATTTTACCACACGGTATGAGCCGAAATTCACATTACAGCACACGGTATGAGCCGAAATTCACGTCACAGCACACAGTATGAGCAGATATTCATATTTTACCAAATTCACATTACAGCACATGGTATGAGACGAAATTCACATTACAGCACACAGTAGGAGCCAAAATTCACATTATAGCACACGGTATGAGCCGAAATTCACATTATTGCACACGGTATGAGCCGAAATACAGGGACAGAGAGAGAGAGTGACAGCAGGGACTGAGAGAGTGACAGCAGGGACAGAGAGAGTGACAGCAGGGACAGAGAGAGTGACAGCAGGGACATCGGGAAGCAGGGGAACATTACCTGATATGTGCAGCGGAGGTGCAGAAGGGACTGTGGTTGTCGGTGGCGGATGAGCCCACGGTCTGTGTGGGATGCAGCGGTACTAAGCTGTCCTTCGTTGCTGCGGCGTTGATGTCCCTCTGACCACCGCCAGTTGTGGTCTGCGGTGGTCAGCTTTCAGTGGCGGTGCGGCAGTGAGCGCTGGTCAGCGGTGGGCGGCAGGCGTCTTTGATATAAATATATAATTTTTATACATTTATTTTTCCCCGTACCTGCAGTCCAAGTGATCTAGGGGTGAGCTGCAGTCCAACTGATCTGGCCCAGATCACTTGTACTGCAGCTCACCCCCAGATCACTTGGACTGCAGCTCACCCCCAGTCCCGGAGGAAGCAGATGCTGCCGGTGATGCTGAGGACAAGGAAGGACAGCGCTGCCCGGCGTTGCCGTGCGGTCCACAGCTCTGGCGTTCCCGTTGTCTCCGGAGCTGCCGCTGCTGTAGGCAGCTCCGTTGGGTCCCACCGCCGCTTCACCCTGCCGCGCTCCTGTAGTGGCAGCTCCACTGTAGCGCTGGGTCCCACCGCCGCTTCACCTCAATGCCTATGGGTGATTGGACCAGCGGATCCAGTACTGGATCCGCTGTCCAATCACATCTGCCTCGCTGACAGGGGCGAGTATCCCCAGTCAACGAGGCACTTGCATAAGTGTCGCTTACCCTGCAGTTTTTTAATGGGCTTTTACATCCCAGTGCTTGGTTAACGGAAGTGCCTCCCAAAGTGATTAAAAGTATTAAAATGCTTAGCATAATATAAAGAAATTACTTATTACACAGAATATGTGTCATAAGTATCTTCTTTATATTATTTTAATCATTAATGGTAGGGGAGGCACTGCTTCCCCTGACTACACTACACGTCCCTGCCCTGTACCCCCCCCCCTGCAAACCCTACACTACATTACTGCTACTACCAAGCACCCCTCTCCTCACACACACTACACCATACCGCCATTGCTCTCATCTTTCTTCATTACATCTTTTATTGTACATGTGTGAGATAAACCTCACCTGCACTACTCCTCTTTACTTTTGTGGGTAGAAGAACTTTACTTTGTTATCAGACTGGAGAGGTGCCTGGGCTCCCTGCGGCTGCTGCCGGCTGCTGTGCCTGTCACACCGCTTGACAGCAGCGCCAGCAGCTTGAAGCTTCCCACTAACCCCCTGCAGGGTCCATCCGTGTCCTGGCCAGAAAGGGGGTGGGGCTAGATGGTGCTGTGGGGTGGAGCTATATGATGCCGAGGGACGGAGCTACATGGGACCAGGCTGCAGGAGGAGGACATAAACTGCTCAGATCCAGCCACAGCCAGATGGTATGTTGAAGGAGATTGAGTGAGAAAGTGTGTGTGTGTGTGTGTGTGTGTGTGTGTGTGTGTGTGTGTGTACTGTATGTGTAGATACAGTATGTGTGTGTGTGTGTGTGTGTGTGTGTGTGTGTGTGTGTGTGTGTACTGTATGTGTAGATACAGTATGTGTGTGTGTGTGTGTGTATCTGTCTGTGTGTGGGGGGTCATAATTTGTAAAAAAAATGGCACTTCTGAGGGCATTATATATAACCGGTGCTACTACAGGGGCTATTATGCGTATAACCGGCGCTACTACAGGGGCTATTATGCGTATAACCGGCGCCACTACTGGACCCATTGGGGGTCATTCTGACCCGTTCGCACGCAGCAGTTCTTCACTACTTTACGAACGGATCGGAACTGCGGCTGCACGGCGCCCGCATTGCGTGCGTGCGTTGTTTGCCAAGCGACGGCAGTTGCCGGGCAACGACGCCAGGACCGAAGAAAGTGACCCCAGGCCCGATCGCAAGAAGATTGACAGTGGGAAGGAGGATTGGGGCGTCTACTCACCCTTTCCCGGGCGTGGTAAGACGAACGCAGGCGTATCCAGGTGTTTGGAGGGCGGATGTCTGACATCACAGCCGGGACCTTCATCGCTAGATCCGTCGCACTGGGTAACTAGCTGCAGGGCTGGTCTTGTTTTGCAGGAAACTTTTTTAGCATAGCAGGGCTGCACAAGCGATCGCAGCCCTGCTATGCTAAAATACACTCCCCCATAGGCGGAGTCAACTTGATCGTACGAGCTGCAAAAAGTTGCTACGTGCTATCAACTTGGAATGACCCCCGCAGTGTGTATAAACAGCACTACTATGTGCAGGGTAATATGAATAAGATTGTGCTACTGTGTTGCGTAATTTGAAATGGGGGTACTATTGTGTGGTCACGCCCCTTCCTTATGAGACTACACCCCTTTTTTGCAGCACACTATCCCTTTGTAAAATATGGGAGGGCGCAAATTTATAGTTTGCAGAACACCCTAGCACCGGCCTTGGACATGGGGGATAACAGAAGGGACCTTCTCTCATGGCTCCTTACCATGGGTAAACTAACTCACTGGCTCCTGCAGATCAAAGATAAAACATAAAAGCAGACAACACAAATTAGGATACATTTTAGGTTAGTATCGGTTTAATGCAGAAATTGTGACTTTTGTACTTCATATAATATATCTCTTTCCAACACTGTTATTATCATTATCAAAGCAGATTTTGTAAAACGCATTACACAGTGTCACAGTGTGAAATAATAAGGTTTATTAGGAATGACACACCAGAATTAATGAATGTACTGTTCCTATAGTGGGATGGCAGTATCAATCATACAGGATAATTATGTAGTATAAAGACTATGTAAATTGATTAAAACTATACTGAGGAAAGGCAGACCACCTTGAAGAAATATACAGTAGTGTGTGGTTTAAATGTTATTATACATAGGGGGAGATTCAAATGTTTGAAAAGTCAGTTGGGAGTCTATTTTTTCCTATCTAATAGACAGGAAAAAAACAGATACCCAACCGACTTTTCACACATTTGAATCTCCCCCATAATGTTAAATATGGTGAAAAATAAATGATAGAGAGATAGATAGCTATTGTCATGCCACTAGGGTTTTGTTGATTCGGGATCCCTTGGGCTACCTCTATTTGCTGGAGTGTAACCAAAGCAAGACCGCCTAACTATATTATTTCTCATGTAACCTACAGGAGGTAGCAGAGACTGATGTAGGAAGATATAAGGCTGGCACTGAGTTTAGGTGCAGGTTATCAAGATAAATGTAGTAGTATAATGACAAATCTGGAACAGACTACAGTATTGCACTGGAGCCGGCTGCTGGGCGCACAACTGAAATATGGTGTTGCACATATTGGAACTGGATATTATAGCACAATAGATGAAGGAAGCAGAAACTTGAGAACGATGTCCCGGAAACACAGTTGAGGCAGGCTGCTGGAGATACTGAAACGTTGCTGTAGCATAATACGTAGAAACAGGTTGCTGGAATATATCAGTACTGAATGTTATAAAACAATAATGAGCAGGTAACTGGAACAAGAGCAGAATGCTGTTAAGCAAATACTGAAACTCGTGACTGTAACAGAATACAAGACTGCAAACCATGGTGCCATGCAGAACCTTGTGAGTGGCACCGCCACTCACTCACAGCACCCTGCAGTCAAAATCACTAATGCAGTGCCACCCATAGCATCATTTGGTCGCTCCAAGCATGCACACTATGGGGTCTATTTACTAAGCCTTGGATGGAGATAAAGTCGACGGAGGTAAAGCACCAGCCAATAAGGTTTTAACTGCCATGCCACAGGCTGTGTTTGAAAATGACATTTAGGAGCTGATTGGCTGGTACTTTATCTCCAGCGACTTTATCTCCATCCAAAGCTTAGTAAATATACCCCTTAGCTCTTGCAGCCCCCAAAGCATCCTTTGGAGTCAGGATGCTCCAGGCAATGCTGTAAATCCTGTCCACACCCCCTCGGTATGATGTCATGACATCATGCACTCAGGGGTTGGCTGACACAGGGCGCTGTAAAGTCCTGTTATGGCTCTGGTCTTCCCTGACAAACAATCATCTGTGATTTTGAGCATTTTAGAACTATCAGTCACAGCTGCATATGACCAGCAACTTTGATAAACCATACCTTCGTAAATTTAACCCTTGAAACCTTTTCAATAAATGTTTGCACACTTGTCATTGTCTTCTATAACAAAACTATTTGTATCTGTAATATTGTTATGTTGCTGATAGTTGTTAACCTTTGGCATTTCCTTAGGGAGTAAGCAGCTAATTGTAATCAGTCTTAGGGGGAATTCAATTTGCCACGATAAAGCGTTAACACATGTTAACTTCACAGACATATTGCCAGTTAATTCCGCTATCACCTCGGGCACGCTTCCATTTAATGCGCAATTCAATTATAAAACAGTGAAATCGTCATTCACTCGATAATTCTTGCTGTTTTTACTGGCGTTAAGTCTAAGGGAAAATGGGGAAATCTGCCTGCACCCCCCAAAACAGGCATAGAAATCTATTATTGGCCATAAAAATAAAGTATTTTGGGTTCTTAAAATATGGCAAATGGTTCCTATATGCATTAGTCTAAACCAGTGAAAAATAATAGAAAGCAAGTGTTTTTCTGCAAAATAAGCACTCTAATTAAATTAGGGGTGCATAAAAATTGCACTGTGGCGTCACACGCAGCCGCTGCGGTCCGAGCAGCGACGAGTAGCTCCCTGCACTGGTGGGGAGCTACTCTTCCAGTACAAAAGCATCGTCGCTGTGCAATGCTTTTGTACTGGTGCGACGGGGCAGGGACTGACATGCGGGGCGGACTATCCCTGTGCTGGGCGTCCCCCCGCATGTCTGGGAAGCTGATCGTAGATGTGCTAAACTTAGCACATCTACGATCAATTCTGAATCACCCCCCTTTTCCGTTCATATAGCACCCCCATTTACCTGTCCCATATCTAAGTTGAAACTCTTTCTGCACTTTGCATTTTTTCACCACAAAAGTGACATGTTATTATTGGCCAAATTAAGCTAATTAAAACATTCAAAGTTCCTAACTAGTCATTAAGCATTAAGGGGCTTGTCCCAAGTCCCAACATTTTCATCTTAAAATAGGGATTTTTTTCCAATTTTGCCCTGCTTCGGAGGTGGTGCAAAGAAATCTCTGTTAAAAAACCTATGGAGAATTATCGAGCTTAAACTGACACAGCTAACTTAATGGGGTAATTTTCACGAGTCGCGATAAAAGCTTGTTTTACACGTGAAAACAAATTATCTTGGCTAATTTAATTCCTCTCTTAATATGCTGTTCATTTCCTAAATGTGTATGGTCAGAGCACCTGCAGGCAATGAGATAAGAGATTTCACAACAGTTGCAGATAATGTTGCTCTTTTTGGAGGGAGTATTAACACTTAAGGGCCCTACACATTGGCCGATCCGCCGCCGAGCTGCCCGACGGCAGATACGGCCGACGGGCGACCCGGCGGCGAGGGGGGCAGTGACGGGGGGAGTGAAGTTTCTTCACGTCACCCGGCTCCGTAGCAGTGCAGGCAAATATGGGCGAGATCGTCCATATTGCATACCTCCCAACATGACCCTCTCCAGGAGGGACACAATGCTCTGCTTCTGGATATTTTCTCAATATATGATTATCTGCACCTGTGTTGAACAGGTAAATGGATGAGAAAGGTGTTTCAGCACAGGTGCTGGTAATCATAAATTAAGAGAAAAGTCCAGGAGCAGAGCATTCTGTCCCTCCTGGAAAGGGTCATGTTGGGAGGTATGCATATTGGCCTGCATGCACAGCCGACGGGGCACCAGCGATGAACGAGCGTGGGGCCGCACATCGTTCATCGCTGGTGCCTCCACACTCAAAGATATGAACGGTATCTCGTTCATAGCTTTGAGTGATGTCGGCCAGTGTGTAGGACCTATTATGGGATTGTGTAAGGCCGGGTACATATCAGAACAATGTGTATCCCAGCCGATACGATGCCCTGATGGAAGGATATATATCGGGCAGCCGTACACACTGCATGAACCGGTGTACGACAATGCAATATATCCTTCTATAATGCATCCAGCTGTATGCCATCGTCAGCTGGATTGTTCCATCTGATGTGCAGCACAGCAGATGGTTTGACCCCGCTGACGAGCAAGGGAGCGTGCAATTCGGGGCACACACTAGATAACATGAATGATATATCTGCGTCGGAACGGTGTATCATATATATAACGCAACATGTGTAAGCTTGCGAGCAGGGCCTTCCTACCTCTAAACTGTTTGTTATTACCCAGTTTTGTTTTATCATTGTTGTTTCCAATTGTAAAGCGCAACGTAATTTGCTGCGCTATATAAGAAACGTAATAAATAAATAATGTGTACCTGGGGTAAGGATAGGGCTGTATGTGATTGTTACAGTGTCATTAATGGGGGTGTACAATGGAGGAAAGCTGTAAGACACATCAGGTTACATATATTAGCCTGCGAGTTGCAGGCAGCTGCTTTGTGTCAGTGATTTAGCCGCTAGTTTTGCTTTGAAAATAAAATTAATTTAGATGCATCATCGCTCGGACAGTGATAAAACGGAGAAAGAAAAAGTGCCAGCCAATCACATACCTCCCAACATGACTCTCTCCTGGAGAGGGTCATGTTGGGAGGTATGCAATCAGGTCCTAACTGCCATGGCACAGGCTGTGTTTTAAAATGGCAGTAAGGAGCTGATTGGCTGGTACTTTTTCTCTCTGCATTTTATCACTTTTCAAGCGATGATGCATCTGGCCCCTAGTGTCTAAATTGCTGATATGTTGCAGCAGGGCCAAATTAACAATAGAGCGGATGGAGCTGCAGCTCTAGGCCTCCACATAAAAATAGACCCATCATCATGACAGTATGATAATAACAAGCCACCTAGCTGGATACATAATACATATTCAAATTGTATTTCTAGTTTTCTCACAAAAGTCTCTAATTTTTCTATTTTTATGTGTTTTGCGAGACAGCGGGTCTGATGTTGTCGGGGTGTACACACCCACATGGCATTGACCCAGGGGTGGACAAGCAGGGCATTCATCCGATGCGCTGTGGCGTAAAGGCACGGCTGCAGCCACCGTGCCCAGCAGCCACCTGCTCTCCCCCGTTATCAGTGCCATCAACAACTACAGCACAGCTGGTCCCTCCCCCAATGTCCCAGAAGGCCAGTGGGTATTACATCGCCACGCAAGCGTAGCGCATAGCATTCTGGGATCCACCTCGCTGGGAAACACAGACCTCACAGGGAGCTGCTGTAAACAAGAAATGTTTTTTTTACTGTTACTGCAGCTTGCCAGTGGCTGTCCGACTGAGGCAAAAGGAAATGTTCACCCTGGGTGCCACAAGGTCTAGAACTGGCCCTGCAGTGACCACACCCACACGACACTGGTCCCTACTCCTCACCTCCTTAGTACAGACTCTGTGTTGCAGCTACCTGCATCTTATAGTCTTATTACATATATCATACCTCCCAACATGACCCTCTCCAGGGACACAATGCTCTGCTTCTGGACTTTTCTCTTAATGTATGATTGTCTGCACCTGTGTTAATGGATAAGAAAGGTGTTGCAACACAGGTGATGACAATCATAAATTAAGAGGGAAGTCCAGAAGCAGAGCATTCTGTCCCTCCTGGAGAGGGTCGTGTTGGCAGGTATGCATATATCCCAGTGAGTTAAGGGCCCTACACATTTGGCGATCCGCTGCCGAGCTGCCCGATGGCAGATACGGCCGACGGGTGACCCAGCGGCGCGGGGGTGGCAGTGACGGGGGGAGTAAAGATTCTTCACTCCCCCCCGTCACCCGGCTCCATAGAAGTGCAGGCGAATATGGACGAGATCGTCCATATTGGCCTGCATGCACAGCCGTCTGGGCACCAGCAATGAACGA